>NC_134955.1:180114-524579 GCF_965638725.1 Aptenodytes patagonicus | reverse complement strand
TTTAATGGGGGGCGGGGAGGATGCCCTTTTTCCTGTGTCAGAAGAAGTCATGCAGAGTTATCTTCTGTTTCCTCCTTTGTTATGATAAGCAACAAAATAAAATCCCCTTGCACCTAGTGAGAACATATGAAGGCCTGACCTGCAGTGGGCGTACCCCAAGCAGTGTTTCTCTTTCTCAAGCTCTCATTGAGGGTAGGACCAGACACCAGTCTTTTATTGTGTTTTCACATGTCCACGTGATTATGAGAGCCAGTGCCTGGCCCATCTTTGGTCCCAACATCGACATCAGAAAGATCAGACAGCAAGATTCCCTTTCCAGCTTGGATAGTTTTACTGCCAGGACAGCACCTGAGGCAGGTCTGATGGCATCAGATCCATTCCTTGTCTACAGTAGTTTCCCTTTTCTTTGGTAATTTAAAGGAAGTGACTAGCATTTCATTTCCATTGCACCCTGGGACGGTTGTTTGCCAACACATACTGTGACTATCAATAATTGCTGCTTTTTAAAATATCAGTCAGTGCAGTTCTGGAAAACATTAATTCTCTCTGTTGGACTTGGAGAAGCATGAAATATCACAGTGCTTGCTGCATGGTGCTCTTGTATTTTTAGCAATACTTCTTTTTAAACGCAAATATTTAGGAGTCGGAAAAATTGATATTCCCCTAGAACCTCTCCATTTCATAGTAGATCCAGTTTTGGACAGAGATAGCTAGAGAGGCCATCTTATCATACTTGTTTCAAAATAATCTTACTTGTAAACAGTGTGAACAATACTACCTGGATGGGAAAGAGCGAGCTTTGTGCTTGCGACAGCCCCGGCACCCTCATCTACAACTGCTGCAGCCAGCGCGGGGATTTCTGCTTGTGTCAGCATGCTCCGTATTAAGGCTTCAGGGCTATCGAGGCTTCGGCTCAACTTACATCAGTGAAGCTATGCTGACTTCTATCTTGGTTTATATACACGTTTGTGTATACGTATGTAATTTTATGGGTGAGTGTGGTGGGTTCTATAGGTAAGAGTAGGCAAGGCTGGTTCATCAGTGCCAGGAGGAGCTCAGCTGAGATGGACGGGACTCATTCAGCAATGTTTTAGCCATACAGATCTAATTCCAGGATCGGTGCTGTACAAAACCCTCTTCTCGATTGTTCTTGTTCCTTGCCATGCTTTTTTTTTCCATTTAACTTTGCAAATTAAAAATAGCAACTAGTGAAGAACCCCAGGCAAAATGGTTTGAAACCGTTATAATAGGAAACCAATTGAAAAGTTGAAGTTAGGCGACTTTGTTATTCTGATGAGCTGGTTTATTTTTATAGCTGATGAAGGAGTGAATGTTTTTCTTTCCAGTCCACAGTGCAGCTTAGTCCCCTGCTCAGGGCCTTTTCCTGCAGACACTGGTTTCTAAACTCATAATCAAACCTGCCAGTCCACAGCCCTACTGACATATCGCATGAATACAGCAATCCTCAGTTGAGGCACTGGACCATGTAAAGTTTCTGTGCTTCTGTAGAAGACCAGGTGATAATGCAGGGGCTTGATATTGGACCATGATCTTCTCACGTTTAGGTTGCTAGTACAAATTCCTTCATGATATTTGTGAGCATCTCATGTCTTTTGTTGGCTTAGGCCAAATGATTTGCTTAATCCCTTAGCTAAGCAAGAAATAAGTAAGTTTTATTCCCTGATAGTTCTAGGAAAAGCTCTTTTATAAGCAGAAGCATCCTAGGGAAGTGGAAGGCTGGCGAGCGCCCACAGGAGTTACCTGCTCATACTGGAAAGCAGCCAAAGCCTGGGCTGCAGCTGCAATTGCAGCAACAGCATTTGACAAACTCCGGGTCTGTAGCTTTTTGTTACCTCCTTCCCAAGGGCTGGTGGGTGATGGTGAGGAACCTGAAGAGTCCCAAAGCACAGTGCAAGGAGGGGGATCTCCATCGCTGCTGAAACCATTTTGAGATCTTCCTTTGAAGAAAGATCTGACTGGAGTAATCCAGACCATAGCCCCCGCCACACCTCTGGCATTGGCAAAGCCAGCCCATATGATTGTATTCTAGCCTTGAATTTACAATGACCTCGGTGCTGTTTTGAGAGGTGAAGCTTGAAGAAGCGTGTCCCAGTCTTGAGACATACAGCTGGGAGGAGGTCCAGGTGCAAACACCTTGTGCTACAAATTGTGGCAGGGAGTTTTTGGTCCAGCTGAACCTATAAAGCCCGATACCTGTGGGCTTTCATTCAGAACGACTCTCCAGGGTATAATCCTCAACGTCGGATAGTAAGGCTGCACTCCCACCACGACCTTTCCCTGAACAGCACTGTTGATGCAAGTCTCATCTCCTTTACCTGAAGCACAAAGACTGGTCTTTGGAAGAAGTGCAGTTCTGCTCTAAACAACTTCATATTTCCTTACCAACTTTTGCTCTGACATGGGAGGCACTTGGAAATGCTTGGTCTGTGATCTGTTAGAGATTTCTGCAGCACCATCTTTTCTCAAAAAAAGGAAGCTTTTCAGGGGCAGAGCGTTTTCAAGGGAGCAAAACCTTCTTCCCAAATCTCCCTTCCTTCTGAAATGGGTGACAAAGCACATCAGAAACCCCCACACATTTCCAGAATTAAGTCAGGGAGGCTGCAAGCAGTATTTTTCACATTCAAAATTGGTGACTCAGTCTGTGAGAAGATGGTTTGAAAATCACCAGCCGTTTCTGCTGTCAGTTTTTAAGTACAGTGTCAGGTGTCCCTTCCCTTAGCACTTTTTTGTGGGCTAACACCCCCTCGCTGATGGGGAATATGGGGGAATCCCCCCAGTAGCGCGAGACCTGGAAGATGCTCAGAAGCCAGAATGCCCCTTGGTTGCGATGTGCAGCTCACCCAGCTGGGATCACCTCCTCCCAGGCAAAGCACAGGGTGCCTGGATGCCCTAGGGCAGTGCGTTGAGCCTGGATCCAGTGTCTGGCTGCAGGGACAACCTGGTTTGTCATCACGGACCAAGAATCTCTCCAGGAACAAAAACCCACCTCTGCAGCTTGGACTAGTTTGCAGCAGGCGGGAGAAGTGCCTTTCCCCTTCACCCTGAAAGGATAGCAAAGCACTGGACAGCTTTTCTCCAAGGCAACAGCCAGTTCTGCTGCAATCATACTGCCTTAAAAGAGCATTAATTCTTCTCTCACCTGAAAGATTTATGTAGATAACTACTCCTCTGAAGCGACATTCCCGGGGTCGAGATTTTTTCCTGGTACTGAGAGATGTTGCAAGGGCTTTCCGTGGCCACTGTGAGTAGGCAAAGAATCAGGATTATCTACATGGAGAACTTGGCTTTTGCTCAGTCTTTTGTCTGCACAGATGCGGACAGTGGTAGGACAGTAAGTGGGGCAGGTATAAAGGAGATGGGAAGCCTGTTAGATTTGATGTTACGAAGAGAGGGAGATAAACCTGTCGTACCCTCCACAGGGGAAGAAACGCCCTAATGGGGAACTGGAGGTGGCCCCGCTCCGGAGGAGATCATGGAAAGTAAAGTTGGTTGCTGGTCCCTGGTGTCCTTGGAAATGGGGAAGGTACCTTGTGCCTCTGTTTGAATCCAATCACTGGGCTGAGGCGGCCAGTCCCCAAAGCCAGGGAAGAGCTCTTCCTTTGGGCTCTGGTTTGCCATAGGACTGGGGAAGGTGCATCCTGGGCTCTTTTGCAGGGTCTTTGGCTCCCTGTCATAGCTGCACTGATCTCTGTACCTTCCCAGCCATGCATTACAGCAGCAATAGCTTCAGACAGGAGAAAAATGAGTTTCAGTCAAGAGAGGAGACTTTTGTTGTCAATGGAGTGAGTAATGTCCAGAGTCCACGGGAAGCGAAGGCTGTCGGTGGCATACAAATGCAGAGGAACAGACGTGCAGTGCCGGGAGTCCTGGGAAGGAGAGGCTGCAGCTGGGGGCTTGTCTTGAACTGGAAACTGCCTTTTCCCTCACTTCCCTGCCCGTCATTTGGAGGTAATCCTCCTTTTTGATGGCTTGCCATCTGCCTTGTTTATTTGCAGACTCTCCGGAGTCATAGCTCTCTGTGATTTGTACGTGATGTACAGTAACACGTTGTTGTTTCAGAGCTCTCCTGCCATCTCCAGGCTTTCCGTTCCTGCCCTCCATCACCCATCCTCTTGCTAGGCTGTGAATTAAGCTAGCAACTTCCTTGGGTATTAAAATATGATTTATTAATATTTTTTTTTAATGCAGCAGCTTTAGATGCAGGAATGATGTGAAAACCCAACTCCTCTGTGGTTCCTTGTGCTGCGCTTTCTTCTCTTGCCCAACAACACTGCTGTCAAATCTCTGCTAATACTTCAGGCACTCCTCCTCCCTCTCAACACCGTAAAAACCAGAAAGCAGCTGCCACATCTCCCTAGGTCTGCACCTCTTTCCTGTTTGAGACCATTTAAGCGAGACACTAACACCCACACGCAGTACCCTTGCCTTGCAATAACTGGGCTGTGTAGCACAGCTGGTAAGAAAGCTCTCAGCGCTGCTGGCTGGCGCCTGTGAGACTCTCCAGGGCCCTCAGCTCTTTGTTTGCATTTTGGGAGAGCATTTAAATGGCAATCCCATGGTGCAGAGCAATAATAGCTTTTCAGCTATGGCTTTCTGGCATTGCCAAACTCCCCTGGGCCTCTCAGGACTTGTTGTGCCGTTGGTTGTGGCTGCCGTCCTGGCACTGAACCCAGGAAGCCTGGAACTGAAAGCCGGAGGACCCCACCAGAGCTAAAAGGCCCTGCTTAGTTACTGCTGTACATGACATGCTTTTCAGTAGCATCACTGCAGATGCAAAGGGATCCAAAGCTTCGTGGAGCAGAAAGGGGGAACCTCAGTTCTCAGTTTCCGTCATTTTTCACCACCTCCAGAGCCACTCTTCCTGCGTTTTCACCCCACAGGACACCGCTGTTGGTCTGTAGCCTTGTCCCTCGGAAGCAATATCCAGCTATGTTTTCCCTCTGTCCTTGCAGCGTTCTTAGGAGGAGTAAGCAACAACACAACTGATCATCCCTTTGGCATAATTTCAGCGTTGTTAACTGGCCCTTTCCCAAATACCTTGTGCAGGGACCTGCCGGGCGTCACCTCTACAGAAGAGACCGCAATTCCCTTATTGCTTATAGACACTGCTGGCTGTGGCCTGTTTGAGCTGGAAGTGGAAGACGAACAGTCTAAGGGGAATCCAGGTACCGTCATTCAGAAAAATTTGTTGGCCAGAATTGATTGTCTGAGGTTCTCAGCCTCCCGCGGGCTTGGCCACTGCACCAGCTGAGCCACGTCCCAGAGATGTCCCCCTCCAGAGCAGGTAGCAGGGGGAAGGTGGGGTCCCCAGGGAGCCTTGCTTATTTGAGAGATCATTTCCTCTGTAAATCCTCAAGCTCAAAGGACTCCGAGCCAGAGTGGAGTGGCCACAGGGCCACGATGACAGTGTGCAGCTTGTGGGTGGCCACGCTGGCTGCCTTGTTCCCTTGCAGAGACATTTCTCCATGCTGTGGACTAGGACAGGGTGGAGGATCCCTGCGACAGAGGCTTTACACAAGTTGGCAGAGCAAATAATACCAGGCAGAGCGCAAGCCTGTTTTAGAGAGGTAAACACGTCTGTAGACGTGGCTCAGAATTGCCTCCCAGTCCTCTGCTCCTTTCATGAAGTCCTGTATGGCTCTTCTCCATGAATTTTCTCTAGACATTGAGTTTCCTGCTGGTTTTTGACTTAAAAAATAGGTTTCACTGTGGAGATTGAGTGTAAAATCAGGCACCATAGCCATTCTAATAAAGTGGGAGAACTTTGAAAATGGTGATGCTACCTCCGTTGTGTCCTCACTTCCACAGCAAGGCGGGTGGTTGTGATTTGCTGTTCAAGGATGTTACTCATGCTCCTCTAGATTTAGTCTGGCATCTCCACACCTGCTAGCTGGCTCTTAAGAGGCTCACAGAGCGCCTTTGCCAGGATATGTTGCATATGGGCTGTCTAAAATCTGGTGCTTCATCTGACAATCCACATATCCCAACTTCGTTATGGAGACTGCTCTCCTAAAAGCGTTAGGGAGAGCTTTTAGCCCAGAAAGCTGTCGGCAGAAGGATTGCTGGGAGGGCACAGTGAGCCTTGGCTTTGGGGAAGGTGAGACATTTTTTTCAGAACAACATCTTCCCCTAGATTGTAAACTCGCTGCCCAGATTGGCTCTGTGGTGCCCAGAGATGACCGATCTCCATGTGCGGTGCCTGTGCCCTGCTGCCTCGCCTGCAGCCACCCCTGCCTGCCTGGCTGCTGCCTGCACTTTTCCCGATGGCCGAGCCACAGGCTTTTCTAGCCATTCACTCTCACGTGGCCAAAGAGCTGATTTGGCAACATGGCTGCCTGCTTCAGGGATTCATTTGTTTTCCTCTCTGCTCACCAGTGCAGATCTCATGCCGGCAACAGATTTCTGAGGCTTCAAGTCCCTCTCTGGCAATGCAGGGAAAATGGACTGTAAAATACAAGGACAGTTTTTACCAATTTAAATATCTTTTGCCTTCTTTTGTTTGAAAACCCACCAGTGTTTAAGTGCCTCTCATTTTTCCATGCACCAGTCCCCGTGGCTCTGCTGAACAGAGAAAGGCTCTTGTCCCCAAATGGAGAGCCAAAAAGACTTGTCTAAGATAACTCAGGGAGTTTGAGCAGGGGATTAAATGCACGTCTCCCAAAATTTGGGAGGCAACCTTTTGGAGCAGCATACTGCAGATTCTGGCTTTTTATACCTGTGTTTTGCTGCGAAATGGAGGGTAAAGTCAGTCCAGCCAGTAAACCAGCGAAACAGTTCACATTTGCGTTTAACTTGTCCTCATTAGATGTCTCTGAACCAGCCACCATCCTGAATAGCCAGTTGTTTGTGGCAGGCTGCCTGCAGCCTCTGGAAGGTCTGAGTACATGAATCTGAGCATGAAGCTTGTTTATTTGGTCATGGGGGTTTAGAAATGCAGGGACTTGAAAAAGCAGAATAAAAAGGAAAGGTGGAGTTTTTCCAGTTGCAGAGCAGAGAATTTAATTTTTAGTGAGGTCTAGGGTCTCATTTCAGAGGGAAAATAATCTATTGCCTGGATTATCATTGATCTCTTGGATTAATACGGGAAGGCCAGAGAAAGCCAAGTGCTGTTCAGAAAACTCTTCTTAAGCATAAGTGAGCTGGTGACTTGGAAAGGCAAGAGGCAAGTGCTGTGCAGCCCTGGGAATGGGGCTGTGTAGCACATCACCGTCTAAGCCAAGCAAGCCAGGTTGGGAATCGTTACCCCCGTGCAATGCTGGACTGAAGGCAGGACTTCCCTTAGCCTTTCCTTGCTGTATAAGGGGAGGTGGGCAAATTTCTCTGAGCTGCAGCATGTCCAAGCCGGCGGCTTCAGCCTCTGCCTGCCAGCCTGTTCCCATCACCACCCCTTCTGCTTTCTGCCCTAGGGGAGGTGCAGCTGGCCGGTTTGCACATCCAAGCCTTGGTGGAAGCTGGTGTGAAGGCACAAGACATTGCTGTTGTGGCCCCCTACAACCTCCAGGTGAGATGACCCTCTCCTGGCATCTCCTCTCTCTTTCCTCATGCACGCAGAGCAAATGCACAGAGGTGGATTCAAACCTTGACATCTCCAGGAGCGATACCAGAACGTCCTCAGAGAGATGAAGGTGGAAGTCAGCAGAGCCAAATAGTATAATCAGCATTTGTGGCCAGCTTCTCCACATGTAAGCAGCTTGAGGCCATGGAGGGAAGAGGTGTTAGGTATTTTCCACTCCCAGCCTCAGGATTCAGTGCTTGACCTTTGGGAGATGTGGGCGCTCATCCTTGTGGGTTTGAGAGGAAGGGACTTTACCAAAACAGTGCCATTTTAATCCCTTTCACCTTGCACTTTTCTTTAAAAGATGTCTATCACATGTTTTTCAGGTGGACATGCTAAGAGAGCACCTTTGCCACAGGTACCCAGAGCTAGAAATTAAATCAGTTGATGGTTTCCAAGGAAGAGAGAAAGAGGCAGTGATCCTGTCGTTCGTGCGATCCAACAGGAAAGGTAAGAGTTCACTGCTGGAGAGTTACTCCATGGGGAATGGGAGAGAAATGGGAACTGTGTGATTGCTCAAAGGTTGCTCATCGTATTGCCAAGTGCTGTGGTTTAATCGCAGTTCTGACGGTCTCTAGCACTTTGCTCTGAATGCATTTACTGGCAAGAACCTTCCTTTTCAGACTTTTTTTTTTTAATGAACGAGTATATGTGCTGTCACAGTTGCAGA
Organism: Aptenodytes patagonicus; assembly: GCF_965638725.1. Classification (NCBI taxonomy): domain Eukaryota; kingdom Metazoa; phylum Chordata; class Aves; order Sphenisciformes; family Spheniscidae; genus Aptenodytes; species Aptenodytes patagonicus. Next base: position 516,333 of record NC_134955.1, on the reverse strand, counting down.
GGAAGGCTCCCACGCTAGGTAGCAGGTAAAAAGGAAGCCAGGACTGCTTACTTTGAGGGTTTCCTGGCTATTGAGGCCTCAGAAATTATTTAAACCGGGGTCCTAAGAATGGCACCTGTCAGGTTAGCACCACATTTACTGGAGCGCCGAGCACTTCCCACAAAAAGTGAAAATTTGGGGGGCTTATTTCTTGGGTTTGGAGCCTATTTTGGGTCACTTCCCTGAAGAAAGCAAGCAGGAGCTGGCATTACAAGTCACGCACAGAAAATGCTTATTTTGGGAGCAAGATCTAGAGCGGAAAATCAAGTTCTTTCCTATCAGCAGCTGCAGCGAAAGTTAATAGCTGGAAAAAAGCTGCTGCCCTGGAGCCGCGAGGCTCCTTCTGTGGAGCCATCGTCCCGTGCTGAAGGGTTTTGTGGCAGCCAGCTCAAGCGGAGGGCATGAGTGGGACCACTCCGTGAACCACCTCTCCCATGCATGGATCACTGCCCTTTTCAAACCCGCAGTGTGACACATCCCTTGCTGCACTACCTTTGCTGCTAATGCTGCTAAAGGTGAGACACTGTGTATGTGCTGGGAGTGCTGATGTCTAGAAGGCAAAAAAACCCCAAAAGAATGCGTGGAGGGAGAAGGCTTTTTTTTTTTTTTTAAGAAAGCCTAGAAGAAGAAAAGCATCGTTGGGGGGAGAATGGAGGTGGGGGACAGGACTAAGAATAGTCCTTATTCATGAATGACTCACCTCGCCTTTGCTCAGTGGGAGCTGGTGTCCTCTGTGAAGGCATGCGTCCCCCTGCCCCCTTCCCGTGCACGGCTAGCAGCCAAAGCTCAGATGCGGTGCAGTAATCACTTGCTTTCCTGGGGGCACGAGGCAGCTTCTCGTGGTGTCTGGGCACGGCTCTGGTCTGCATGGGGCACAAGAGATGTTGTTAGCACCCTCCGAGACCCTTGGGAGAAATCCATAGCCTTTTTGCAGCTGCATTTCTCAGCTCAGAGGAGGCCAGGAACCTTGACCAGCAGTGCCTGTCCCTCTGCAGCCATTCCTGATCCAGCAGGAAACCCTCTTGCCGGATCAGAGGAGTTGGATTTGCCCCTGCAGTCAGGCAAAACCACATCAGAGAAACTGGGTATTGTTCTCTAAGCTGCAGAGCACGGAGAGGGGAATCGCCCACACCCTGTTCCTCAAAGGCAGCTCAAACTAGACTGCTCAGCCACGGCAAGGCAAGGCAGAAACAGAGCCAGGCTGGTCACCCCACCGGCAGAGACATTAATTTCTTCCCGACTGGCCTCCTCTTTATCCCCAGGAGCTGGAAATTCAGAAGCCGCCCACACTACCCTTCTCGCTAGCTGATCCTCACTGAGTCATCTTGGCATTCGCTAGCTCTTACTGCTTTTCTTTGAGAAAATAGCCAGAGAGCTTAAGCAAACCTTGCAGAGTTGCCTAAATGGCTGTTACTTTAGAGCCATCGAGAGTTTGGGGGCAGGTGGAGGGGAATTGTATAGGACAGGGTGTATTTCTTTACCTGCAGTTCCTCTTCTGTCACAAGGTGAGCCTCTTCCACGTTGCCCCATGTTGCATTTGCTCCCAGGTCCCAGCCTGATCTGGTGTTGTGGGCCACCCAGGAAAATATTTCTCCTCTCCATGTGCCATCCATCCTCCTCCTGATCCTGGGAGCTAAGTGGGGAGCCCTAGCTCTGGTCTGCAGATGGTGAAATGGAGACACAAAGATGAGGGTGACAGCGTGAGTCAGGGACCAGAGTCCAGTAAACGCTGACTCCCACCCTTCAGGCTAAGCAACCCTTCAATTGTTTGGGCCAAATCTAGACCTGGAGCCAATGCTGCACCCACTGACAGTCCTGAGCCCCTTGGTTTCTTTCTCACAGGCGAGGTGGGCTTTCTTGCAGAAGACCGGCGGATAAACGTAGCGGTGACCCGTGCCCGGCGCCACGTGGTTGTCATCTGCGACACCCGCACCGTCAGCAACCAAGCCTTTCTGAAGCGGCTGGTGGATTATTTCAGCCAGCACGGGGAGGTACGCACAGCCTTCGAGTACCTCGACAACCTCGTGCCCGAAAACTACACTCAGGAGGGCCGCGGTGAGCGGCAGCAGGGCGCAAAGCTCCCCACAGCATCTGGCCCCAAACCGCAGCTGCCTTTGGGAAGGAGACTCAAAGCAGCAGCAACCAAACCACAGTGTCAGAAGCCAGAAGCGCGTTTCTCCCCGAACACAAGCGGACCCGGGAGAGAGAGCCCGGGGACAAAAGACAGTGCCGACAGATTCAAGGCCATGCTGGTGGCCTTCCTGGAGAGCAGCGAGACGCAGTTGGATTTCCCCCCATCTCTCAATTCTCACGATCGGATGCTGGTTCACCTAATGGCGGAGGAGTATGGGCTGCAGCACGTGAGCACTGGGGAAGGGAGGGACCGGTACATCAGTGTTCGCAAGAAAGAGCCTGCTGAGCCTTCGCCACCCGCAGCCGCCCGCCCCAGCAAGCAGCTCCCCCTTCCTCAGCCACAACATCCCAGCAGGGAAACTCCTGTCCCTGCTGAGCCAGAAAGGAGCAGCCAGGGCTCAGGGAAAGTGGACCTGAAAACCCTGCACCTGGAGAGAGTTCAGAGGGAGAAAGCCAGACAGGAGGAGGCAGCGAGGAAGGCTCAAGAGCCCAGTGCCAGCCTTCAGGGCAGCAGCAGGAAAAAAGACAAAAGCGAAGCCAAAGGTAGGTCACTCTCTTTCCTAGCAGCACAATTAATGGTCTTCCTTGAATGGATCGTGCTGCTTAATCCCCATGTTTTTGCCTCCAGGCCTTGGGATTTGCCTACGTGCGTGGAGCATGGGATGTGGCTCTTGGAAAGCTCTCTGATGCTTGTCAGAGATGTGAGAACTGGCAGGAGCACACATCAGTTGGCTGCAGCATCTGCGGGAGAGGGGTTTTGGATGCCTGGAGGCACATTTCTTAAGTCAAAAGAAAAACGCTGGGGACCCTTTCCCAGGAAGAGAGAGGCTCAGGAGTTAGATTGGAGGCTCCCAAATGTAGGGAGAGGAACTAAGAGGAGTACCTGGCCCACACCGAAGGACATGGCTGCCTCCTGAACGCAGAGGCAGGGGAAAACAGAGCCAGGAGCTGCTGTCCTCCCTGCCAGACATGGTCCCTCCCTTTCCCCCAGCCCCCTTTTAGCAGAGGGAGGCACCCAGGCATGCTGCGGGTGGGAGCCTTGAGCTCCTACTAGTGCCTTTGAACACAGGCCAGAGTTTACTGGCACGACAGGTCTCACAGGGGCTGAAATACCAGTCGCTGCAAACAGCAACTCCCCGGACCCGTGCTGCTCCTCACGAGCCCAGGCTGTAGCTGCGGGTTGCTTGGATCTGTTCAACTTCTAAGCAGGTGGTGAAATGGCCAGGTCTCTTCCCCTGTCTTCTCCCCAGGAAAGCCATCAGTTAAGAGCGGAGCAGGCAGCATGGCGGAAGAAGATATCGACGCTCTGGTTTCTGCGGCCATTAAAGCTGACAACACTTGCGGCTTCCCCCGCTGCAAAGCCAGCGTTACAACCCTGGGACAGCTTTGTCTCCACTGCAACAGGTGCTACTGCCTCAGCCATCACATCCCGGAGGTACGCGTGGGGCCGGGCAGCCTGCCCAGGGGTTAGAGCACTGAGGGGGCTGGAGAGGAGCAGGATGTGCCAAGCGGCATGGGTTTAACGTGGGAATTTTCTCCATCGAGCTCCCTAGGCAGGATTTCCTTGCAAGGAGTGTAAAGCAGAACCTTCTGTCAGAGCTTTTGCTAGAGCTGCAGGTAGAAAGGGCTGCCAGGCGTTAACATGTGGGCTCTGCACGCCTCCTCCTGAGAGCTTTTTCTTCCCCCTGCCCTTGCTTTGTGCCTGTCTTTACCGTTCTCTGGCATTTACACTCCCGGGTTGTGCAGATAAAGCAAGGCAGGAAGGAGAAATGAAGAGGCTTGGGCTTAAGGCAGTGACTTGAGGGAGCCTGGACACTCGATTCCCAGCTCTTGGCAAATTCCCTTCTGCAACCTGGGGACAAGTCAAAGCTTGAGCCCGCACAGAGCAGTGCTGCATGCCTGGTTAGCAATTAGGCATTTCCTTAAGTGCCTTGCTGGCTTGGAGCTGAGTTGCTTCACACTGTGCAGCCTCAGCTTTAGCTCTCATCCATACCTGAGTGACAGCAGTCCCTCAGCCTCCGTTCTGCTTTCTTACAGTGGAGGACTCTCAAGCAGGCATCTCAGCAGCCCTGTAATGTCCTGCACCTCTGTAAGAGTAGTGTTGTGATGGCCACTGAACCAACAGCTTTTTTCTTGCTGTTACTCCGTAGCTGCTCAACAGCCCTTTTCTCCCCAGATCTGGGAAGGAGGGAAATTAAGGTTAAACTGGTGTCAGGCTTCATCTTTCTGTTCAGGCAGAGGCAGGCAGGTAAGTTTAAGCCTCCAGGGTTGGCAGCGTGATGCTTCATGGTAAGCTGGTCTCAGTGTTCGAGTCCTGTGGGCAGAGCTGACGTGGCTGGGTGGTGGCTGTGACAAGTACACGGGCTGAGAGGTGACGATTTTCTATTTAGCTGCAGCCTCCTGTGCCCATCGTCCCTCATCCTGCATCACCCAGGCATAGCTCTTCGCTGCGTGGAACCTCCCAGAGCTTAGCAACGTTTAGCGAGCTGACCTATAAATCCTCAGCATAGATTTTCCCCTTGTCAAGTACTATCTGTTTCCATGGCAAAGAATAGTTGTATTTACGGTCATTCACAATCCAGTTGGGATATAAATTTATTTCCTGCAGAATTACCTCTCCCTGCTGAATTGTAATGAGAACTCCAATGAGAAACAATTGGAAGGATAAAATCCATGTCAACGAGTTTTTCTTGCTTTTTAAAGTTCAGCCCTTTTTCCAGATGTTACCAGGCCTCGATGTGAAATAGCCTGGGACCTCCTACCCATGCCTGGCCCTAAGGGGGGCTAGCACATACCTGGAGCCATCTCAGAGGGAGTGGAGCCTCTGCATATGGAGGGTCCCTGTTTAGAAAGAGCTCGTGCCCCCCTTTAGCAGCCCCCAGCTGCTGAACCCCTCCCCATCTAGTACAGCACAGCGGACCCCATTGAATGATGTTCAACCTGCGCTCCAGCACCTACTGACGCAGGAATTACTGCCCGTTTTAAAGTTGGTCTGGAGGGTCTGTTAGCTACCGCTGGTTTAGATCGGGCAGCAGGCTCAGAAATCCTGGTCCTGGCTAGGAGCCGCGTGCCAGGTGCTGTGCACGGCTATTCCCGGCCGTTGACAGCCTGCTCCGGCAGCACTAACAGGGACAGGAAGGTTTGTCATGGCACTGAAAGAACGGGCTGGGATCCTCAGATCAGCTTATGTTCATGAAAACATCAAATGACTTTGGGATGGACCAAGCAGAAGGGGTAAACTTTTAGGATCTCTAGTTTAGACCTGGTGGAGATGATTCAGGATGGTGTTGAACTTGACTTAATGCACCTTAAACATGGCCTGGGCTTCAGTGCAGATGGGTTTTGGGAAAGGTTTGCCTGCACAGAATTAATATTATGAAGCTTTTTTTATTCCGATACAGAAGACACATATAATTACACTAAAGAAGCAGCTATATGGCTAAAAAGGTCTCTTATTTCCCAAGTCACCTTTCCTGTTTCACTCCTTTTTCCCCCAAGTCATACTATATTAGCAGAGAACATAACTGGGAACTCAGTTTTAACTATTTCTAGCTCTCATGCGAGAACCATAAAAGATCCAGCAGTTCACATGACGAGTGTGAGCTTCCCCCAGATGTTTAAAGTTTTGGAAGGAGACGCTTAAACCATCCAAAAGGATGATTTACCTGCTGTGTAGATTCCAGAAGGAGAAAAATTACCTTTATATTTTGCTTCCTGTTAGAGGAGCTATAAATAAATGGGAGATGGTTTTAGAGGGGTGCAAAGCAGCTGGAAGAGGAATTCCAGGCTCTGGGAATAAAAATCGCCTGATTCCCACATACGCGATCGCTGCCCTGTTTCCCGGCTGCCACCAGTGTCTGTTCTCTCTCCGCCAGGTTCACGGCTGTGGGGAGAAGGCCAAGGCCCACGCGCGGCAGAGGATCAGCAGAGAAGGGGTTCTCTATCCCGGGAGCGGCTCCAAAGACAAGTCCTTGGACCCAGCCAAGAGAGCCCATCTCCAGCGGCGCCTAGATAAGAAGCTCAGTGAACTGACCAGCCAGAGAAAGAGCAAAAAGAAAGACAAGGAGAAATGAAGGATCTGAATACTTCTTTTTTAACCTTGAAGTCACAGGTCAGACTGCATAAAGCTACAGGGCCGTGCTGAGCCCGAGAGGAAAATGGGAGCTCTCATTTTGGGTGGTAGACAGCTTGGAGGCAGTGTGCCGGAATAAATAGTCACTGGGCCTCCCTAAACCACAATGCTGAGACAGAGGAAAGAGAGCAGCTTTATTTGTCCTGGTTATCCTTATTGACAAAGTAATGGATGTACACAGAGAGAGGGAGAGAATGCTGGAGAATGCCAGTAAAGATGGATATATTAAAACACCTAAAGCAATCGGCTGTTGCTGTGACATTTCTCCCTGCTACAGTAAAAATATAGATGTCTGTGAGCAGGAACGTGGGAGGAACTGAAAACCCCGGGTGACCCTCTCCTCCAGGGAGGATGACTAAGAAAATGGATGCCTCTAGCTCCGTTTTCCCAGTCCAGCAATCCTCCCAGCACGGCTTGGAGTTAGAGTGGACTGGCGCGTCCACACGGCAGCCAGCAAGACCCAGAGTCCCAGGTTGCCCTTCGGGAGCAGGCAGAGCTGGGCTGCATCCCCTCCCCACCATGCAAAGGGGCTGCCGGATGCGGGCTCAGCCCCACCAGCCTCTGCCCTACTGCAGGATGTGGCCCATGCAGGGCTCAACCCTGCTCTGGGGCTGCGTGGGGACAAAGAGGCCTCAAGTCCTTACCTTGCCGGCACCACGGCAAGCTGCTCCGAAACACCCAGCCTGCTGCCCTGGGACAGCCGCCGTCCACTGCCTTCACTCGCCATCCCTCTCGGTAGCACTGGTGAGGTCTCTCTCTCCCCACTGTGTGCTGTTCCCTTCCACGACACTTCCCAGACCTGCTGAGGAGAAGCGTTTCTTTTCCCTGTCCTGCCCTTGCTGCAAAGCTCCTTGGAGGCCGATGTCCACTGGGAAGGTCCAGAGCAGCGAAGGCAGGGTACGGCCGTGCGAGTTTTGTGCAGCCCTCCCAGGCAGGGGGGAGCCTCACGTTCAGCATCGCCCATCCCTCCTGTTCCCTGCTCCTGTACCCCCCCCAAAACTAATCTATCTCCCACACTGTTTTCTGCCTGCTGACCCTCATCTCCAAAGCATCTCTCCATCCACCCACAGCCCCCTGCCCTATCCCCTCTCCTTGATGGCTCTGAGCAGGTACCGATGCATCACACACGGTCCACCAGCCCCTGAGGAATAGCTCAAGCAGCCATTTTTTGTCCCCAGGGTGGCACACGCAGGCCCCAGGATGAAGGAAAAGGTGCCAAGATGCCTCCACAGAGGAATGGCTGGAGAGGGGCACAATAAAAAGCCCCAAACCACACACGGCCCATCATTTTGGGGCCGAACACTGCAGGTCTTGCCCACCGGTGATTTCGGCACCAGTGGAAGGCACTCATCTCATCCTGACCAAAGGCTCAGCAGTTTGCAGGGGCTGCAAGATAGCCAAGCATTTCTATGTCTGTCTCTCTTCCCAAATGCTAGATGAGGTAGCTAATAAGCAAATTTTCCCCCAAACCTCAGTGCCTCTTAGTACTGGCTGTGAACACCTTCCAAAAAAACCTTCTTCCTCCTTCAGTAAACCTCATCCTTCAGAAGAACCCTCCATTTGCAGCCCCAGTCCCGGGCAAACCCGGCCTGCCTGCACCTGCCTTGGCTCCGAGCATCACCTTGGCTCGTGCCTTGGTCCCCGGGACCAGCCATGCGTCAGCCCACAAAGGGATGGCACCGGCTCACGCGACAGCAGATGGGACATCGGGACTCCTGGAGGGAAAGTTGGGGAGGAGGAAGAGACGGAGTGTGGGAGAAGAAAATCTGTGCATCGGCGAGCAGTGCTGGGCATATATGCAGGAGAGAGCCAGAGCAGTGCCTGCGAGGGGCTGCGGAGGGGGAGGACGCAACAGAGAAATCACAGCCTCATCCCAAAAAGGTCAGGCAGAGAAGACAGACGAGCGGAAAGGAAAACTGCTGCCAGCTGAGGGTACCACCACAGTGTTATCTTTAATCAGGGATAAATGGCTCATTCATTTTTTTTTCCTGCTAAAATCATTCAAGCAACCACATCCCTGACCATGCTCACCCCGTGGCACCAGCTTTCTGGCAAACAGCCCCAAACACCCCCAAGATTTCCCTGCCTGGCTTTCTGCTAGCATTCTGCAGGCAGGGAAAAGCCGAGGCTCCAGTGCAAGCAAGGGATGCGTCCCCAGGGCATCCTCTGCCCACCAGCCCATGCCACGGGGGAGCTCCAGAGCCCTCCGTCACCCTCCAGAAGATGGGGTGGGCATCGGCTCCCCCCTAAAAAAAACCCCAAACCTTACCCAGGGGCTGGTCCTTGCTTGGGCCAGGAGCCCACGGGCAGACAGGATCCAAACAGATTTTTCCCCTCCCTTCCCCCTGAAACAGGAGTTGGGCTTAAAAACTAGGAAATTAGGGGTCTCTCTGTGTCTACCTTCGGTCACAGGGCCAAGATGTTCCTCTCTGCACCCAGATTTCAGATAAAACAAGCAAGCTTTGGGATGAGCAAGTCAAAGCGTGACTCCAGGACGAGGGACTGTAAAAAATAATCCCCAGTCATGAGATTTGCGTTAAAAGAACAGGAATTTGCCGTGCTGTTATGAGCAGGCCTGGGGGTTAGTTTAGCTGGCAAAATGGGCCAGGGTGGGAAAAGCTGACCCCAATCATGCTGGACCTTTAGGGGATGACTCTCAGCCTGGATCTGACCTCAAACCCAAGAGGGTGAAAAACCACTCGTCAAGTCCAGACACCCCTCTGCAGCCAGCACAGAGATGGGCAGAGATTTACTCTGCTTGAAAAAAAGATGGAAGGAAAAACCATATATAATAACAATTGCTTTTTCTGCTGTTATTTTTCCCTTTTTCCATTCTCATTGGAAATGTTTCAGCCCCGGTGCAGCACACCAAAATCCCTCTGAAACCCAACAGAAAAACCACACACACAGAGAAAATACATCGTGCCGGCACTTTATCAACCCCCTTCTCCATTTTTCCCCCCATTCAACCAAAAACCACCTTCCAAAGAAATTCACCCCCTCCCTGGGAGCCCTTGGGGTCCACATTCGAGGGCACCACTGATTTCGGGAGGCCGCTGGGGAGCATGTGGGATGCTCGGGAGCTCGGCTGGCGGCCAGGCAGCGGTTTGGGGAGGTTGGTGCTGGTTTTGGTCCATTTGAAGGGAGGGCTCCTTTCTCGGCGGGTCTGTTCGCAGCCCCCAGCGCATGCGAGGGCAACCCAGATGGGGAGAGGTGCAGCCAAGGAGTTGCTCTGTCCCCCGCATATTTTGGCAGCAAGATGCTCCAGCCAAGGTGCGCCAGCAGCTCTGCCTTTTCAGCGCTGCAAAGTCTTTCTCAACCTCTGCCCGGCTGCAAACGCTGTGTTGCGGTGGTGGCTCTCGGCCGAGCTGTTGGCCAGGCAGAGCCCCCCTCTGCCCACTGTCCCTGGGGCAGAGCCGATGTCGGGGTGCAGGACCCCGGGGGCGTGACGGGCTCCCCCCGCCAGCAGCCTAGTTTCGCCGGAGCGGGTGCCACATAGAGACGGGCTTCCTCAGCGTGGCCAGCATCTGGTTCCAGTGCGTGATGCCCATCCCGCTGGCTGCTGGGCCGATGAGGACGTGGCCCGTGTTGTCGGCGTGGCCGTCCTCGCCGCACTCGGCCACCGTCACCCGCAGGGACAGGTCCTGCGGGGGAGCATGAGGCCGTCACAACAGTCCAGCATAGAGCGGTCGCTGCATTGCTAGCACTGACACCACCCCCCATATATACATATCCCCATACCTTCCCCAACCACACATGCACAGACAAACGTACCCCCCAGTACTAACCCATACATACATGTCCCCTATAGCCCCCACCCCATAAATATGCATCCACCAAAATAGCTATACCATATATCTACACACCCCTCTATACCCCCACCCCATTCACACACATCCCCCCTCACCCACCCCACCGTACTTGAAAATCATATATGCTTATCCCCATAGACAACTATACCCTGTATATATGCATCCTCGTATACCCTGCCACTGTACTTGCACATCCCCTAAACCCACATATGCACCCGTCCACATACACAACCATACCCTATACATATGCATCCCCCTATATCCCCCAACCCACACATACATATTCCTCCCCCCTCCAACAGCCATACCCCACACATACATACACAACCCCCTATACCCCCTACCCCATGCATACATCCCCCCAAACCATACATGCACATATATGGACCCCACCCCACAGCTTCTATGATCCCCCCAGAACCCCTCACACCCCAGGAAGTCCTCACTAACGCAGGGATTTGGGGACCTCGAGGAGCGATGGGATGTGCCCCCCAGGCTGGGACATGTCCCCTGAGCCGGGACAGACCTGGAGCACGATGGCCGGCACCGAAAAAATCATGGCCTCGTTGAACACGGGGTTGGTGTCATCCCTCTTGACCACCGTCTTCTTCTTGCTGATCTTCCTCCCGTCCTGCAGCAGGTACACCTTGACAAAGGGATCTGCTCGGGGTGGGGGAGAGAAAAACCTCGGGGTCAGTCATGCGATTTCCCTGCGATATGGAGAAAGCGGGGGAAGCCATCTCTGGTGGACCTTCCTAGTAGGGTCTGTCCTCAACGGGAGCCACTCCAAAAAATATCCATGTAGCGCAGTAGTATAAACCAGGATGAAAGCCCACCTCCAGCCCGCAGAAGACCGAGGGACCCCTGTGCCCACCCGGCATACCCTGCTCACCTGCAGTCACTTTGCCGTTGGTCCACACGAGGTTCTTGGCTTTGACCACCACCACCGTCAGGCGCTCAGCCGTGGGCAGGTAGCTCAGGGAGAGCAGGATCTCCCCCACCGTGTCCACCGCCTGTGGGACACAATGTCCCATCACCCATCGACCCCAGCCCCCGGGGAGGAGAAACCCCCAAAAAAACCTGTGTGGGAGATGGACCACACACCCCCTGCTCACCTTGTTCATGTCCTGCAGGTAGAGCCAGGCGTTGAAGGGACGCACGGCCAGGTCCAGGTCAGAGAGTTTGAGCTCGGCCACGCCAGTGCTGACATTTCTCTCGTCCTCGTCAATGCCGAAGACGGAGAAGCGCAGGCTGTTCTCCTCCAGCGCCACCGGGTCCAGCGGGATGGAGAAGCGCTCGTCGAAGGCCACGGTGTAGGCACTCCGCTGAATCTGCCATGGGGAAGGAGGGGGATTGCCTTGATACCTGCCAGGTTTTGGGGCCGTGTCTGAGATCTACCCCGTTTCTCTCATGGGAACTGCGAGGAGCACATGGCTTTGGGGTGGTGAGGGCAGGGCATCCCCCAGCCCAAAGCAGCTGGGGGGTCCCAGCCTCAATGGGGACAAAAGTTATTTCCCACCTGATCGCAGCAGCGGCTCGGCAATTGAGGTAGAAAATAGGGGCCATGTCCTGCCCCATTGCCCATTAATTCTTTTAATGAAAATTTAAGGTTGGTCTGGTGCTCTCAGGTGCAAGAGCCAGGCATCCCTGCATGCTGGGAGCTCGGATGTGTCGCTGGCTCAGCCACTCCAGGCTACAGGATTTGGCCAAGGGGGTGTAACCCCCAGCCCCTCTCCGAGCCAGAGCCGACGGGCTTCACAAGCCCTAAACGTGCCAAATGGGGACAATGCTTTTCGCCAGACATCGTCTCTACGTCACATCATTCACTTGGAGCAAACGCAGCAGCAACTCCCTGGGGGGGGTACTGGTCACTACCTGGTCCCAAAGTGCTGGTGGGGGGAACTGCTCTGATGGCTTTAGAGACTGTTTTTCCCCTACTCCAGCTCTATTTCTTTCGGCATCTAAGGTACCACCCACAAATCAGGGTTTTGTCCTAAAAGGAGGCCTGGTGCCCCCATGGGATGGAAAGCCACAGCCTTGGATGGCACGGAGCAAAGCAGAGCCACCAGCTCCCTGCCACCCATCCAAAGCCAGGTGCTGCGGTGGAAAAGGGATCCCGCTGCAGGACCAGGGGGCTCAGCCCCAAACCCATCCGGCGTCATCACCCCAAGAGCCACCCAGACTCCCCAGCAGCAGTGGGGAGATGGTTCATCTCATCCCAAGGACTTTCTCACATCTGTCTGTCTTCTCCTAGACATGCTCCATCCCTGGGATGGAAGACACAAAGCAGCTCGCGAGGCGGTACCTTCCATCATCCCCTTCCGAGCACAGTGGTCCCACGCTCTCCCATCGGATACCACCAATCCCTAGAGTCCCCAGGGGATCAAAGTACCTCTATGGGAAAAGCAGATTTGCAGCTATCTGCTTTATAGCGCTGACCCTGTCTGTCTGCAGCCAACATTATGTTTTGGGATCTCTGGATGAAAGGTACAACAGAGATGTTAGCTGCTATTTAAAAAAACCCACAACATAAGTACTGTAAAGCATTAAAGGAAAAGAACCAAATGTGTCTTTATGACTTGTCTCAGGACAGCAAAAGAGGGTAAATAGAGCTGGTGAATTATAAATAATGATGCTAAATAATAAATATCTCCAGAGCATAAATAACGAGCCTGATCTTTGGATGGAAAAAATGGTCTTAAAAGGGCTCTGTGGAAATATTTTAAAGGCAGTGGGTTTGTGCTCACTGGAAAGGTACCTCCACCGTTTCTTTAGTAGCATGAAGCTTTCTGCTCCTTTCTGGAATATCTTGATTAAACCAAACTGACTGACCCTGAGCTTTGCAACAAGCAGCTGCTGAAAGAAAACTGAGGCTCCTGCTTTCTGACAGCAGCTTTAAAAGGGATGTTTCACCCCCAAAACACCCCTGGTTCTGGCCCTACCGGTGCCACCACCCGGATCTTCGGCTGCCACATCCTGCGTGGGGAGGGAAAGCATCGTGGCTGCTGCAGAAAGGAGAGGTGGCTGCGGGGCGCCGTGCTCGGGCTTCGTTAGGGTGAATCAAGTGTGCGGGGACACAGCACGACGCTGGCAGCATGCACCCAAAATGCCACCTCTCCCCAAATCCCACCCCCCTCCAGACCACTTCCTCCACCTTCCGCAGCATCCCTGGCCCCCAGAGCAGGGAAAGTTGAGCAGGAAAACTTGCTGCAAACTAAGCTCAAAGATGACAAAGTCACTGCACGTCCCGGTCAAGAGAGAGAAATTTCTGCCTCTGCCAGGTCTCTGATGCACAAACCCATCTGGGACCCCCCTGTGCCACAGAATGCTGAACACCCCCGAGCAGGGCTCCAAAAATCCTGTGCCAACCGCACCCAGCCCCAACGTGTCCGGACCTCCCTATTCCCAAGGCCCCATCACTGTCTTGGGGAGTTTGGCCAAGGGATGCTGTGACCCAAAAGCAAATGCTGCAGCAGGCACGTGGTAAGCGATGCCACGTACACACGGGGTTTTCGTGCAAAGAGGGGCAAGCGGCTCACCCGGGAGATGCCGACGATCTGCTCGGCCGGGAGCAGGCTGATGCGCATGAAGCAGGACTCAAAGCGAGCGTCCTCCTTCTCCAGCAGGTCCTTGCCCTGCAGCAGCGTCACGTGCAAGGTGGCCGCCTTCCCGTCGTACTCCATGGAGACCTCCACCTGGCCCACCGTGAAATCCTGCCCAAAGTTGTTCCCGATGGAGGAGATGGAGCTGAGGGAGTCAGCCGAGATAGATTTCTTCAAGGGGCCATAGGGGGCCAAGCCCAGGTCTTTGCTCATCAGCTCCAGGCTCCCCAGCTCGTTAATGCTCTCGAAGGTGTCATCTGCCCGCAGGCTGGTCTTGCGGATGGGTGAGGTCTTATCCAGCGCCCTCTGCGAGCCCGGGGCCATCCCTCGCTGCGAACAGGGAAAGGAAAAACCAGGCGATGCAATCCCATCCCTCCGTACAAAGCCGGGGACAGCTGGGATTCACTGGCGCCTTTTTGGATGCCGTACAGCCCCTGCTTGGCCTCAAGCTGCCGCGGCAGCAAACCCTGCACCTCCTGCAGCTCCCAAGCTCTATTTACAGCTCCGCACTGTTCCCCTCAAACTCTCCAGCAGCACCAGCTCACCGCCCATGGCTTTTCCCTGCTGCGAGAGGATGCAGGTGATATTTTTGCCCCTCCAGCGGCTCGCATGTTGCAAAGGGAAAGGAGGCGAGCCAAACATTCCACCTTTTTACCTTGTGTTTGACATCCGAATACGCCGCCCCGTACTTTTGCTCCAGGTATCGGTAGTCGTAGTTGGGGAAGGGGGAAGGCGCCGGGTAGCTGCCGGAGCGCCAGAGCTTCCAGAGGTTGACGGCGGCTATCCCCAGCAGTGCCAAGGCACCAGCGGCGTAGATGCCGATCTCCCACCGAGGTGGGCTCGTGGTGACTGCGAGGGGACAAGAGGCACTGTCAGCTGGCCACGACCCCGGGACAGAGGCTTCATCCTCTGCTGTTCCAACGCCAGAAACTCAGCTCTAAGCTATGAGGATGGGATCGGCCGGGGGGGGGGGGGGGGATAAACCACAGTGTCCCACTTGGGTGGATTGCAAATGGTGTCAGGCAGCAGCTTTGCAAGCCAAAAAAATCACAGTCCTCGCTTTGCTTTCCTGGGAGGTGAAGTGGACATGTATTTCAGCCCTGTTCCCCAGCAAACAAGGAGAATCAGTGAATGGCTGCATCACCCAGGGGTGCTGGGGGGTCCTTTCACCAGCTACGGATCCATCCCGCTTACAGATGTGCTCAGTGCACATCTGCATCGCCCTTTCCACCACAGGGAAACCCTCACTGCTGCCTGGTTTCCCACAGGCTGGGGATGCCAAGAAAATTCAGAAATAGGGAAAAAAACAAACCAAAACAACCAACCAAACAAAAAGCTTTTGGAAACAGGGGAAAAACCCCACAACTGCTGCTGATGTGATCCAGGGAGGAGAAAGCCCAGGCTTGCAGCTGCAAAGCGGGGAGGACAGCAGCCCTGCGATGGTACACTGAGCAGTTGTTGCTGCATTGCACCAGCCTCCATCACACCAGCGACTGAACCATCACCAATCACTCCGTGTAACACAAAAAAAAAGGGGGGGGGGAAGATTTCTCATTACAGAGCGCTGCCGGGGAGTCCTCCCGCGTCACGCCGCGGCACTCCCTCCTTCAGCAGCAGCTTCAGAGCCAGAGAAAGCCCAAGCCAGGCTTATTCTCACATCACATCTGAGCAGAGGGACAACCCGCTGCTCCCCCCCCCCCCGCCCCAAACCTCCTCCAGCAGGAGCCAGCAAAGGGATGCATCAAAAGGAATCAACTGTTCGCATCCAAAGCGCCTAATTTTGAACCCTCCAGAGGGCCACGAGCAGCCCAGAGGGATCTCGTGGGTTAAAGCCTCGGGGTAGGAGCCAGGTCCTGCTTCCTCCACCCCAACCCAAACCCCTCATGATCTGCAAAGGGCTGTGATTTATCCCCCACATCCCCGGCTAAGGATACTGGGGGAAGTGCTGCAGCTTTCTAGGGCACTCCCGCGCACGGAGGTTTTCGGCGCCATCCAGCTCCAAGGAGTTCACATGCTCCTGCTACGGCAGGGGCGCAAAATTGGGGCAAAATAACCCTTTACTGGCTCCTACTTCTGAATAACTACAGGTACAAATCCCAGCTGAGCTGGAAACCCACTTCCTACTCGTACCTGCCCCTTTTCTAGGGCTGAGCACCTAATGTTGGAAAGTTTGGGGGTTTTAAGAGTTTTACCCTTGTATTAGGAAACTAAACCCCGTGTGCACATGCAGCAAAGGGTTCCTCCTGCAGAAAGCAGTGAGAATCAGCAATCCCTCCCGAGAGCAGCTCAGCGTGCAAGCCCCGGCCAGCTCTGCCCCCAAAACCCTTCCCCGGGGCCCGCTCAGAAGTACTCACCACTTAAGCGGTATCTGCTTACGTGACCGTTGTCCATGGCAAACGCTCCCCACTAGCGGGACAGCCTGCAATGCGTGAGACAATGAATTAGGATAAAGGGAAAAAGTTAAAAAATAGCTGCCTTTTGAGTTTTTAGCAGGGATGCTAAATAGCTGCTCTCCCTCCATCGCTCCTGGCCTTGGCTCCTCTTCCAGGCACAGAGCAAACATGCGCTAAAGCATCTCAGCCACTAATAGAGGAGCTAAAGAAGGGACTGAAAACCCCACGGGAACCAGGAGAGTGGCCATGCCGAGACGCAGAGCCGCATGATTTACCTCGGGAGTATTTAACGGGTGACATTTTCAATCACACTCTGCGTGGATGTCTCCCCTCCAGGAGCCCTTTATGCCCTTTGCTGCTTTTCTAATCTCTTTTCCAGCTTAAGTCTTGCCTTTGCTTTTTGTGGCTTTCCTCAGCCTCACCCGAGGGGTTGCTCTGTGCCCGCAGCTCTGCTGTGGCCACGTGCAAGAGGAGCAGCCCGATTTCTGGGTCACTGCAGGGTTAGATGATGCTGTTCCCCGGGAATTGATTCCTGCAGTGGGAAAGCTTGATTGCCTTCCTCCCCGAAGGGTTTTCCCAGGTGAGGCACACGTGAGATCCATCCTAAATATAAGGAAGCTGCTCTTCCGAGACAGATCCCAGTGAAGGCACCATGTGATGCCAAAGGCAATTTATCCAAGCCAGCTATTTTCCGCTATGCTAAGGGAGTTTGGGATCCCCTGCAAACATCCAAAAAGCAAATCCAATGCAAACTGAGCCAGCACCCCTCTTGCTACCTGGCATCTGTGCTGGGAGATCACGGGCCACGGTCCGCTGATGCGATCCCACAGACTGCAATCCCCAAACCCCAAGCCCAGGGACACATCTTCAGCACAGCACTTAAAATCTGCCCACCGTCCCCATCAGAGCCCCCCCAAACCCTCTGCAAAACTCACACAGCCCCAAAGCCCACTCGTCACGTGGGAGGAAGAGCTGGATGTGCCTCAGACGGACAGTCACTCGATATTTGGGTATCATCTTCCAGCTCACCTCGGATGCTCGTAGATTCAGGCACTGTAGGGGTGATCAACCCCCGCAAAACCATCCAGGCTTGGATTTTAATACGCAAAGGTGGAAATTGCAGTGCATTATAGCATAAAATATCAGCCACGTTGGCCTGACGTGGCTGGGGGACCCCCTCTGCAAGGGCCACGTGGTCCACCCTTGGGATAACAGCAGGGGGAGGGTTTTTTCCTAAACGTAATCGAGTCACTAACCCAAAACTACAGCAAGGCTGGGAGATGCCCGTCTTGTCCCCCAACTTCTTTCCCCAGGCATAAACCTCTGTGTGCAATGGATAAACACTCAGTAAAATCTTGGCTGAGAATGTGCTAAACTCATGTCATGTATGGACTGAGCTCAGCTTAAGGGACACTTTGCTGTTTAGTGCTGGATATCCACATTGACATCTTAACAGTGCAACACTATGGAGATTTACCCGAAACAGCCTCTTTTTATGTCCTAAAAAAACTACCATGACTAATTAAGAGGCTCCATTTCTTTCGATGTTTCCTGATATTTTTTTTTTTTTTAATATGAAAATACAGACATTTTCAGGACCAACTTTCTCTGCAGAAGGGCAAACATCCCTTTTAAAAACCCTCCATTTTTTTCCAATTTCTTTTGGAAGTTGGAAAGAATTTCCAGGTTTACGTTTCTTTCAAAGCTTTTTCCCCCAAAACATCCTTTTCTAATGAGCTCTAAGCAGCAACTTAACCAGATTTCAAAAGGCACCACCCAGAGAGACACCGAGTGACTGCAGTGTTCAGCACAGGAATTAAATTAGGTGGTATTTTCCTATTAGCAAAACAGTGTCAGCCTTTCCTGAGCAAGTAAACAAAGGTACGAGGCGCTCGGGGAAGGGATTTATTGCATGTTAACTAAGCTCTTCCCCGAGAGTGTTTCACTGAGATGCTCTGTCGTCCCCCCGACCTGCCTTTCAAATCCTTTCCTAGGAAATCAAATCCAAGGGATTAGGAGGGGGACAGGCACCGCTCTCCCAGCTCTGGCGGCACAGGGACAGCTGGTTTTTCCCCCGTGGAGACCTCGAGGCTCGGCAGAGCCCCGGCTCAGAGGGTGCAGAGCCTCCTCCGACCGCCACGGCATCCCTCTGCTGAGGGATGGGGCAGCTCCGCTTTCCTCACGAGCTGCTGCAGAACTCGGGATACCTTTTCCTGCCTAGGGGGGATGATAAAATGGATCGATGGGGGGAGAGAAAAGCCACGTGTCCCCTCTGGAAGAAAGGGGGGGGGGGGCAGGCTTAGGGGGGGCCCCCCAGACTTAGGGGTGTTTGACACCTCACTGCTGTTTTGGCATCGTGACTATCCGAGGCCCGAAACAGCTCGCACAGAAACGCTGGTTGCTGGTCCCACAGCACCTGGACCAGCACGGGTTGGACCGACAGGGGTACGGCCCCGCACTGTGCAGACACCCTCCAGAGCACGCTGCAATCCTGCAATTTCACAATCCAAGTTGGAAACCGCAGCAGCGATCTCCATGTGCGTCCTTTCCTTTTTGCCCTAACCCAGACACCAATGCCTGGTTTTGCCGGGCGCCTGAGACCAGGCTAAACTCTTCTCACTGGTGAACTTGGCCCTCCGGCAATACCCCTCCTCTCTTCCAGCACCGACCCTGCTGCTCGCACGCACCCATCCTGGGCTCTGAGCAAGGCTTTTCCACCCTTCTCCATCCCTCTCCTGCCAGAGGGGGAAAGCCCTCTCTGGCCTTGATCCGCAAGGTAGAAAAGTAGGATTAAGTTTGCTGCTGGCACATTTGTGAAAAAAAAAAAAAACAAAAACCAAAACCAAAACAAAAGAACCCAACACATCCAAAACTTGACAAAACACAAAGGTTTGGGCTCTGCCCCTCATTCATGCTCAACCCCAAACTCGCTCACCCATTGCCTTCCCCATCCTAACATTGGAGCTGCAGGAGACGAAGCAGCCACCTCCCCAGCAGACCTACACCTCGGGCAACAAGCGGTGCACTGATCCCACCCGATTTACACCCAAACACGACAACCCTGCACCATCCTGCACCTCCCGTGGCCACGAGGCTCGGCATGGGAAATGCCAGCTTTACCACTGATAAAAGCCTGGTTCCTTCCCAACGCTTATGGCCGTATTCTACCTGGGCAGGTAAAAAACACCGCGGGCAGGAAAAAAAATCTTTGGGGCTCCGCATAGAACAGCGGGGACCCTCCTCGCAGCCTCCGGCATTAGCTGAACAGCAGCAGCGTGTTCGCTCCCCAGCCATCCCCGAGAAGGGAGAGAAATGCAGCAATTTCCAAGCTAACCGAGATGGGGAAGCAGCAGAGCGACTGTGCAGCAGCGAGTCTCGGGGAGCCGGCACTCACACTGCCCAACTCCTCGCTTCCCAGAGCTCCCTATGGATTTTGAGTTCAGCAGGGACGGCTCCTGGATCCAAACAGCCCCCCGCTCCGATGGGGGACAGGCCGGGATGCTTCGCCGCAGGAGATTTGCGATTCAGGATCAGCTGCCAGGCTTTGCTTCCTTCCCCTTCAAGCGCTGGCTGCGGGGCCGGCCGGCCAAGGGAGGCTGCGGGCTGCACCTCCTGCTCACTCGTGCGATGAGTTGGGCGGTCTCTGCATCCTCCAGGGAGAAGCACGCTCTCCCAGCTGGCCAGACCTTCCTGAAGGTTTTGCTCTAACCCAGCCCAAAACCCCCTGGCAAAGCAAAGGAGGAGAAGCAAACACGCTGCCACCCGGCTCCCCTGCCCCGCAGGAGCAAGCAAGGTTGGTCTGGAAAGCGTTTCCCACCTGGTTTCTCCCGCTCAGCGCTGACGGAGGGACACAACGGCCACTGCTCCTCTGCCTAGAGACGCTCCCAGGCAGCCATATGGATTGCAATAACCAGGGGCTGCACAAGCAGAGGAAACCGCTGCTTCCCGGGGCTGGCAAGAAGATGGCTCTGCTCTCCCACCGCCGCTGCCATGCCAGGGCAGCGGGGCGAAGGGAGCCTGGGGGCTTTGGGGTGAGATGCAGAGGGCTCTCGCTCTGGTTTGTCTCCCAGGCTCTCAGCACCCAGCTCCGCAGGCTGGCAACTTTCCTCAGGAAGTTGCCGAAAAAAAAAAACCCCAAACAAAAAAACCCAAAAAACCCCAACCACCCAAAACCCACACCAAAACCCAACAAGGAGCAAGGAGGGACGCTGTCAGCCCCCTCGCAGACCAGAGACCCGCCGCTGTGTGCGGGCAGCCCTGGGCACACAAGGCAAACCCCGGCAGCGTGCACCTGCCCCCCTCCGCATCTCCCCACGCTGTCACCCGTGTCGCATCCCCCGGGGCTGGACCACGACCGGGGCTTCACCCCCTTGTCCCCGTCCCCCCCGGCAGAGCCGCCCGCCCTGCACGCTAGCAGGCGGGGAGCTCCGCGGGCTCCGACTCACCGCTCCTTTGGGGGAAAAAGGTGCATTTTCTGGCCGATGGCGGGGGGGGCAGTGGGGGGACGCGGCCGCCGGAGCGGGGACTGCGGGCGGTGCCGCCCCGGGCTCCACCTGGGCTTGGGGGGGGGGGGGGGAGCCCCGCCCCGCCGCCCGCCCCCCGACACCCCCCCACGCTGGGGTGAACCGGGGACGGCTTCTGCCTCCGCCCCCCTTCCCTTGAGTTTGGGGCTCCCCAAGCCGAGCGCAGCCCCGCTCTGGCTTCACGGCATCAGCATCCTTCAGCCCCCGGTTGCTGCGCCCAGCCGGGGCTACCCCAAATCCCACCTCCTGCTGCCCAGGGACCCCCCCTCACCCAGCCGACACCCTCCGCTCCCCAGCACCTCTGTGCCTTTCAGCTCTTCCCCCCTCACCCAGGAGAACCAGCCCACGGACCCTGCTTATAATTTCTCTCCATCAGGACCTGCGTCCCCTCCTCTTGCTCCCCAAGGGGTGCTGCTCTCCTCCGTAAAAGCCATTTGGGGTCTGTGGCTCATCACCTGAAAGCCAAATCCTTGGATCCTCACCTGTCCCTAATGCAGGCTTCCAGGCTGCTCCTCTCTCCTGAAGGGATGAGAAGGGTAACACCAGCCTCCTCCCTCCTCCATGCCACCTCTCAGCCGGCCGTGCAGTAACACTTGGGGTCCTGGGCGTAACTGGGGCTGTCCAGCAGCAAGGTCTTGGCTCCCCCTAAAGAAAATCCATCAGTTCTCCTCTCCCTCAATGCAGCAGAAGGCAAAGCTTCTTCTCAAAGTGCCAAGTGGCATTTACAGGGACTTGGCCCATAAAGCCCTTTCAGCAGTTTGGAGACCAAAAGATCAGTGCCCGCTGGCAGGCGCCTTCTCCTGTAACAAAGTGATCATCAGCCAAACCTCTCCTACACATGATCTCGTATGATGGGGATGGAGGTCTTTCCTGTTCTTACCCTGACTTCATAACCATGTTCTCAGCCACCTTACCTCAAAAGCCAGACCACCGTAATTTCAAACAGCAAGAGATTCACTTTGCTTGAATTGGAGAAAACGGAGTAATTGCAATTTTGTGGGAGGGGGGAAAACAACAATGTACCCTAAGCAAAGATGGTCTCAGCAGGGCACACAGAGCAGCGTGACACTCCAGAGGAGCTTTATTCCCAGGAAAACCCACCACATCCAGCAGCAGGGCCACTTCACCCATCTGCTGCCCAGCCACAGGGCTCTCCGGCTCCTGTGCTGGGTCGGTCCAGGGAGGGCCAGCACTAGGAGATGGTCCCACAATTTTCCTGGCAGGGAATTGATTTTCAGGGAGAAAACAGACCAAGTTTTGACTGTAACCCAAAAACGCTGCCTGGGCAAGAGAGGAGCCTCATCCTGCAATCAGGGGTCCTTTCCATTGGGCTTCCCAGCCCACCCAGGACTCGGGCTTTTCCAAAATGCAGCCCTTCCCCTAGGTGTATAAAAAACAGTTGGGAAAAGAGCAAGCCATGGCTTCCTGCCCCAGTTCCCAAACCTCATCTACAACAGAGATTAGAAATTACGTTCCCGAGGGACTTGGCAGGCTGTCCCTCTGCGGGGCAGCCCGGGACACCAGCACCCTCTTGTGTGGCCACCACAAGGCTCTCCACTGCTTCAGCCTCACGGCAAGGGCAGCTGCAGCTGACCTACAGAGAGCTGTTTTAAATGGGATTGGGTTTGGCTGAGTTTTGGTAATATCTGAAGGCCCCAGTTTGGCATCTGAAGATTTATCCAGCCTCACACAGATGCCAACTAATCTATTAACCATCAGTTTCGTATTGTTAACAGATGGCATGAGTTTGTTATCACACTTGTGCTTAGGTCAGGCCTTAGGTAACTGTGAGGATAATGAAATAACAGCATCTCAACAATGCAGACTGATAAACAAACCCTTCCAATGACCAACATGTGAGCAGTTCAGCTAGTGGCAAGGTGGCCCATGCACCCCTCGTGGGGTTTTTGGTTGGTTTTTTTTACCACCACGGGGATGTAGCAGATGTACCTCAGCTGGCTTCTGCTTCTGGTGGCACGTTCAGCCAGCCCGCTATGCAGGAAAAAGCTATTTATTCTTGGTCAAAATACTCCTGGAAAAACTCCCGACAGCAGCCAGCCTGCATATCTGGCATGTTCCAAATGGTTACACCATCTCTCCCATGCTGGTTGTTCTTACGCATTCACCTAGGGAGGAGGTCTCACCTTGCATCTAACAGCAGACAGCTTTTTACATGCTCTTTCAGCCACAGGTGATTTACCTGAATTACTTTCCCCTGCCCATGTCTGAATTCCTGTAGGAAACACCATCTAGAGCAGTGCTCTGCAACCTTTTAAGTCTAAAAACAATTTAAAAAGACCATTTATCCTTTTAGAAAAAAACACACATAAAAAACAAAAGAAGATGCTCGAACCTAAAGGACAAACTGTCCAGGGCTGATAAGCAGAAGGCAGGAAACGGTCAGATAGCCCAGCAGCCGCTCAGCCAAAATCTCTGTTCACTGCAGGCTCCCACCAGCAGAGGAAGGTAAAAGGTACCTTTGAGGAAGGAGCATGAGAGAAAGAGAGCACCAACAGACCCGGTGTGCCTTCCCCTGGCTTACCTCCTTGCAGGAACAAAATCACAGCTCCTCCTTCACCTGGCATTTACAGGCAGGTGAGCAAGGGCCATTGCCTACTCCTTTGCTAGGCACCACTTAGCAAGTCCAGCTTAAAAAAAAAAAAAAAAAAAAAAGAGCAGAATACTCATATCAGAAGCTGATCATGCCAAAAGCATCATACAGGCCCTTTAAGACCAGCAACAGGACCAAAAAGTCGTGGGGGGGTGGGTGGGTAAAGCAGCAAAGAAACCCTCCTGCAGCCCTGGCTGCTATTGCTGCCTCCTCCCAGCACGACAGGCAGCTGGAATAGCGACTGGGGGGAGAGGGAAGGGCGGCAAGACGGACCCACAAATTGGTGATGATCAGAGCTTTAGAGACCACAGGGTACAGGCTGCTTGCATTGAGCCGTTTTCTGACTGCCCAGGTTAGCAGACTTTCACTGTAAGCCCATGCCATGGGTACCTCCAGGGTGCCGTTTGGAACAATTAAGTAAAGCTAATTGCTGCGTAAGTTAAGATGCTTTGAAGCAGCCGTTTCCCCTTGAATTTTCACCCAGAATGGCATACCTGGCACCACGCAGGGTCAGCACCGCCTTTGTGCAACACCAGGGAATTTCAGGCAGCCCCTCTGCTAGCGAACCCAATGGCTGCATTCACTAAAGCTTTGTGTGTACAGCAAGGGGAAGGGAATAACTGGCTTTTAAGGGCTGTGGAGCACTACTGCATCATGTGCAAGCAGGGACAGAAATAAGGGTGCAGGCAGGTGGTCTCCTCAGTGGCAGTTATCAGTATTAACTTGGAACCACCACCTAAAATCCTGCTGTAACAAATACAACAGGCCGCACAAGTGGGCTTGAGGGACATCAAAACTATGTAACTCAAAGCAGTGTCAAATCCCTGCTAGCTTGCCTGCAAAACAAAGAGAAACCACTTGCAAGAAAAAAGTCACCCACAACAGCATTAGCTGAGCACATTCTCACCCACCCACCCATTCCCCTGCATTTTTCCTTTTTAAAGCCCACAACTTACCTTTGGTAAATCTCACTACAAATATTAGGGCGTACCCACACAAGGAAGGTATCTTGTTCCAGTTTTCTGACAAAGAAGGTAAGCTAAGAAAATGTGCAGCAAGATACAGATGTGTACAGAAGTGGGAAACTGCTGCCTCTTTCATCTCCATAGGGGTGGTCTCATTTTATGCCATCCCAAATGTTATTTAAGTGAGGCTTATCAGCTGTCCTTTCATCTTCTCCATATGAGGTTGCTTTTGAGTACTTCTCCGAGAGATGATCACAAAAGGATTCCTGAAACCAGGCAAGACTGTGATGATTAGAGCTCACCTGCAACGCTATACATTAGTCTGTAAGGGAAGTACTGAGACTACAAAGTTACTCAACATGTTGTGCATAGCCCAAGTCTTCTTCACAGTGGAAAGATCACCCTTGTAAATGTACTGCAAGAAGCATTTCTGAATTACAACAGTGGACCAAGGGCTTGTAACATCCGTTTCTCTGAAAATGTGGACAAGTTCATTACCTTAAGGCCCAGCATCCATTACAGACAGCGCCAATGCACATGATAGCCTTTCTGCCGGAGGGGAATTCAGACCAAGTCTCCTTAGGCGTCTAGTTCCACTTGCGAGGCGAC
Source organism: Aptenodytes patagonicus (assembly GCF_965638725.1). Taxonomy (NCBI): domain Eukaryota; kingdom Metazoa; phylum Chordata; class Aves; order Sphenisciformes; family Spheniscidae; genus Aptenodytes; species Aptenodytes patagonicus. Next base: position 491,514 of record NC_134955.1, on the reverse strand, counting down.
AAGCGAGATAAACCACGAGCACGCACACGTTGTACCAAAGAACACACCAGCAAGCATCGCTTTATTACACTGGTTCAGTTATCTATCCAGACTAACCATAAAAGCTGTTTAGATGCATGTAGACAAACAAGTCAGTGTTTTACGTATTAGGTCAAAGCTCCAGAATCGTTACCAGGGAACAAGTATTCTTCACCAGTTGTTTTAAATGTACGTAAGTGGGTCTTTGGCAGGGAGGAGGAGGCAGGTACAGTGACAGATCCTCCCCAGGTGTGCCTGCTACCACCCGAATCATGAGACAGACCCAGGAGGTTGTATTGCAAAGAGATCGGAGGGGGGGGCCACAGTGTTAATCAGCACAAACAGAATGGAGATACACTGACCTGAGCCTTGCTCAGCTGGGACTACACAAGCACAACACACTGGTACGAGCTACCAAACAATCAGTTAACAGTTCGTAAGACTGGTCTAAAGCTGGAACTAGAACGACTCTGGGTGGAAAGGCATAGAAATAAATACTTGCTCAACTCAGCACTCTCTGCCCACTTACAAGCTTGTCAGCATCTAGTTACGCAGCCATATATTCTTCACTACCTCACAGCAGCAAAATACTATCATTTAAGAGCAGCCGTTGAGCGACTATCCACAGTACATTGTACATACTCGAGAAAGAAGCCTGATGCTACCTCTCATATTGGTCATCCTCCTCTCCGTCTGCTAAGCAACTGGGGCAGCCCCCCTGGCCCATAAACTCTGCTTCATTTGTTGAGCTCTTCAGATGCAACCAAACTGCTCGATTAATTGAAGACTGCCCTACTGCTAAGTGCCCATTCTTTGTATTTGGGTCGCTCTGTAAACATGGGAGAAATGCAGATTTTGGTTGTCATTCACGTACAAGACCAAAACGGATCAAAAATGCAGATGTTTGCTAGTCAACAGCTCTGCAAGTCTCCTGCCTCTTAAAAAGTTTGGGGTTGCACTCTTGAAGTTTTACTGGTGGTGTTTATGTCATTTTCTTCTGGACAAACACTTCCCTGAAAAATACCTTTTAAGAGCCAGATTAGATCACAGTATTTAAAAAGTGATATGGTTACGGTTACGTCAGTGCCTTAGACGCCAATGCAAAGGCTTAGAGCAGAGGTTACAAAATTGATGCTTAGTGTAGCACTTACATTTTAGAATAATGACATCAAAACAAATGCAGCCCAGGTTTCCAATTTCTTTTCCTAGATGCTGAGTCACCACCAAAACGCTGTCTAGCTTGGCCTGCAGACCTCCACTGCTACACAGTGCTTGAGGAAGAACGATGCACTTTGCCTCAGTTTGTTCTTTTGGCAGGGATGGCGGCACGTTAACAGCTATTTTTGCGTGACTGCAGAGAACACCTTTTCCAGTTGGACTCAGGAGATTGCTCAGTCTGGAGTTACCTTGGGAGGAATGGGGCAGCTCTGAAGGATGGCAGAACCGGTCGTGTCCCGTACAGCAGACACCAAGAATGAAATGCTCTTGGTAAGCAAACCAAAAGAGCTGACAATAAGGCAAATAACTTAAGACCGATGGAGTAACTCCCAGTTTTCTGCTTGTAATACATTTTACTCCAGGAAGCGAAGGAAAGGCAGGTTGACCTTTCCTATTTAAGCTTCCCTTACATTTAAGAGATGACCAAGACTAAAAGAAAAATTGGAAAAAAAAAAAAGGGGGGGAGAAGAAAAAAAAAAAGAACTAAGGAAAAGTTGTCTGTCTCCCTAGAGCTGTGATACAACATAAAACTATTGTAGGCTATTCCAGGATGTTGAAAGTCAGTTTAGAGAAAGGCAATAACCCCCATATTACAGGGGCTGTAACAGTAGTGTACTGTATTACATTCTGTGCAAGTTACGCAACTTGTTCACAAGCTTCGTTTTATCTATGCTTATCTCGCTGTAGTTCTGTTAATTGGTGGCTGAACACTTTAAACAATCTTACTCCACAGCTCAAGGTAGTTTCAGCAGAAAAAAAATAATTCCTTTCCTGTGTCTGGTACCTGTACGCTTCAAAACAAGTGTTCCTAATGCCCAAACATCAAAATCGAAATCTCACAGTTTACTGAAAATAGATCAGCTAGATTCCCTTTGCGCTTTGTTTTAAAGCTCCTTGTCTCCAAACCTTGTTTTCAAGCAAGACATACAACACGCTTGAATGAAGATCCCATCTTGTTGCAACGTTGTTGGTTCTGACTTCCCTCTACACAGACTTTCTCCGACTGACTAGGTGTACATGAGGAGAGAGGGTGTGTATGTCAAAGTGACATCTTTTCCCCGAGAGGATTTTCACACATTGGAAAGCTAACAATGAAAATTACAAGTTAGGTAGGATAAGGTTGAAACTGTCCACCAGGCCAACTTGAGCACTACGAGTTCCTTTTAGCCCTTTGTCTGTTGCTCAAAGTTTCCTCTCCCTTAGTTTGTTCCCATTTTGTTCATCCAGTATTGATGAGTGTCCATCACCATTGCTCAAGCATTTGTCCTTTTCGTATTTGTGCTCTTGCTTCTGTCGCCTTATCTCCTTATACCGCAAAGTGATGTCACTAAAAAGAAAAACAAACAGATGTGAACTAGTGATGTGAATAAACAACGTCAATATACAATAAAAACAATAAGGCAAGTCTGTTCTGGATGCAAGCGCCCTTAAGATAACAACCCACTTGAGTCTTTTGGCTGTAAATTTCTAAAATTGCTGATGGCATTGATTCACTTGAAATTTGTGTTTCTTGCTAGCAGTCTGGCTATTATCACCTCTTTCAGAAGCATAACACAACAGCATGCTCAACAAGGGCAACCACTGCTGTTGCACAGGGTCTCCTCTATAGATTAGTGTAATTCTTTCAGCCTTGTGCAGCTGCTTTTCACAGAGCATTCTTGCAATGAAGCTGCAAAACATCTTAGTCTCGTCTAACTCAGAGCACAAGAAAAACAAAACACTGATCTCGTCTGCCACCTTCACTCACCCAGGAAGACCAGGTGCAGTCAGGTACTTAACTGTTCACCTGCTTACGGCAACACTAACACAAGTAGTCCCACAAAGACCAAAGCTACCAGAGGCTTGATCGAGAAAGAAAACTGCCAGGATCATGCACAGAAAACTCCCTGTTTATTTAATAATTCTTACACAAAAGCACTGCAGCTTTAGCCATCCAAAAGAATTGTAATCTATCTTCAGGAGGGACTGAAGGCTAATGACAGCACACATTTGAAGATACGCTTTTGAACAGATGTCCAGACCAACTCCCCCCGTAAGACCCAGGCTAGACCTGAATGTTGCACATCAAACACTGCTTACCGGATGAAGAAACGCCAGGCTGTCCAGGTGAGCACAAGTATAATCCCCAACATCCAGCACTGGGTAATGTAGAAAGGAAGAGAAAGCGTGAGTGTATAGGGATCATACTTCACAACAATCAGAAACTCCGTGGCAGTAATAGCAGCAACCAGCCATGCCTGCTGACCCAATTTCTTATGGAACTTCCTGCAAAATAAATGCACAGATAAAACAAAGCTATTGCGTAAAATTAAGCATGCAGAGAAATATTCATAAAAAGACAGCCGGAGTAATAATTTAATTCAGCTTTGCACAATTCTAAAAGTCTAGTTTGGATCACACATATACTAAGCCTATGCAGGCTGATGACTTTCATGTTGGTATTACTTAAGTTTCCTCTGAGAGGCTCTGAAAATATGTGAAAAGTTAAACTTCATCATCACATGACACAAGTAAGTATCCCCATTTTCAGGGTATTGGTAAATCCACATAAAACAATTATCTGACCAGCTTGAGATCAGCTGAAGTTCAGGGTACGGTATGAAATAGGAGCTCTACTCTTAGATTTCCTCTGCAAATGTCAAGTCACACTGCCGTAACCATATTTAACCCCTATATAATTGCATTCTGAAACTTACTCTCTTCCCAAAAAGGTATTCAATGAGCTGTCGCTAATGATCTCTGAAGGGATTTTAAAAGAAGCAAGCTTAATAAAAAACAGGCAAGATACTGGAAGACACAAGGACAGCGTTTCACTTCTAGGACAACCCAACCCTGGGGCAAATACATGATTAATATTTAATCCCCAGGGTTTGTTTTTAAGCAGTACCAGACAAGTCAATGAGAAGCTGCAGTGCTATGTACAAGCCTAGTGAAGGACTCATCAATCAGTAATGCCAGAAATTAAACTGCAGTAGAATCAAGACATCTATTCAGAGGCTCTACTTGCAGGAGGAGAGACTGGAAATATACCATCTTTTGGATCACCTATTCCTGCATGGGAAATACATAAAACCAAAATACCTATAGGCTGCCTTTCAGGAAGCCTCATTACCCTCACAGGTAATAGCCTATTGCTAGAAACCTGGGTAAGTTGCTTGATCTAAACCAGTTAGATTCTCCACTTTTTTACCTTTTGTCTGTTCACGTCATTTCTAGACTTGACATTTTTACAGCCTACTGACCTGACAGACGAGATGGTTCATATGTCAATAAGCAAACGTGGTTCTGCTTGGGCAACAGAACAAGCCCTTTTTTTACGCACTAGATTGCACTGAAATCCTGCCCACCGCAGCACCGCTGGTGCATGCAGATGTGCTATCCAACAGCAGAGAGTCAAGTACATCACTTCCTGCTTGGCATACTAAGTTTTTGTTCTTCCATCACCCATCTTCTGCATCTAACATGGGATTTTATTCCCATTAGGGGAAAGAACCAAGAGAAAGCTACTAGAAGTTGTATGTATTTTTTTCCAGAGGCTGATTTAATTAAATGTTTCCTGAAATCCAACTGATTTGAGCCAAGGAAGACTGAACTTGAGAAAAGCAATACCCTCAACCACCATCATCACCAACTGTTTCACTAGCAAGCACACACAACTAACTTTTCTCAACAGCCTTTGGATGCTATCTTTTACTCAAAACCCACACAAAGCAGCATTTTGGTGCACTTTCCTGTTAGCCCTAAACCTGCTACCTTAACTGATTATTATGTCTCTGAAGATGCCCAAGATAAACCATGCAAATAGAAGCACCACCAACTGAACTTAAAGGTGGCTGTTCTTTTTGCCTTCTGTTATTCCTTATTCTGCCTTTGTTCTGTATGTCTCTGCTTTAATCACAGAGAGCATCTATTCTGCAGAGGGCCTTGCCCTCTCACTTAACCATAGCGTATTCTGAAGTACATTTTCCTACCAGGTCCTCCCTCTTTTGTCCAGCTTACTGTGTTATTCCATTCCTACCACAGTGTAAGATGTGAAGTGAAACACATCCAGGAATAATTCAATGTAAAGTGGCACAACTACTGGGGCAGGACAGAGGAGATGGGGAGCAAAGCGATATAACAAACCTACAGAGGGCTAGGGAAGAGAGGGATGGACATGTTAAGATGACCTCTGCAGTACTTCTAGGGCATTGCAGCAATGGGAAATTCTAGTCTCATCTATGACTGCTGTGATCTACAGCCTCCTGTCTGGCTGAGGCACTGACTTATTAAATGCTGTGATATTCAGTAGCCACATAAGCTCTTTGGGCAATATTTTCTTGCCCGTTTCGCCATGCAGTGGATGAAAGAGAAGCCACCTTACAAATCCCTGATTAGGATTTCCTTGGAGAGCGGCTGCTCTGCTAATGCTTCCCTCTGCTAGGCAGAGAAACAAGCCTGCCCGACATCCAGCTGGTATACTGCCCAGTGCGCACACATTAGAACAGGCCCCAAGCATCTCCAATAGCGCTGGGGCAGAGGGAGCTGCAACTGCACATTTGCTCCCAGTTTCTCTTCCCCTCTTCTCATCAGATGCCAGCAGCTGCACTGGAGAGAGCATCCTTCCTTTAGCAGGCGTTTTCCTGTTGCTCAGACATATCTGCTCCACTGCATCCCCTGGGATTCTCAGTATCGGGGAAGGGATCTAAGTATGGAGAGCAAACAGAGCTTCTCTTCCCTCTCCTGAATCCAGGGGAGTCATTGCAAGCCAAGCACACAAACCACAGAGTTTCTTAAACATAAGGCCCAAGAGTCATATTTGACACCAACGTGTAAGTTCAAACTACACAAAATCATCCACGTACACTGGAATAGAATATGATGCAGTAAATCAAGCGTAGATTATTGCTGATGCAGATGGGATGGAGTGCATTCCATTTTAAAAAGTATCCTGCCTAGACCAACTCAGATGAAAAGACTTCAGAAACTGCTCCAGGTGATTCATCTGGTATGACAGATTAAATGGGCAGAAACTAGCCTTAACACACAGATAGAGAGAAAAAACGAAACAGCAAATCTCTCACTGTGAACTCAAGCTGTTCAGATGACTAGGTCAGCCTTCTGCTTTGCTGATCTGCTTCCTCATTTGCCATCATTTTCTTTCACTAGCTTATGACAGCACACTGACAAAAAAGAATTAAAGGTAACTCCAACAGAAGAGCTGTGCAGAACCTAAAGCTGCCAAGGAAGAGTTTGCTTCCTGCCCTTCTAGTCATGAAAGATTTTAAAGAAAAGTCCTTTTTTTATTTGATGAATGAGATTAAAATTCATGGCCTCAATGCAGACTCCTTGGAAGAGACCTGAAGACTAGAAACCAGGAAGATATGACAAGGTCAAATGCTACAGACTCTTGCATCAAGGTATTTCTGGTCAGGAACATTTCACATAGCCGGTCCTCAAGAACTCAGAGGCAGCATGTCAGTCACAATAGGAGCATGGTATGTAAGAGCTGGAGAACAGCTTAAAGAACCACCCCTCTTCTTGGACTATTTCAATTCCAGATACTTTATTGTCACCATGCTCAGACCAAGTTCCTGAAAGCAAAGCCCTAGAACTGTCTGCAGATACTAAGAATCCTGAATGAGAAAAAGTCTTCATATTTGAACTTCACTACGTTCTAGACTAAACATTGCAAGGTTAGCTGAAGAGATCTAATCAGTTTATCTCAGACAATCCTGTCACTACCAGACAAGGCAGTGAGCCATGTTTCTGACAAGGGAGGTCAACAGAATATTCCAACCTTTGTCCACTAAGGACTTGAGTGAGTTTCCAAAAGGAAAAGGTCAGGAAGGTTTCTCATGTGCTGTTAGCTGGGAGCCTCTGGTACAGCCTGCTACACAACAGGAAGAATCCAAAACAGTTCCTTGGTTCAAAATGATGTGCAAGTGAAAATAAACCCAATTAAGTTGGTAAAACGGGGGTAGATTATCTCTGCTTGGATGACCTGAAATGCACGAAGGAATCAAAGTCCAGTTGCAAAAGCCTTCGCAGAGAAGATACTAGGTACAACCAGATGCTACGTTCTGCCATTTTTGCATGAACAGTCTGATGAGGTCAGCTCTGTGGTGCATCAAGCAGAGCCATGAACCTCAGAAGTGAGGGGTCTAGTCACCTTACCCACCAAGAGAAAGAGAACAGTAGGTGGTGGTGGCAATGATGAAGACATGTGGTTCAGGATGAGAGGCTCTGCTTGCTGGATGAACTTCTCCAGCTCATTGAAAGAATGGCAACAAACTGAATCAGCAATGAGGCACCGGTGACTGATGATTCTCCTAAATTTCAATGTTATGCCATGTGGTTGAACAGAGGGCAAAGGAGTTTTTCCAACCCAAACACAAGGACCAGAAGATTGTGAATGGTGCTAAGGAGAGGAGCTCACCAGTGAGAGGCAGAGATCTCTTCTTACCTTTGAGTTGGAGGCACGTCCCAAACCAGTAGGTCCGACACCAAAGGCAGGGGCAGCCTGCCACTGCTGAATGTCCTGCAATCCGACTAAGCAATGTGGGTTGACCCTTCTTCCCAGTTCTAGGAGTCAAAGCCTTGCAAGGGAAACTGATCTTCATAGAATGTTGGAACCCTAAATTCTGAACACAGACACTTTTTGCGTTGGTCAGCGACAGACAATGAACATCCCTTGAAGCCAGACGTTGTCTTAGGCTTAAGATGTGGGCTCAGGCAATTTGTGACATTACTGCTAAAACTTAAAAGAAAACGTGATTTTGAGAACAAAGCTTTCTCAGGTCTTACATGGTCTGCAGAAACAAAAGCAGCAAGGACAAATACGATGCTTAAGTAGGAACAGTCTGAAAGTACATGCACTGTTGCGTATGGGTGCACTTCGTCTTCAATACACTTTGCCATAAAGGGTCCTCTGATCTGCAAGAGGGTGCCACGAGAGCTCCAGAGGACCAGGGACCAGTTGGAAGATAGCTCAAGAAAAGAAGAGCCTTTAAGAAACACTTTTTTTTTGTTTGGGCCCTGTTGTCCTTAGAAGGTACATCTAAGGACTGTAGTTCCTGGCTATCAATCTGAAAGTGGAGTTCAGTACTCCTCTGCCCACAAGCCAGTGGCACTCCAGCTAATTTACGCATTACATTCCCAAAAGAGTGATCATTTATTAAAAAGTGAGGTTAAAAACAGTGCATATAGAATGCCCTTAACAACAGCTGTTCTCTAACCAGATGTAGTCAGAATTTTACCTCCAAAACAAAAGAATACAAAGCAGATGCTTTGGGATTAGGTCTTTTTGTCCCTGACAAGCTGAACTACCGCCCTGAGATGGATGCCAACAAGCTGGAGAAAATTCAAAATAAAGCAAGTGAAGCTTGACATGGTATATACACAAGAGGACTGGCTTACGGGTCATCCATGAAGTCGTAGATCTCCCTCATAGCCACACCTCCCACATTGACAAAAAAGACAAGTCGTAACAGGACCAAGTAGTGTTCTGGTGGCATCCATAGGACAAACTTCAAGTAAAATGTGTTCAGCTCTGCCAATAAAAACTGAGAAAAAGGACATTTTAATTACATTCAGAAGACTTCACTGTATGAAGCCTGGAATCTTCCTCTCTCCCTGCATGACTCCCCCCACCATTTCTCTAACGCCACGAAGCCCTACTCAGTACTACTAAGCGCACCATCATCCGTTGCAATAATGACCAAGAACAGTCAGGTTTTTAAAAATTTTCTGTGTGTTGGAAGAGGTATTAAAAAAACACAGCAGAAACCTGGACAAGCACTGCCTCTAATTTTGAACAAGTTTATCGGGAGTTTGAAGTACCTGCAGAACTAGTGATAACAAATCCTAAAAGCAACAACTTGTCCTTTCACTATCATTTAAAATCTGACTGAGGGAACCCCAAAATAACAAGAGGCATAAGCAGTACATCCTGGGGTTTTTTTGTTTGGTTCCATTTTTTATATGGTTATGCAAATGTCACTGCCAAAGCCAACTTAGAAGAATTGGTTTGGAATTTACAGCAAAATGTTCTCAAGTGAGCTGCCCTGGCAATGTGATTAAGTGAGCAAGTAGACTCAAGTTTCTCACTTCAAAAGAAATGTAACAAATGGCATTAAGCATTGTTTAATCCAAAAGAGTGAGCCAACACCTGAAGCTGCTTATAAACTGCCAGCTGAAGCTAGGCTTTGCTAAAAGAAACATTATTATACCAAAGACAAGTATAAATTCAATGGAATCTCTCAGTTGCAATATCTGCTCCAGCACCTAAAAACCCAACTTCTTCAGGGTGCAAAAAGTTGGGATTATGCACACAGTAACCATTCGGAGAAACATGTATTATATTTATGCAGGCACATTTACTTTACTTCTCCCATAAGCTATGGGAACCTCAGCAAGTCTGTTGCGCTATGTGAACTTGGCAAACGTTTTATGTAGCAGAAATCAGGTGATGTGAACTTGTATTCAACTGACTAAGTTTGCAAACTGCCTGGCACTCATTGCTGGCACTGCTGTATGCTGCTTGTGTACTTACAGACAGCACATTGTTCCTGAAGCACACTCAGGTCTGCAATTTGCCATCAGCATAAAATGCAATGTTATTATAAGAGAGAGAGGTGGTGGTGGCTTGCCAAGTTGACTAATATGTCCCACTCAGCAAACAGTAATAGGGAACTTCACTGGACAGACCCCAAAATAAACCACCACCAGGTTTCATATTCCACATATTTCAAGATGCTTAAAGGTACGCTGTTCTAGCAACTGTTAAAAAAATACACAGAGTTATATCCTGTACCATAGCAGTAATACAGAAACTGGTTAATGCCCATTGTCTCTGGAATCACTAGAAGTGTCACAAGGTTTGTTTTTAGTTAAACTTCACAGTTGCTGAATTGAAATAAGTTTCAGTTGCTCAAAACAGAGCTAAGTGACATCCCATGGATAGCACAAAGGCCAAAGTGCCCCAGCTGACAAGAGGCAGGAGTGGAGAAAAAGCACTTAAACTGCCAAGTTTATCTTCCCTATCAGTGTCACGTGTGCAATACCTGTGACTGAAATGGAAGTTACGAATTCAAGATGATGCATTCCCATAATACAAATTCAGCCACTCAGATGGCTAGATGAAGGAGGCAGACTGTCAATTTGTTGTGACTGCTGGAGAAGCCAACTTTCTCTTTTGTCTAAATGGGGGAACTACTTTACCTGAACTGGATACTGTTAACACCATCACGTGTTACGTGTTCAGTAAAACATAAAACAAAAAATCTAGGATAATTGAATTAAGTCTGTATATGCACTTCAGGAGCCATGCTGCTCAGAGCTAACATATAGAAGCCTGAGGCTTTGGTTACGGTCCTCTCCCACTGTAATGCGATATGTATCTGCTTAAGACAGAAACAAGCCACTTTCATCCAAAGCCAATGTTTTTGATAGCAGCAGTTACTTGCTGAATTATGTGTAGATCATAGTATATATTGCTCACATTGCCAATCAACAAGGTTCAGCAAGCAAGAATAAATATTTATGCAATGAATCTGTAAGCTGTACCAGAGACCTGGAAACAGACACCTTTTCTGCAGGATTCGGAAGTGATCTCTTCCAGCCTCAACTAAAGAAACATCACCATGTCAGAGTTTCAGCCTAAGTTACCGTTTGTACAGTTGCTTGAGTGTTACAAAACATTAACTCAAATGATAGAGAAAAGAAAAGACAGAGAAGTTTCCTTACTACAAAGATTATGCCACAAACTGCTAGCCATCTGCGTAAGCTGGATGCTGGCTTCCACTCAAATTTGACCCAGCTATACGGGGTGAACTGGAAGACAATTCTCTTCATTTTACCTCTGAAAAAAACAGAACACATTCTTTCAATTTTAAGAAACAGCACATCTACTAACATTTCCATTTGAGACACCAATTCACATATGCAAAGTGCCTCCATTTACTCCATAAAAATTACTACTTAATGAGATTAACATTCCGAGTTAGAGAAGCCTGTTATTTGGACTATCATTTTAAAGTTTAATATACTACACCCATTGTAGTAAGCGGTTCCTCAGTTCTGCTTTGCTCAGCAAAGACGCACTACAGAAAAGGGTAGTTCATTACTGGTACTAGACTACAAGGGATTTATTAAATTTTAAGTTTCAGTGTCCCAGTTACCATGAAGTTCTGATTACTAGGGAATGCATTATTTGCACAAGGACCAAATAGATCCTTGCTGTGAATGAAAGAGTATGATCCTGACTTGGATTCCTGCATCTCCTTTAACAATTTCATTAAATAAGCTCATTTCCACAAGATGCCCTCATTCCTAGATATCAAGCAATGCTCATGACAGACAGGTATATTTTCAACAATTTCATTCGCAAGTTAAATAAAACTCTCATAAACAAGCTTGCATGCAGTAATAAGTTACTAGATACTTGAGTCATCTGAACACATATGAATTCTTTAATTCACATTAACCCCAACAGAACAACCCTTCAACAACCAAGTTCTTTAACATTGGCCCAAACTTTGCGCTGTGCTACTGCTTGTGGAGTTATTTTCTACACCAACTTACTTGTACGTAGGAATGTTCCAAAGTCCTTGCCATTTGTATGTTTTCAAAGAAAGCCAAGACAGAGTCTTCATCCCACAGTAAATTCCTAATCCATTACATAAGATCACATCCATTATCCACTGAAAGGAGAAAACCATAGTCATGCTGGAGAAGAAACACTAAAGCTTGTAAAAGGGAAGATACTATAGGTACGCATACATGCAGACACACCCTCAGTCACAAGGATTGAACATCCCCAGAAAAGAAAGGTGCATGAACTGTCATGAGAAGGAATCGCAGCTGTGCAAGTCTTCTCAATTAAACCAAAAGTGTTCCACAGATGATGGCTGCAGATTCTCTTTTGCTGTATTAATTCTGTTACGGAACAGACCTCTTCCCACTTACTATCAGCTCAACTCCACTCTCTTAATTGAGAACCTTAGACACACCAAAAAAAAATCTGAACGTGTTCCTACGGATTGGATTTTACTATGCCCAATAACTTAATATACTCTTTAAGCTTCAGGCTGCCTCCTAAAGAAATTACTTATGTCCAGGCTCAAGATGTGAAATTAAGTGATTTCTCCCCATGCTCTGTCTTATTGCCAAGCGTTAATTCTGGAGATGGGGCTCTTGAGCTGAAAAAAAAACTGGCTGTCCTCCACATTCAAAGAAGCAGAGCACAGAGTGTTAATTTCATAAGAAGTTTTTCTGAAGTCAAAATAGCTTTGCTTGATGTCTTTATACATAATGCATTTACTTTTATAAACACAGCCATGTAGCAAATCATTACAAGCTTGGGAAGAGCTTGTACTGTAAGAATAAAAACAAGCCAAAATAACATAAGAACCATAGCTGTGTGCCCTGAATGTAATTAATTTTGATCGCTCTGGTAACCAATTTACATTTAATAGGAAAATTAAAAAAAAAAAGTGTCACTTTAAGCTATAGAGCTTGTTTTTTCCAGAGAGAAACTAGATCACAGTAGTCCCTCTGGCTTGAAAAGAAACACACAAGCAGTATTTTAGGACAAGAATGGTTACAGACTATCACGTGCAAAGACCATACAGCTTTTCAGGAAGGCCAAACCTTTAAAACCTTTTTATAAACCACACCGGAAATTCTAAACACAGTAATATTTACTGTCTTCAGAAAACAGTGAAGATAAGTTTGCACAGAAGTAAGAGCTGGACACAAATTGTACGGAGTCTGGTTTGGGGTTTTTTTTTTAATAGGCAAGAAAAATCACCATCTGAAACTTTATACAAAGTTTTATCTTTCTCTTAATTTCAGATTTTATTGTTTGTACCATCACCAAGTATTTGAAAGTGTCCAGGTAAAGCTTTAGATTCTTTCTCTGGTGTGAAATGAACCAAAACAAATATTTATCCACATGCAGTAGTTTGAAAACCCACAACATTCTACAAACAGTGACAAACATATTACAAACTCAACAGGGAGAAGCACCAATGCTCCTGAGCTGCAGTAGTCACACATACACATGATGTAATTTACTTCTCACCACTTCCTACCCCCTCCCTTTAAAATATATACCCCTCCCTTTAAAATATATACTTCCATTTAGATAAATATGTTATGATCTATGCAGTACATACGTGATCCCACCAACATTCACTGAAGTTTGGAAGCTGGTGTTCCAGGCTGTACTCCAGAAACTCAAACATTACACTGATGATCATACACATCCACCAGTCTCGAATCATCAATGTCTATATAAAGGGGGGAAAAAAGTCTGTCAAATGTCCACAACATACTAAAAACCATTACAAAAATGAATACTTGCACACCAGGCTAAGTAGAACCAAACACCACTTACACTAATGCCCTTTAGAAATCTAAATAAAGGAGAACTCCATTAACTACTGTAGAGACACTGCTCAGATTTACAGTTTTGCAACAGTGTATGGAAAAATTATCATGTTTTTTTTCCTAATTTCAAAACTGATCACTTAAGGAATATGAGATTAACCCTTCTGAACTCTGAACACAGAGGATACACATGGTGTGCTTTGTTTACCAGTTATTTCTACAGTTGAATATCTTGTCTCCAGTATCCAGAAAAGGATCAGGAAACTCATGACAATCTTATTTTTATCATGTGATAGTCTAGTAAAGCCAAATGCTCACAGGCCTCTAAACTTATCAAGTATGCAGCACAAGAGACAAGAAAAATGCTGAAGAGTATAGATGACGACAGTAATACCATTACATGAAAGAATAAAGGCAGGCAAGATGGGATTCAGAAAGAAGTTAGTTAAATGAATGGAATTACTGGGTGCTCGACCACCACAGGTAGCATCATTCTAATGCTGCTCAAAAAAGGCTTTTCAGAGCCTGCTTAAGGCAAACTTTTAAAAAGTTACCTCCACTAAATCTCAGCCCTGTCTCTGCTGGGACACCTGAGTCTACTTTATACCAGCTAGCAGCTTGTCAGGGTGAGCAATGAAGAGCAGCATCTTCTTCCACATTCAGCATAAGGATTCAGCTGAGCTGCAGTCCTAGAACATACATATCATCTCAGCCTACTGTCAAAACAAGGGAAGAGATTTGTGATAACACTTTATTTCGTATTTGTAAGTGGATAAGAGCACAGAGAGCCTGTACATCTGGTCTGCTGTATCCTCAGCAGGGTGCCTAGATGGAAGGCAGCAACCCCAAACGTGCTAGTACTGATTGCAACAGTAAATGTAGCTTGGCATTGACCACCTCAACCAGAAGATGGAAAAATATAAGATATGCATTATCACATGTTAGTCTGACACCATGTGATCTAAATGACTCCAAAGCAAATGGGGAGGCTCACAATAATTTCTGATGAACGAGGCACATTCATTTTCAACATTGCCATTCTGGTGCTTTGAGATATAGCTTAAGAGTCTGCTACTCAAGCCAGACAAAAAAAAAAAAAAAAAGACAAACCCAAACACATGCTCATCTCTGTTTATGAAGACAACACACTCAACTTCCAGCTTTTTATAGAAAAGTATGTTAACTGACAAGTAAGAAATATAGCAGCGAGTTTCCTTCAAGCTTAGCAGCACAGAAACAAACACCTTGTGGAGTACGCTGGGCTCTTCAAATTAGACTGCAGGTTGACAAGATGACATCTCAAGCATTTCTGCAGAAACAGTCTGTTTAATAAAAACTAGGCTTCTTCCAGACCAAGAGAGATAATAGGTTGATTGAGTGGACTGGCATATTGAATTCTATCCCATTCTAGTCTCTCAGGAATGTGTTACTACTCCCCTTATGTCTTGTTACCAGGCTCTCACTATTTAGGCATTTTTTCCTCAGTATGACATTATTTGTAAAAATAAATACAGAATGTAACTGAAATGCTATTTTGATATTTAAGTTTCTAATGTAATTCTCTTGGATGAAAAAGATCCAAGTTTCTCCAAATTTACAATTCTGTACACTAATAGAGCAAGCCACAGACAGTTGATCTGAAGTCAAAGTCTCCCCGTGCCCAGCATACTGATCTTTTAGTTACGGGGGGGGACAGACAACAACACAACAAAACAAAACACTGACAGGAACACATCTGCACTTTTGAAAAGGAAAAACAAAACAACAGTTGTAGCTTATTTTTAAAACAGCCTGAGCTTTTTCAGTTTATTATATATGATGGTCTTGTAGGTAAAAAAGACAAACAAGGTCTGTAGGGCAAAATAAAGTTAGCTAGTAAGTCTGCTCAGGTTAAAAAAAAGCTAGTATTTAGACCGAAGTAATCAGCAAACCACATGTTGAATGTGTTCTGCCAGAGACAAGCACAACTGTAACTCCTTCCACAGTTGGTTGATATTTACTAAAAAGTAACAAGAATTAAACCACTACCCATTTAATGATTTAAAATCCTGATTTGGATGCCACCGGGAAAAGCCTGCCTGGGCAAAACAGTAGCACATCATCATGCATCTATGTTTGGGTAACAGCAGACTTTCACTGCCTTCTCTGAACGCCGTCTTCCCCATACTCTACATTCAAAGGTCATTCAAGCATTTATCTTGCTACAGGAGTAAAGGTTTTTACTGATCTGACCTCAGAATGAATTATGGTGGAGGAGGGAGCTTGTCAATGTAATGTTACTTTGGAAAAAAATGAGGTGACCTGACATGGTCAGGTGGGGGAAGCCTTTCATGTATTACAAACCCTTAGTCTAGTTCACACATGACTGCCTAATATAATTGATCATGAAGACTGGCATCACTAAAACAGAAGCAGTCAAGCTTTAAAAGTAGAATAGTACTGTAAGAGAAATGTAACAGAAGACCCATTCTTACTTTCAGGTACCAGCCAAAAAAGTGAGCAGGAACAAATCCATCCAGTTTGTCCTATAAACCAAGAAGAGAGTGTAGGTCATTTTGTACTACAAATGATAACCCATTAAGGCTTACTCCCCCCCCCCCCCAAAATGCAGCAATAAACTTCAGTTGTTTCACATATAAATGCTAGATGCATTTTATGAGTTTCTTTTTCTCAAGCACAGTGAACAAACAAGCTCTCTTCAAAGCAAGGTCACAGTTTTAAGGGGCAGAAACTGGAATTAGGATTGTCCTGATAAAGCAGAGACTACCTTTTTAGTGCTAAATGTCACGTTCCTTGCCTTCGAAGGGGACAGAAGCAGAACACGTTCAAGCCAGAGCAAGAACATGCATTTCTTCATCAGATCCGCATCTTGTATGTAGCAGAGCTTCTTAAATCTTATCAGTCCTGCCATCATAAACCCCTGGGCAAAGAGTGCCTTTCCTCCTCCTAGTTTTGGTGCAAAACTAGAAAGGACAGCTGTAATTGCTCTCAGTTATTCCAGTTCCTGATGCACTGAAGACTTACACAGTAGACCCAAAGGATTCAGTGCTCCTCACTGCACAAGCACTAACAGCTCCATGCAATCAGGGAGTTGTAAATAATCAGAATTCCTTTGCCCTTGAATTTCAAGTCTTCTGTTTGCCAGCATGAAACAATAACCTGACAGTTTCTGTTATTCAAAAAAGTGCAACTTACGGGTTGCTTGGCAACATGCAACTTTTGAACTTTGTGCCTCAAGGTGACTGTAAGTAGAAGATTCTTTAAGCACACAAATAAACCCAAACTCCTAGGGGAAAAGGTTTTCATCAATAATCTGAGAAACAAGGCTTGCTAAACAGTTTACTTTCTCTCCTGGGCAATGTAATTAGGATACAAAGGGACACATTTCCATCTGATCAACAGGAAAGGTCAAGAGAAGAGAAATGCGAAAGCTAAAGAGTCAGTCACGACCTGTTCTCTCATTCAACGCTCAGAAAGACTCATGACTGCACTTTGAAGAGTTCAATTAAGCCACCTTTTACCAAAAAATAGTCAGACTCATTAGCAAGGAACTTTTATCTGTTTCTTACCCAGATGTTGTGAAATGGATCAGTTTCATTGCCAGGATCATAAATAAGGCAGTTTCCACCATAGTCTCTTTCTGGCAAAGGAACACCTAAATGTGGATCAATGTACTTCATAAACTGTCTGCCATCTTGTACAGTCTGCAAAAGGAACACAAACCCCATGTTTCCCTCTTAATAAGTATTAATACATAGAAAAGTACAAAGATAATTAAGATCAACATTATATCCTCAAATGGGTGTGGTTTTTTTAAATGTGTTGCAGAGCAATTCGTGAAATATATACAGACCTCAAAGCATCACACAGCATATATACCTGACTTTCTGGGCCTCTAATGCTAAATATTAAGGAAAAAATGACTACAGAATGAACTTAAGATTTCTTAAAGATGAAAAATCTTTAATGGAGATCTTTAGCTCCATTTCTTAAGCCACTCCTCTACACCCCCTCGCTCCCAAAAGCTTAGCACTCGAACTGGCACACAATTCATCCTTCCCACTGACCCTTTTGCCCTTCCTCTCCCCTCCTAGAACTTGGCGAGGGTAAAGAAAAAGCAGCCAGTAACTCAGGACAGGCTCGTTTAACGGCTGCATCTCCTGCGTTAGTGACCTGCTGGTTTCCTAGAGCGGGAAAGATCCAGCAGCACTTCAAACATGCAGCTCAAAAGAAATACAGTACATGCAAACATCAGCAGATTGAGCACACCGATTACGTGCACTGTTAGCAGGATTAGTCGTGCATGTGTGCCCAGTTCACTTCAGCTGCAGGAATTCAAGAACTGCACTGCATTTCATGGCAGAAAAAATTTAGTGCAGCTCGTTGAATAAACAGTCATTTCGAATAAGGTCCCACTAGCAGCACAGGTAAGAAACTTGAAGCTAACAGCAAGGAAGAAATTATCAAAATATTAGTTATAAACAGTGACCAAAACTTGAACTAATTTACTAGTAACTCACACAGACATTTGCTGAATAAGTATTTCCCAATGAAATAGCTCACTGTTGTGGTCAATGTTTTGCAACAGAAGCAATGTAACATCTAGGACAGACTAGCAGACAGTAAAAGCAGGGCAGGGCCAAAATTAGTTAATAGCGATAATAAAATTATAGAATAAAACCACTAAAGTCACATTAACTGTAAGACAAGTTTCAACTATGAGCGAGCTTGTATTTGCTTTTAAGGAAGTTTAGTCACTTACAGACTCAGCATAATTTTAACCTTAAACTTGTGCAAAGTAATAATGTATTTTTAGTAAAGAGCTGAGCAACAGCTAGTGAGTGTCCTTATCAACTAAATGGCTAGTAACATACCGCCAGAGGAAAGCACAGCAATTCCAGGCTTTTCTATTAGAATTCAGAACTACAACAGTACTATCTACTAAAATGAAACGTATTATTCAGTCTGACTGCAGCTAGTCAGGAGTATCATTTACAAGGATGCCTGGAAAAAAAAACGGGGTGACATGAAACAGTAAGAACATAAGAATAAATTGGAACTGAGTAAGTATTCCTCAGCGGTGAGGAATAACAACAAAAAAGGCAAGACAGACCTGTTCATGCCTGTGAAAGGGTCAGAACTCCACTCCCTCCAAGCAGGACAGGCAGCCTGAAAGAAACCCTAATGAGACATTAGGGCCCTGCATAAGGGTTTACACTGAACCCCCAAGTTATGTCAATGGGACAAACTCACATTGTTGTTCACTGATCTACTGCGGACACTTTCCAGCTGCCCACTGAAACAAGCCAGGCAAACAAACAAACAAAAAAGGACACTTTTGTGTTCTGAAGAGAGCTTGGCACTGACTTTTGGGGAGGCTCCAGGAAAGCCAAGCAGAACAAGAAATGCTGGAGCCAAAGGAAATCTTTGATTAGCTGGAAAGGGTTTGATCAATATTAAAAACTTGTTTGCAAAGCAAATGCCCTACTCCAACAGAAGACAGATCCTGACACCTCTGAATTCCAGCCCCACTTCTTCAAGCTCACTTGGCCTCTAGAGGCAAAACGTCGTTGTTTCTTTTAAAAAACATGTTCCTCATACTCCTCTCATCTAAAATGATTTTTTAAAGCTACCTGATGAGTATGTGATGGTACTTGCACAACCCTTTTAAAATACAGAGCACCAAACATTACTAAGATGTCAGCAAGAAGGACCTATCTGAAAATGAACAGTTGGGGACTCTAATTGGAATCTAAATCTGAAAAGTAGCCAGCTGTCTGACTGAACAGGACAGTTAGCTCTCATGGTTTAATATCTCTACACTTGCTTTTGGTTTCAAATCATGCTGTTGCCTGAGGAGATGACTGCAATCATTGGATTGCGTAACTGAGGAAAGGTGAATCTCCTTCAAAATCTCGAGCTCTTTCTTGGCACTCAAACTTAACTTGCAGTGGTGTAAGTATACATATAGGCACACAATAACTTTGTTAATAGCGTCAGGTTTACTGTTCTTGCTTATCTCAAAATATTTTACCTCAACTGCTGCATTTCTGAGAAGTCATAGAATTGTAAAAGCCAGGGGAAAATTCTCGGTTTACTAAAGGACGAGAATATGGTAAAAAAATAACGTGCTTCATTTGGAAGTACCAATAGTATGTCTTTCTAGAAAAAACATCATCTTCAGTTTGCTGCCACTACACAAAGTCGTATATGAAGTTTTAGTTTATTGGGAAAAAAAAAGTTCAAAGCACTTATAAGCCAAGGTAAAAAGTATTTCAAAAGATTAAACAAGATGAATTCACTCTGCAATCTGTAGGATCTAAGAAACTAACAGCTGGTACACAACTCCAGCAAGTCACATCAAGTTCAGCAGAGCAGAGACTAAAACACCAGAAGCACCAATTCCTGATCGTTTGATCTAAACAAGAACTCTGATTTCTTATCAGCTCATTTAAGAACACTTCACTGTGGTGTCTAACCTAGGCAGAGACTAACTGGAGGTTAGACAAGGTGAAATATTT
Organism: Aptenodytes patagonicus; assembly: GCF_965638725.1. NCBI lineage: Eukaryota > Metazoa > Chordata > Aves > Sphenisciformes > Spheniscidae > Aptenodytes > Aptenodytes patagonicus. The sequence goes on along the minus strand of NC_134955.1, from coordinate 471,385 downwards.
TTATAATATTATAATTTTTCATCAACCTGGGAAGTCTCATTAAATAGCACAATGATTTGATTTCACAAAAATGAAGAGCATCTCCTGCAGTCAGCAAGAATCCTAAAGAACACCACAAAGGATGTTATATCCACGTTAAACTGGCATTTACTAACTAGAGGTCTAAGTTACTTACCTGAAAGAGTATAAAGATGAGGAAGAGCTCATACACAACGCTGACACACAGCCAAAACCTCCAGTAAGCTAAAGAAACAGATAAACGGGATGTTAGCAAGCTTTCAAGCAAAACAGCAGTCAATTATTCATTTACTGTAATATAACTAAACATTTCAAGAAGAGATGCTCCCACCAAGAAAGTCCAGCATTCAAGTAAAGCGTTCACCATCCTTCCTAAAGAGTACAACCAGAAAGGCTCTTTAACTACCAGACTGGCTGCCATGTACGTTTGCCAGAATTGCTCAGGCAATGACCTGGATCTGTGAGAATGGACCAGGATCCATAAGAACACTTCAACCCAATGAACTAAATATTTAAGAATTAGAAGGAATGATACACGCCACTTGCTTTCTAGCAGTCTGTGGAAGAGAACTATATCTTTCCTGAACTAATCTAATCTCTTTCTCCACAATCTCATGTAACCTGACCTGTCCAACTTTGGTTTTCCCAGCCCTATCATGGCTAACGCGCTTTGCCAACTTCTGCCTATGTACTGCTAAAACAGACAAGACTAAGACCGGCAGGAGGAACCACTGCTTTTACTTCTGTAAGCCCACCTTTTTCCCTGAAGACAAGGTTTCTGCCCTCAAGGGGCGGAAAGCATGTCCAAATACCAAAGATATTTTCACTTTTACTAGGAATTAAATTAAAAAAAAAAAGTACCAAAGGTTTAGCAGGTGCTAGATGCAAGACCTATGAGATTATCTGATACTCTTCATAATAAGAGAAACATCATGCAAAACTCAGTTGCTTCAGAGTCTGCAGTTGTTTCTCACTCCCAAGATGTGTGATTACAGCTCTTGTCACACTAAAGGAACACCTGAATCTAAAGGGTACGCAAATTAAAGTATTTGTACACTTCCAGCTCCACCACTGTCCTCTCAGTCCTTCTGAAAGACTCAGTCCTCAGGTAATGACTGTCCTGGGTACAAGCTTTGTGGTCCATGGGCTGCATTCATGCCCCTAATTCATCCTACTCCACCCAGAGACTGGTTTGGCCTCTATTCCGTAAAGTGATTTCTGGGCTCTGAAATCTCATCCAGCGTTTTTGTCAACTCCTACATGAGAGGAAGCAGGTTAATGCAGAGCCAGTATGCGTACAGAGTGCTCCAGCATTTTTTCCTAACCACATCCAAAAATTTACACAAGGTAATTCAGCAAAACTTGACTCATTCCAAGTGGATATTTAAATCCCTCAGTAATGTCACATACTAATCACTCTGGAATGATTTTAATAGACTTTCCTTCAGGTGTTTCCTGTTTACACTTATAAAACAGAGCTCTCCTTTCATGGTTACATCTAGGTGATAGAATTGGATTGGGGCAAAGAGGAATCGAGACAGTCATTCATATGGTTGAGTGGAGACAGCAAGCTATTCTACCTGCATGAACATGGTTTGCCATGAAGTGAAAAAACCAAGAACCTTCAGGCCTGATTTGGGTATTTATCTTTATTAACTCCAAGGCAACTTAGGTATGTTAATGCTTAAAAGCAGGACCATGACATAAATAATGCAAGAACTAAACATAAACTCCAGGCTTGCAAACATGCTCATTTATCAGCTCAGAACCTGAAATCAACTAGCCATGGTGTTGCAGAGCTTCCCAGAGGCTTGTTTGCCCCCTGAAATAAAAACAAATGTCGTCTTTGCCCAATTCAGCCTCAAGTAGCAAAAAAAAAAAAAAAAAAATCCACATTTTTAAAATAAGTCTCTAACAGCCTGCTTCTGACACCATCATTAAAACAGACTGAAATGTGAGAAGGTGTGACCTTTTTTCAGCAAAACTGCTAAATTAATTTCATCAAAATAGCCTACTTTACACTTCCAGGGAAAAAAAGAAGGAAAAATAAAAAGGCAGGTGTGGCCTCGATAACAGGAAGTTCAGAGCTCTGTAACAGCTTTCACTGGAAATTTGGAACTTTTAAGATTTTTACTTAAAGTCTACAAATATAGTTGTCATTTCTTAATTATGCAATACGACTAAGTGTCTTCTTAGGGGTCAGTCATTTTAAAAAAAAACAAACAAACCAACCTCTAAACATGCATTATGAGGTGGTTTTGCCCCTTGGTCTCCTTGAGAGAAGTAAAAGCAGAGTTCAGCCTACCTTCTCCTTGGTGAGGCAATAACTAGTGCCTCTTGTGCAGCTGTCCTTACACGAAAGTTGTAGAAACCATCACTCGAGACTTCTGTCCTTCCGTCAGATTTGATTAACTTTCAAATCCACTGGCAAATTTCACTTGGAAGGACTGACCAAGAGTGTGCGTGCACCCTCCTGGCTTTCTAGAATGCAGCTTAGGAAAAACAAACAAGCAAAAAAACCCTCCATTGGTCAAAGGATTATTTGGAAGAGAGGAACCTCTCCCCAAACCCACACCACTGTGCTGCTGAAAAATACCTCAGCCTCTCGAATGCAAGTCTGCAGGATAAAAAAAAGTCACCACTGTATTTCTAAGTTTAAAAAAATCAGCTTGTGTTTGATAAGGTATTTTCTATCCTTTCCTATAATGACTGCATACCTTGAAAAGTAAACACTATGTTCAAGGCAGAAGACTTATCCTTAATACACTTCTCCCACAAGAACTGAGCATTGTTTCCTTCAAACATCACCTTCAGACTATAAGCCTTAAAAATGATGAGTTTTTTCTCACCTATAAAGCCTTGTATGACAGATTTTACGCTACTCATGAACATAAATGTGGCAGACTAGTACTGAAACTGATGTACATATAGTTCAGAAAGCAGAAAAATCTAAATCCTTATCTGAGCTTTTCTTCTCCTATATACATAGGGTTCTGGCAACAGACGATCTGCAGCTGCTGAATATGCTCAGCAATACTTCATAATACAAAAAATAAGATCTAGTTATAATTTAGTGTGCTTTCTCCCCAGCTGAGATAAGTACCCAAGGGGTTTTGAAGACTACTTTATATCTGTACATATACACCAGAAACAAGACGTTTTCAAAGCTGTACAAACATTGTGCTCTCTCTCTTCCTGGACCGGTCTCAGCTTTAGCTGTAAAGTTATTTTAGGCATACCTCTAATATTTATTTTCCTTAAATGCACTTGTGACCATGAACCTCCTTCAAATTAGGACTATCTTCCTGATTAAGTAGGCTTCAACTAATCATTTACATACCTGAGAGTTTAGTGATTACTATGCTCAAAAACTAAACTGTTGCCATTGTAGATAGACTCGCAAACACGAGATGAACACTTAACAAGAGACCGCTGCCTGGCTGAGTGCACAACCAGCCACTTAACTCTATATATCAACAGAGGTTTGAGTTTGACCTATGCCACCTGAAGGGCTAAATGAGTAAAGAAAAAAAATTCTAAGTTATTTGCCCAAGCAAGGCACTTAGCTTAGAGCTGCTAAGTGGGTGGAAGCTATGAAGCGCTAATCAGAAGTTGGACAGGACGTTGAGCAGGGAGAACTGTCTGGTCTGAACAGCCACATGAGCCTGGGCCAGCATATGCCTGCTCAAATTACTGCTCCAGAGCACAGGGTTTTCCATAGCAAGCTCAGGTTCAAAAGCACCACCCGTGACCTGAGAGTTGCACTGACTAGGAGGTGGGACAACTGAGAGAGTAACAGAGGCAGGCGAGTTCTTCAGACTAGTCCTAGCTCTGCGTAGGCAATTTTATATTTCTAAATGTAACTCCCGAGCACATTAAATGCTATGTTAAGATAGAAAAATATAAGTTAAAAGCTCAGCTTGTCCAAACCCCTACATAGAGAGTCATTTATTCCACCCAGTCCGTGAAAAAGCAGCCAATTAGTGTCACTATCCCAACAGTCCAATACATTTACGCAAAACCAGTGGTGAGTATCCAGATTCCTGAACTGTTAAAGGAGTTGTCAGAAAGGGGCAGATCACGTACTATTCCCTGGATAAAGTTCTAATGAAAGGATTTCTTCTTTGCACAATTACAGGGCAACCAGCTGCTTCATCCAGTTTCATCAGTGGCCTGTTCTGCCTGTGCCTTCTACCCAGGGATAGAAGAGATCCAGTTCTTGCCTGCTCATTTCTAGCTACTTCAGCCCTCTAGCCTACGGGTTAGTTAAGAACTTCACAGTTTACTCTCCAAACAGCTTGTGCTGTCACGCATGATGTATTAAGTCAAAATAACTGTTGGCAAAGGTTGGGAATATTAAAAGCTATTTCTTAGGGCATTAATAACTGTCACAGAAAATTTCTTTAAAATTACAGTGTGGGCATGTTATCTTGACAAAGACAATAAAGGATCATTGAACTCTTGCAACACCAGGCCATTAGCATGTTCAAGGCTCCATAAAAGGAGTTGACAGTAAGAATGAAGAGCATCTTTTATTAGCAAATACTAAAAAGTCAGCATACTGATGCTGACTTTATCCATGATTAATTTTATCATGAAATGCATTACACTCCCCAAATTTGGGTGTTCACCCACCAATAAATGGACCCTCAAGCAGAGTTTAAGATTTGTCCCCTGTAAAATATTGTTCCATGGGGTTACGGCAGCGTTCCTCCTTTGCTAGAAGGTTCGGATGGAACCAAATGGGGGCCTTGAAGCCAACAGTTTACAGGAAGGAAATGGAAAATGGGATAAAAAGCAGGGTAAGTTTGTAAAGAAGCCTTGCCTAAAACAGTCATACATACTTATTTTCATGATAGTCCTACATTTCTGAGTTACAGTAAGGCAACTGGTATAGGTCCATGTAGCAAATTATTAGCTAAACTGGAGAAAATGGGGGGGAGGGTGAAATCAGTAGAAAAATGGTAAAGCTGGATGAGCCATTGGCTAAAGCTGACATTGCTGGTAATACTGAAAGGAAGGCAAAAAAAAAAACCTAACCACCACCACTCTGGTGGCTAAGATCAGTTTCATTAATGGCCTTAGTGAAAAGTAGGTTAATAACACAAAGCACAAACAGCAGCAGCAGGGAAGGCAGGGACAGCAAAGAGAAAATCAGATGATCTCAAAGGACTAGAGTAATAGAAGAGGTCATAACACAGTTTCACACTTAGGAACCAGTAAGTTTTCATGTTAGCTCATCAGCTGAAACAGAAGGATTCGGTATTATTTGCCAGTCACTCAGCCGTCACTGTAATACAGCCATGAAAAAAGCACATGCAATATAAAGACGGCCATCAAGGTACTGCCAGAGAGAGATTGGGAAGCATTAACACTATCACAAAAAACATAAGTGCTCTCACATCTGCAATATCCTACACAGTTCTGGACAGCCATTTTCAAAGAAGAAAACTCAAAACACACAAAGAGAATAACTACCAAAATGTTAGGATGAAAGCAGACTTATATTGAGGGGGGAGACTAAAAGCAAAACTTGTTGCTTTAGCAAAATCTGTTTGCTTTAGCAAAACCAATGGTGAGTTGGCATGCGTGAGCTGTGTATAAATCAATCAGGTGGATAAACACCGAGTAAGAAGAGCTATTTAAACAGAACAACAACATTAGGCACAAAAACCAGACAAAAATATAAAACATCTCTGAGCTGGTCATAAATAGGTACACACATACTGAATAATAGGGCTCCAAAAATCACCTGACAGAAGCAGGTCACGAAACCTAGCTTCTTTTAAGATACAGCTCGAAGAGTTCATGTAACAGATCTGATGCGGCTGTATGTGATCGCAGTGACCTGACTGACCCAAAGGCTTCCTTCTGCCCTATAAATGGAAGCAGCACACACCAGTGGCCTGCGCTGCCAGTTCCTTTGAGGTGAGATCTTTCTCCTGGAACAGCACCACCAAGCTAAGGTCAGAGACTCGACTGCCTGACGGGAACTTCCTAATACACCCCTCTGTAACTGGAGAGCTGACGCTGAATCTCACGGGGCTGCAATGCCATGCCCTCTGCTGCCTGCAAGAGCCTTCCCGCAGGAGAGATACGGAGAAAGACTGCCATTCTCCTTTAAACAGGCACCCAGACGTCTTGCTGTGATCGTGGAAGTATCTGTTATCCTAGCGAACTGCTATAGCCCCTGAAAACCACTCTTCAGAAGATCATCCCATCAAACAAGCTAGAGGAAAGGTGAAGTTAAGACAAAAGATGACATGTATACACTCAGTATTTGAAATGACTGAATACATGGGAGCTTCTTCAATCACCCTGTTCATGGACAATTTGATTCTGCTGAAATTCAGCTTCAGCCCAGTAACTGCTGTTTCCAAAACAGTAGCATACAGAGGTGGTAGATGTTGGCTCAGTCTACGCTACAAGTTTGCTGTAGAGATCTCTGACCTTTGGACTTTCCCCATCCGATTTGTACTACTTCGTTCCAGGGAATAAAAACGACTTCCATCCCAGACAGCACCACTGAATGTTCTAAAACTGAAAGCACTCAAATACCACTGCTGTCCTTAAAAGGAGTAATTTGTCTTATAGGAGGAACCAGAATTAACTGTAACAGGAAGGAAAGACTAAAAACTGCTATTTAATAAGACCTCAGAAGTGCAAACTTCTGAATAAAACCTTAAGTTCGCAGAGGTGTGCTGTGGGCATTGCTCTAGAACAACATTTGCTTTATCAAGGTTTTTAACATATCTGCTGTTTCTCATATAGAATAGCATTCCTAAACTGGAAGGTTACATTTTTGGCATAAGAAATACTTAAAGCTTTATTTGACTGTAGGAGAGCCTAATGATTTTAGGAATAATATGTAAGCCTATATAAATTCCCTTAATTCTTTCTCAATGATTCACATCTAAAAATAGGCAAAAGATCAAAGATATTAAAATATTTTCATACTTCACCTGATATAACGCTACATGGAAGAGGTTTTGTGTTGTTCTTTCAAATGCTTTCAAGACTCACAGTCTTACTAGAAATCTTTAAAATCGTAATCAAGGGTTTCTAATCTACCTGTTATTGTGGATAATGGACATGCAGCAAAGGGAGCGTAGTGCTCCAGCAACCGGATACATGGTCAGAAGTGCAGTCCCATTACAGAAAGGAGGGGAAAAAAAAAAAAAGGGATAAACAAGGGAAGTTAAGGTTTCAAGAATCTGGCAGTTCACACAAAGCTTTTTACTAACAACAGGAAGCCAAAACAGGGAGATAAAAAAAAAATTTAAAAATCATATGCTACACGTGGATTGAAAGCACAGAAGGATCACTATGCTGTTTGGAGGCTGGGTGGAAGCTGCGAGGCTACGTGGTAAGTGTGCAGTGTTAATGAACCTATGTTATTATTATTTAAATTAGGACTTACCTTCTCTACAAGTAACACAAATATTTATGTTCACCATAAACCATGCAATTTATGAGAAATATTTGAGTGACTTAAGCAACTTAAATTACCTGGATGAGGTCTTGAAAATGGTCCATCTTTAGCTTGTGTAACTCCAAAACATAAGAAAACCAAAATACTGGCAACAATACCTCTGAAAGTGAAAAAAAGAACAAACTGTCTATATTGCATCATCTTCCTAATGAAATTGTAAATTATATTCTTTGATGTAAAAAATGTCTGGTCTGTTTCTTAACTACTAAACATGCCAATCATAAATAGATGCCTTTTGGAGATTATATTTCAGGGAAACGGGTATAAATTCCTATACTTTTAAGCGTGGTGTCATGACAGACTGTCTCAAACCCCAAAGTTTACCCATCCATCCTCCTCCCTTCCTCCCCACTAACTGCATGCTTCCATTCCTTCCATTTTGCTGTCATTTACTAGTAGCCAGCCAGCCAGGCGAGGAGCCTGATCTGGCTGAGAACTCATCCAGCAAAAACAAAACAAAAAGAGCAGTTCCTTGATCCACATGATGAGCCTTAGCCTGCAGATGATCATGAGATGCACAATAAGTCAAACGCTTCCCTATGTCTTTGAGAAGCTTTTATGCCCACTTTGTCAGAAAGACACTTAAAATTTAGCAGTGAGAAAGCCCTCATGTTAGAGAGCTTCTCATTGCTCCAGTAAAATTTCAGTGAAATTTGAGAATGAACTTGTCACTACTCCAAAACATTTTCTTAGTCAACTAAAGACAAGGAGGACCTTATAAGACCAAACCAGCACTGGTGCTATTTCAAAAGCCGGAACTATAATATAGAGCCTAACAGAACACAACAGAGACATTAAAGAAAAGTAATAGCTACCAGACCATGGGCCCAAGTATGCCGAAGACCCACAACCTCACCCCAATACCCTAAGCCCAGACCTGCAGAGTTTTCTCATCCTCAGCAAGGTAAGACCCAAATAAGGACTGCCACAGTCCTGCCGTCTGCCTCCTTCCAGGAGGCAGCATTTCTGCACGTTACCAGAATGAGATGGTGCAAGGACTGATCCGGCTGAAAACTAACCTAGGAAAAAAAACAACTCCTGTTCAGTTGGCTCAGCTCACCGCTCTCACAAGGAAGGAACACAGCAGGCCCCAGTTAAGGCTAAACTGTCAGCTTAAGCCAATGTGGAACTGAACCCTTAAGGGCATCCAGAAGGCTCCAGGAAGAGATCCTTACTGATCAAACAGCAAACTAAGCAAGCAACATTCAAGATCCAGGATTTGAAACCCACTAATTACACGCAGTATGTTTTTCAATAAAGTTTTGTTTTGCAAGTAAAAGAAAAATGAGAAAGTGCAAATACTCATATCTGAATGCCTGACCCTTACCGTCAGGAACACCACTCCTTTAGTATGCAGGACAGACCTGGAGAGACTGAGATGTGAGTTAGGTGGGAGAGGTCTGGCATTTAATTTCAAAGTACCTAACATCAACTTAAAATTCTCCTGAGATTTTAAGTAATTGAGATTTTAAACATCTCACATGCACAAAACGGCGTTTCTTTTTCAGGGGTCACCACTTGTTTTTCATGAAGACAAGACCCCATGGTCTATACTTGGACATGTTCCTTTAATGGATGGAACAGCATAATGCAATCCAAAAATGCTCTTTTTTCTACATCTGAAGTCCCAATAGAACTTTCATGCTTTCTCATATTACCTGCTTAAGAGCTGGCTGAAGAGACAGTTAATTGAGAAATACCTTGCTACACTGCAGGATAAGCGTAGGCCATGTTTGCAGTAAATGAGGCAACTCTTGACTGTAAATAAAATGGCTCTGTTTGCAGGAGCCAGAGAAAATACCTAATAATTTTGCTTTTATTGCAAAAATGTTACATACCAGAAGCGACAGTAGACTATTCATACTTTAAACATTTCAAAAACTTCTTTCAAAATAGAAAACAAAAGGATTTGTGAAAGCTATTTTGTGACATTCACCTCGGAGTATAAAAAGTTTGTGCTTCCTGAAAATAAAAATGGGTTTTACTTAACAGATGGAACTCAGTTATTTTGCTTGCTTTATGACACTGGGAAGCACAACAGAATTAGCTGCCGAATGAAACAGCAAATAGATAGTTCCATCATCATTTTCAAAGATGAAGATGCCAAAAAAGTTTTCACTGATCTCAAAAAATGAGAATATTCTGCATTTTGAGTCACTAGTCTGTATTTGGAAATACCAGGACTACAAATTTACATTTACACAGAATAGTCTGCATCCTGTATCATGTAACGATACACATCTCTGTTCACTATCATTATGCTCAGCCATGAACCAAGATGTCCAAGATCATTGTTTTAGGCCTTGTGAGGGTAATTTTCCCAAAGCTGGAGATGACCTGAATCTAAATCACCAGAGGAACTTAGTTATGTTCCTTCTTCTAAAATCCACTCTCAGCCAAACAGCAGATGCAGCAGCTGCACTGAAATAAGCTGGTGTTTCAGCTGTATTATTTTACTTGAAGTTCACCATGGGAAGTTTTGAAGAAAATCACAAATTTGCATAATAACCATGCCCGCTCCATTATCTTTTTTTTTCCTGTGGTAAATACATTTCTCCCCTTAACATCATCATACTGCCTCCTTATGAAGCTTTCAAAGCCTAACCAGCAGCTTGGCCTGCTGGCTTATGATGGCTTGAGGTAAGAACTTCTCTAGGATTTGAGGGGGAGTTTCTTCAAACTACCCCTGCAGGCAGCCTGGAGGGACATGGCTAATGTATTTTCTTAAGCTAATGCATTTTCTTGAGCAGCAGATCAGGAAGACACTAAATAGTAAAGCGTGCCTACAAAAATAATTTTAGCACTTAACCAAATAAGAAAGGGAGAACATGGCAACAGTTTCCTTAGTACAAACAAGCTATTGTTTGTGTTATTTTAAGAGTCGATTCAGAGACACAAGACAATGAAGCTTGTCTATGAATATCTATATATCATCCTTTGTTCTCTAGGCTTTTAACGAGTCAGCTCCCACTCCCTGTCCCTTCTCTGTCTGTATCTACAGTAGCACGACTGGTACAATCCCCTCAGTGGTATCACAAGCTGAAGAACTGGTAGACTGGCAGATGGAGGTCTAGACTCCTTGCTACCTTGTTTTCTCTGTGGGTGTTCAGCGACAGGAGTTGGAGATCATCAACATGCAAATAAACATACAGCTAGATTTGTTACCATGGCTGAGCAGTGATCAGTTCAGTTATTGCCAAAAACTAGTGTAGAAAGGCACTGTTTCATGGCTTGAAATCCAATGTATAACCCTGATGCATACAGGATTTTTGTAAACCTGAATGTTTTTTTATATTGAAAAAAATTAACTTTTTTCCCCCAAGAGCCCCTGTTCAGCATTCAAAGTATTTGGGAGATGTGGATTTCTTCCACATCCATTGTATGCAAATGAGGTCGCTGAATATTTGTTTAGCTACCCTCATAGCTGGAGCTCAGTCCTGTCAGCTCCTCCTGGGTGCTTAACGGAGAGAAGTTGACAGTTGTCAGACAGGATGGACTACTTCAAGGCTGCTTTGAATGCTGTAGGAACTGTGTGAATAAAAAGCCTCATCGATCAGACAGGTTTTGCAGCACAACATCTCTTTGGCTAACAAAGTAAATTTTCAACTGTCTTTACAAGAGGCAATCTGATCACATGATGACATCAATATCTGCGTGTATGATCCTAATGAACTTTGACTAGATTTACATATAAAACATTTCTATAAACCTTAACTTAAAAAACCAAAAATTCCTCCTTTAATTGCCCTAACATGTTGCAGGAAGGAAAATGGCACCCAAATATCAGCATACAAAGATGCAAATATAAATCTCAGCTATAGATACCACACCTCATGATGTCATAGGTTCATGCTCTAACTTGTTTTCTGTCCATCATTTCTCCTGATGACTTATTGCATGAATCCAGCCACTCACCCTGCCCACAGCCGCTTCTGTAAATGACTGGATGAAGCACTTTATAGGGGAGAAGATGGGCGCCTCAGATGACTTCCTATTGCTTTAGCTAGTCTAGGAGACACAGCAACAGCTGCTAACACAGTAATTTGTATACTTTGCTTCAATTTAATGTTCTGCTCTAAGCACCTAATGCAGTTCACAGGCACTCTGGCACGTCTCAGCAAGAGCTTGAAAACAAAGGAGGTTTAAGGGTTTGCAAGCACGTATTTAGACTTTGCACCTAAGCACTGAAACACTGCTCCACTGTCATTGTGCAGCAGTCGGAAATAAAAAAGCATGACAGCTAGAGACACTGTTCATTGGTAATAAAACTACTTCTGTTCATTAAGCAGGCAAGCGTTCCCATGAAATATGTGCACACAGCGACAGCCTCATGCAGGCCAAAATTTTAGATCAAAACATACAACAGCTCTACGTTAAAGACTAAAAAAGATCTCAGGGTAGGGTAAGGTATTTTAAATTATGGAAGGGGGAAAAAAAAAATCTGTGAAAATTGGCAATATGGATATACTTATGCATGTTGTGACCATCTTACTCCTGCTCTGAAATGCCTCTTTTTGTTCAAATATACACTTAAAGAGCCACATAAAATTGGTCAGGAACAATGAAATATAAGAGAGCAGCAGGCACATGGATACTAAAGAAGGCAAGAACAACAGCTGGAACATGAATTGAGCTGGAATCCTTCATGTGTCATGGTCCTAAACTTGGCATAGCACTTACCTCAAAGACCTTAGAAAAGAAATTTAATTGAGACCAGACAGGAGTTCACGAAAATTGACTCAGCATAAGGAGTGTGCTGAACAACACAGACGCTTCCATCCGTTCTGTAAATCAGGGCCAAGGCAACAGAGCTAAAGCTTACGAAAGGCCCACAGGACTCGTGCATTATGTCTGCATTGGTCTTTAGCTTGGAAAAAGTAATGATTTGGCAGAGTTAACTACTCAGAATTCGACATGTAGCTTGAATGACTATGGCAATAGCATAAGGGTACAGCATGAGTGGAAACAGAAATGTATCCTTCAAAACCAGTAGCAAAACCCAATATTTGGAAGACCGTATACAATTCTCAGGATGCTGCTTTTCAAGTATTTTTGCATCTAGAGCTTGCAGGCAGTATTCCACAAGCAGAGATGCAGAAGTGATCAAAGAACATTCACTACTCATTGCCTGGTATGATGCTGTTAAATTGATTTTAACAACTAGACACATTATTCCCTGCACTGAATATGCAGAAAGCAACTTCTATTTTATGAAAGAAAGGTTAATCTACTGATTAATCTTCTCTGGTTTTGTTTTTATTAAAGCAGTAAAGGCTCTAATCTCAATAATAAGATATTCCACTGAGTCACCTTAGATCTGTATTACTCCCTAACGATGTGTCATCACTTCTCTTTCAGCTTTTCCCCTTCTTTATTTTGAACTGCCATTCCAGAGGATGTCAGGCCTCCATCCGTTCCCTAGACTCACTCATTATAACTGGGAATAAAATGGCATTTGTTCACACCAAAGCCCTGCAGAAGTTTTCCCAGCTCCAGACAGGGCACTGTGTTCCAACTTGTTCCATTTCACCCCCACACATAAAAATACAAACTCTCAGCTGGCAGATGTGTGAGTGTAAATTACATTAGCTACACCAATTGTGTAACTGGCAGAATAACAACCAAGATTATCTCAGGAAATACCCTAATTCCTGCATCTCCCTGACAATGAATACTATATCCTGAGTCACTTTAAAAAAATGTAAAAAATAGGAAGAAACCCTTTAATAGGAAAGGGAAAAAATAGCACTATATTTAAGAAACCAGACTGGTAGAAAACAGAATTATTTTCATGCTTATAGCAAGGATGCTTTACAGTCTGTAAGCACCCCCTTAATTTTTAAAATATACTTAGATTTTTAAAAGACCACTTTTCTTCCCCCTTTTTGTTCCCTACTGTATTTCTTTAAAAAGAGGAGAAATTCAACTACATTTAATCAGTTTAAATTACAGTAGAAATGGACCACACATGTAAGACTCATCTCAATTATTTTCCAAGAGTTTCCCTTTGGGCTACAAGTTCTCATGTTAATTTTCAACAACAAATAATGATCTGTATTGAAATCTCAAACATAATTTTACAAAAAGCACTTAAGTCAGAAAAATTTAGTCACCACTCACGTAATTTAGAACATTAGGTTATTTTAAGAAGAGGCAGAATCATTGCCAAAGAAACACAGCCAGTACTTTGAGGCTTTAGAAAGAGTTTCGCATTTTGCTTTAAATCACACACACACGGCAGCCACCAGGTATGACAGTGAGTGACACTAAACTGATTGGAAATTAAATTCAATGACCAGCATCAAAGGAGCTTATAGACTTATGCTTGGTTTTGTCACTTTCTAAGGGTTCGGGCATTTAAACAAGTTAATGCAAAGGTCATTTGAGACAGCTTATCCACAAGGTAAAAGCGTGTACAGTAACTTCTTCATCCAGCTACCCTTTTCTAATATACAACTTATAGAAACACTTTCTCAAATATTTACCTCTTTGTATTGTAGGCTGTATCTTGTGGTGTTTCTTCAAGCAAGGTTACGTAGCCCAGCGCACACGTGAGGATGAACAATACTGTTAAGGTATGAGCTCTCCTAAAATTTAGAAGAGAGAAAACTGACATCAGGAAGCAGAAGAACTTGTATCTTCACCTGTCAGTGAAGCCTCAGTAAGTCTAATATATAGACAGCGGTCAATAATACTAAAGAAGTTTTATGTATTGTACAGCACAGAAAACAGAATTTACAATGGCACTAAATTTAGTTATCAGTCCATTGTGCACTAGCATGCAACAGAAGCCTGCCCCTAGAACAGGTCTTACTCATTTTCCCCCCAGTGCTTTGAATTAAGAAAGATTTGGACGAACACTTGCCAAGTGAACAACAGCAACTTGAAAAAAAAATTAGCACCAACTGTGCTAACACTTAGATCTAAAAACCTCCAGATTTCTCTCCTGGTCTGTCAGGTATATACTTGACAGGGCTGCTGCACAGCTCTATTTCAAAATCTATTAATAAAAACTGCAGCAGACTGAACAGACTCTTAAGACTAAACAGAAGGGAATTCACTCCAGACATGGGAATTACACATTACAAGAAAAACTAGTCATTTAAAAAAAAAAATCTCTGAATGAGAACAGTTGCAATTGTAAGAATTATGATGCTGCCTCTAGATGCCTTATTTCCAGTAATTCTTACAGTTTCCTTTCATCTTAGATCTGAAGAGCAGGTACAGGCTGATGGCTAGAGGTTTGTGCCCACAGAACTATATGCAGCCACCTCTACACAAGGGGTTTCTGCTGGAACAACCGTCTCAGCAAAGCTCCACAGTAAAGCTTGGTGGTTGTTCTTCTGCACTGTTAAAATGTGCAACCTTGCTGGTGTAATATACTGTACAGGCAGAACGTTGCTAGTGTACATGGAGTCACAAGTTCTCACGTCCCCATGCATAAGAGTCCATTTGCTTATACTGATTTTGGTAAAGCACTTATGTGTGAAAGAAAAAAGAGCTAAGTACACACAGCCAGACCCGGGAGTTAAGAAGAGAACTTACCGCACCTAGTCCATATGCACACACATACACCTACTGAGCACGACATACGTAATATTCTTACATTGCACTGCCTGCATTTTTTTTTTTTTAATTTAAAGATGGAAACTACTTTCCTAATGAGAAGCCATTTATTGTTTTCAGTGGAAAACTTATCTGACCTCAGCTCGGAAGCATGGGAAGTCTGGCCATTTAAGATCAAATCACAAAGACATGAGTTCTGTTTTAGAGGACTACACAACATCTCAATACAAACGATTAAAATAACACAGGTATAAAGCATCAAGCTTACAGAACAGAAAAACTGTGAATGAAAATGACTGTATGTGACAAGTATTTGTACATACTGGCTCTTTTTACATTTTCTTTTTATATTATATTGTAATAGAAGCTAGCATTACATTTCCATTTTATGCCAGAAGACCAAAGTTTGTATATATTCAAGTTGCACAGCGCATGATAAACCGGAGATCACCAAGGATTTCTACTAAGTCCACTGACTTACCTTTAAACATCAAACCCGGTTATCTCCCTAAAATTGCTCTGAAAGTTAAGGTAAGCGTTATTTTGAACTACAATTTCATCCTAATCCAAACCACAGCCACTTCTCACAGAATCCTTTTAATCCCACTGGAAAACACATGCAATACCTCATAAGCAGATGCAATCCTCTTCTGCCACTGATAAAAAGGTGTTCGGCATTTAACACTATCCTTCCTCGCAGTCCAGAGGACACAGACTAACCAGCTCCGGGGGGCGGGGGGGGGGAGAGAAAGACCCACGAGTATTTTCAAAATTAGCAAGGAATCAACATGTAAAAAAAAAATATATGCCAAGGCTTCACAGCAGCAAGCTTCCTGCTCAACAGATGCATTTTCCCTTTGACTTGCCTCCCAGGATGCCAAATAACAGGTGATTCAGACATCACATACTTAACATTCATTTAACAGCCACGTGACTCGGTGCCTATTTTGTAACCTACAGTAGTTTAAAAAACTAATACAGTCCTCTCAAAGGAGGCAGTACAGCAGGGGACTGAATTAAATGCTCTAATTCACTTAAATCAGACCATGGCCTTGTTCGCTGCATTTATATATGTATATAATTAATATAAAAACAACCTATATTTTGATCATAGAAAAAGGTTACATTAACTGCAAGGCTATGCATCATATTTTATGCCTTGTTTTATTGTTTACTTTTTTGAAACTAATATCTAAGAGGCTACTAAGATAAATCTAGAAACGCTGCCTTCCATCTTACCATTTCACCGTCTGAACACCTATATGAAGTCAATTACTTTTTCAATGCATTGAGTGTCGTGTAAATTGCCAAAAAATCAGTATTAGCATGTCCTCATTCAGATAAACACATTTAGAAACTCCTCTACTAGAACAACAATGGTCTAGTTTCATTCATCCCTGTGGGGAGTTTGTAGCAAAGTAAACGGTCAGTGTTTGAGAGCTTCACGCACCCTGCTTTCGGTTTATTTTTGGTGCCGCAACTATCAACTTGAAACTCAACAAGCTCCCCTGTTTAATGAGAAACAAGAGGCTATATATCCCATCATTTTCCTTTTAGCTCAGTTTTCATTTCCAACTGAAGCCAGATTCTCTTGTAGCAAGTTTTCAAGATGGTCAGTCACATAAACGTATTGTCAGTCTAGCATGAAACCCAGAAGCCAGGACGAAAGACTGTCTAGATTGGTTTGTCTTCTGGAAAGAGCAAGTTGGCAGCTCTAACCAGAAAGTTGTAAGTAGTGACAAAGTGATGGCAGCTGCTAGAGGTAGCAGAGCATCATGCAAACCTACCTGTCAGAGCACAAAAAAAAAGGGCAAGCAAACATAGATACACACCGTATCTTTCCACAGCTTGAGAGTTAAAAAAAAGAAATAGAAATCCACAGTCATATGGAACAAGACAAAACGTGAAGCAGTTACAGTAGCCAGAAAAATGAATAGCATACAGAAGTACTTGTACGAGTGAAGTCAGGATTAATTAAACTGCCTAAAGAGGGATTATTTTCATCTCCAGGTACACTTTAAAATAATACAGCAAGAGCAGGACAACACAGCTAAGAACATCCCCAGCAAGGTAAGCATTACAGGAATTATGCAGAAAGGCTTATGTTCTCCTAGCCTGGAGTCTGTGGAGACTGAAAAGAGCTAAGCTAAGCAGACCGGGTATCTTCCCCTTGGAATTATACAGGAGTTTGGGCAATACAGCAGAAGCAAGGGGGTTACAGACTAAAGCCAGTTCTAGGAGGTTTTATGTCAAAAAAATCTGAGAAAGCAGTGCCTAAAAGTATATGCATACAAAAATACGTAAGGCCAGGAAGGTCAAAGAGAATTCACAACAAATCCCAAACTACTGAAAAGCTGGAACATTAAGTAGCTTATTTTTCTGCACTAGCATTTTTCTGTCTTTCTGTATCTTACATCTAGCTCTTTCCCCATTTAAACACTGGGGCATTTAAGTGAAATAATTCAAGTTTTGTTTTTATAAAAATACTTGCCCTGCTAACTTAAACACCAAGTGAGAGCAACATAGGCAGTCCAACAGGCAGCATCACTCACTACACCTCTCCGGCACTGCAGCTTACAAAGTGGGGGCTTTTCCAGTGAATGGGATTAAGTTCGATTCCAACTTCTCTTTTTCACAGTAATTCATTCTTTGGTCACATTTAGCAACTGTAGGTTTTTTCAAGGAAATTACTATCAGAGCTTTTATTTTCCAAATAAAGTATATGACAAAAATGACCTAAGGAAAATTTTTAAGTATCTCTTTTTTGGGGGAGATTCGGACAGATCAGCTCCCTGGACAGAAAGGAGGGAGTAATACCCCAGCAGAGCGGGCAGTCGATGACCTCATTCAATCTCCAGCACAAACTAAAATCAGCTTAAGTGAATGGGACTACGCCCTTATCATCCATTGTTTTGCATTAGTGTTCTTATTTGTCATAAATGATGCAATAACTACATTAAAAACAATAACAATCATTGAGAACACCATGCAGAGGATTTATTTATTAATCTTTTTGTCAGTTCTCTAAGGGAAACAAAATTCTAAAGAACAGCCAGTACGGTTTGCCTCTTTGGTTTAAAAAGTTACATTAATAGCTACTGCTAGAGAAAGAATCTGTCAACAAAAACAACTAATCCCATCTTAGCCTATCATCAACTTTTTCACAAAGAAATAAGTTTTTGTCTTTATTCCAAATAATGGTGAAGTCATAAAAGCATTTCTGAAAGAGATTTTAAAAGATGAACAAATGTCAAAGCTCTCTACCCTCCATATACCAACACATCATCTGACACATGCTGGGAATTCTAAGAAAATAGGACAAATAGACAGTACAACAAATCTATTACTTCAACAGCAGTATAGTGTTTAAGTTATTGTGAAGAATAAGATACAGGAAAATACAACAAAAATTAATAACAATTTAAAACTGACCAATATTTTGACATTCAAAATCAAAATCGTAATTAACAGGGAAACAATCCTGTTTGGATATAGAGAGGTTTTTGAAACCTGCAACACAAATTCAACCTTGGTCATAATCTTGATAATACGTCCAAAATTAGAGATGTGAGACTGAGACATTCATGTTGCGCAGGGCCAAAGCAAGCGGTCCAGCCTCAACATTTCAAAAATAAGAGGTTAACTGCCAGCTTGTGACATGAGATCTCTCTCATCCACCTAGATCACAAAAAAGTAATCAGTGGCAACCAAACCAAAGTATGCACTTTGTACGTGACACTGCCTGAAAGCTCCAAGCATCTACACCTGTAACGCAACAGAAATGTGGCTGTTGGTTTTAAGCTCTAGGCTGCGTTTTAAAATCTGTTTAAACTCTGAGAGATAATAAAAAAGTACCTATTCTTAGACCAGTAACAAGTCTTCAGCACATCTATAAAGGTACACAACACTGATTAAATTTCTGTACATACTTGTGACACTCCAAAATAGCAACATTCATTTTCCTTGCTGTAAGTTGGTACCTCTCATAAAATGATCACTCAGTAAGAGAAGTACAGTAACACATACCTCCAAAGAGAAACCAGAACACTGGATTAAAAAGCAAAGCTTCAGCAAATTAGTTATTTTCCTTTGAATGAGAAGAGAGAAAAGCCAAAGTTTCCATTCATCAGTTCTACAGAGTTCACAAGTTAATCAAAGTTCCCAAAATTATCTATTTTAAATATTGAACATTTTTATATGTTTAAACCTGTTGAAATCTTTGTTTCAGGTGTTAGTTTAAAACAGTTCCACTGAGACAGCGTGACTTTGCATTAGAGATAACACACACTTTAAGCAGGTCTTTCAAAAAAACGGCAACAAACGGGAATGGGAGGAAGGTGCCCTTATGCCAGATTTAACTGCATAAAAACACGGAGCTGATGATTTGTTTTTTTAAACTGCTGTAGAATTCAAGTCCTATGACAGCGCTCTGACGAGCCAGAGTTCAAATACCAGCATGGAAGAAGCTCTCTGTAGAGAACTCCTACCATCCCAGTGCGCACTCACAAACTCTTTCTGTGCACAGGATACACCATTATAAGCAAAGGGATTTCCCCAGGGTGAAACTAGTCCTGCGCGCTCCTGGCGTGCGGAGCCTTTGATTTCACCAGACAGTGAAAACTCACTTGTATTGCTTGTGGTAGTGGGGGCCTGTCTTTGCACTCCCCCTCGGTACCCCAGGCTGACTCCCACCCAAGCTTTCCCCCCATTCTCCTTAAAACTTCTGGAGCATGTTTACAAAAAAGAAACTGATACAGAGAATACTAGGCCTAGTCGTCCTAGGCTTAAGGCCCCAGGTGGGGCATTAAACTCTCACAAGGTCTCTGCATGAAGATATTTCTTCTACACTTCTAGCTCACTTGAAGGAACTATGCAATCCCTTCCTTTCAGGAAAGGGTGATGACATTCTAGTAACACAATTCTCAGGGGACAGCTACCTTCATCTGCGACAAGAGTTAATATACCCAGCCGACTCACGCAACTTAGTCGGATTGCACAACTACCTCCTGGATGTTCTAGCAACACTGCCAGGGCATACCTAAACACTGAAAAAGCACAGGCTGAGTGACACATCTGTAGCCTGATGCAAGATTTCTCTGCTCAAGTAAAGCAACATGCCTAAACTTGGTCAATTCTGACCAGGCAGAGAATCAGAAGAGTGGATCAGCAAATACAGATCATCACCATGGCCCGCTTTAAAGCGGCAAGCTTTTATAGTATTAAAAAAATCCAACAAATGTTAAGTTCCCAACAAGCTTGAGGAATGCTGCCTTGGAAGTGCTGCAGCCAGCCCTCACAAGAGGGTACAGAAAAAGGTTCCTGCCAATTTGCAGATCTTCTCTCTCTCTAATCTCTCTTTCAGATAAATCGTCATCTCTTCCTCCAGACAGACTTTTTAAAAATCTCATGCTGCTGTAAGGTTAGTTTTTTAGAGATAAGAACAACGTGCAAGGAATGGCCAAGTAATACTTTGTGTTGAATACCAATCCTGTATTTCCAAAAATGGCTGGTTTGCACACACATATCCTCGTTTCCAAAGAAATGTCCCTGTGCTGGCCATCAGGAAAGATTTCTCACAATACTGAATAAAACGAGAGAAACACCCGGCGGAGGCATCTACAGGCTACCTTTTCCTCAGCTGCAATTTCTATGCTTTTTGCACCAAACAGGCTGAATTAATTCCTATGAAAGCTGTATTAGCCCGTAGAGTCTTCTACCTACCATTTCCTTTTTTTTTTTTTTTCTTCTTTTGCCCCTTTTTTTTTTTCCTCTTTTTCAAACTTCCTGAGTTCCACAGATATCTGCTGCCACACTATGACCTTAGTAACTAACATCATATCCACATGACGGCAATATAGAATTATTTAGTGTGAGAGATAAAAACACATCAATAACCAACAGAGGGCATTAAAGATAATTAAATTCAAATTGAAGTAAGGCTTAGTACCATAAAGTCACAACGTAATGTGGTGGCAAAGATGTATCTGGCACCTCCCAACATCTTAAAATCAAGATTGGAAGCCTTCCTGGAAGGTATGCTTTGGTTAAATACAAGCTATGAAATATATACAGAAATCAGGGCTAACACAGAAATTTTAGGAGAAAAACATACACGATATCTAACTAGATGATCCCAAACTGGTAATCCAAGATCGGGCTGGGCTGGCATGAAAAGACTCAACACCACACCACCTTCTGCCGCCTTTCACTGGCTACTAGGAGGCAGAGGAACGTTTCCTCTTCTCTTCAAAAAAGTTGCTGCACACCTCTACATTTATGACATGGTGGAGATAAATCAATTATACTATTTCACTGAGCTTTTTTGCTCCTCCACAGAAAGACACCCAGCTCCTCTTTTTCCAGCTTCAAGTATTGTTAGGCAACTGTCACGGTTACTGCACACAGGTAACAAAATCCCAGCTTCTACTGGATTCACCTTTTCTGGTAGAGAGCAAAGTCCCAGTAGCAAAAACCTGTAAGACACATCAGCACTTGCTCTTCCGCAGGTTACAGAAACGAAGCCACAGAGATGTTGTAGAAAGCTCTATGTGGGGATATTTAAAAAAAACAAACAAAACAAACCAACCCAGTGTTTTTTCCATGCTAGCTCAGTAAAAATATCAGATGTACTGTGCTTCACACTGTACAAAAAATAAAAGTCACAATCTCAGCCACAAAGAGGTCCTTTGTTTGTATTCAGAAAGCTAATTCTGTAAGCAGACAGGCAAGAAACAATCAAAGGTACTGGAAACAACAGTGAACATGTTTGCCTAGAACAGCGGCTTGCCAGACAGGCCTGACAATTTCCAGCTCTCTGCTAGTAGTAATAGAAGTTTTGAAATTAGTTCAGGGATAAAAGATACAGAGACCGCCAACCTGTTTCATAAAGCTTCTTCCCATTTCCTTTCCTTGACATTTCCCAATGACAAAAAGAGCTGTCAAGGTACTGACCGAGCAGGTTCCAACAATGTAATTAAAATATAGTATTTTCCAGTTTCAAGTTATTAAGACTGAGTAAGACAGCAGTATTAAACAGCATACAACTTCTTTTTCAAAGTTTTGAAAAGATTTTAAAAGAGCAGGCAGACAGCTAGAAAGTACCACCTTTCCCAAGGATTGCATTTATAGCAGTAAAATTACCTTTGCAAATTGAACTACTATACTTCTAGAATGATTTCTGACTGTGTTTACAAGTCCCAAATTCTTGAATTTTTCCAAACTGAGCAGACCACGTGGGTAACCTTATCCACTAGCTTCTGAACTTCAAGGAGAAAAGGTACTTTCCATACTTTTCCACATGGGGAAAGACAGAGGGCACCTACTCTCTTAAATTTCCATTTTCTGTGACCACCTCCATAACACACAGCGCAAGAAGGGTACCAAGGGTCACAGGAAGAAAATTGTTCCCCTGCATAATCTTTATTCTTGGCCACTGTAAGAATTGAGACAGTACCAAAGGATAGGCTAACACGCTCAGTGCTGTCATGCACAGGCCAAAAGTAACAGTAGGAAAAACCTTGAAACTTTTACAAGCATTTAAACTCCTGGCTGCCAGTGCAAGCGACATACACTACTAGGGAAAATAAAATAAAATAAATATGTAAGTTAAGGAGGAATTCAACAACACGCTTGTCCATACTACCCTCCTGGAAGGGACTAGCCGACAGAGGGGAAGCTCCTTAAAGAATGGTGGCACATTTGGACTTTCAAAAGAACAATTCAGATGGACAAATTAACTGCAGTTACAGCCTTTACTTTAGGATGACAATCCTATACCAGCAGCAGACTGCATGCTGGCCCTACCCCAGGAAAAAGGTGCAACAAGGTGAGATTACACAATAAAACCGGCATTAGGTGTTTTTAAGGCATCACAAAACACCTAGCAAGAGCCACCTTAACTAGACAGTAAGAAACTGACAGTTTTACCCATTTTCCATTTATAAGATGGCACTACTCTGCAGACCTCCGCAGGATCCAGTTGTTCAATCGCTCACTCAGCCTCCATGAGGCAATGCTAACGTGCTCTCCAAGAAAGTTCCTCTTGCCCTCAAGATGACAATGTCCCTTGACTACACTTGCATGTGTCAGGCTTCTGCAGAGACCGCCCTGTGATCCAGCAGCATCTAAGTGTCTCCTTGCAGTTTGTACTGGCAGAAATATCACCTAGAATCGGCGGCTTCATCAAGATCAACACCCCCAGCTCCACTGCTGCCCAGATTGGCAGGATGAGAGCCAAGCGCCCTCCCCCTTCTACTGCTAATGTCAAACTCGAGCCAAATCATATTGCCCTCAGCTCATATTCCAAACAAGGGACTTGAATGTCAGCTTGGTTTCCTCAATCAAGAAGGACGTGCATTTAACACACACAGAAAAAGTATGGGTGTACACACATGTGTGCTGAAGTGGATTTCTGGAACTCCAGCAAAGACGGGATTTAGAAGCACTTTTCTAGGTACGGACACATCTCTTCCTGTGAGGACTGAATTTAACAAAAACTGGTTTGTCCCATCTGGCCTAACACAGTCATGGTTTTCTGCACGGATTTTCTGGACTGAGCATGCCACAAACCCATACGAAATACCTGACCAGAACTTAAGCATAACAACTTTAGCCTTCTAGCAGGATTACAGGAAACAACATGGACAGAAAAAGCCTCTTCCAAGACTGAGGGAGGGGGGAAAAAAGTAGGTGGAATTCGTGTAAACGATGCTGATAAAACAACCAGAACCAAGCATTCAAGTTTGCCCACAGACTGTGGGCTCCCGAAGTGCCAGAGGACACCTCCCAAGCGCTCACCTGGTGAGACAAGCCACCTTGGTTAGCAGTAAGGATACAGCTTGCTAGAGAGTTTATGACCAGGATTGAGAAAGGAGGTGCCACTACCAAAAGTCAGTCCTAAATCACTGTTAAATTGCCAGAAAACAATAATTAATAGTACCACAACACCAGGAAAAACATCTTTAGACACAGCTTACGGTTTCTCAATTTTAGCACCGGTATCTGTTGCAGTGAAGCAGGAGCAACGTAAATGGCAGATAACACGCGGTAACTTCTACTTTTCCTTCTCCCTCCCGGGGTCCCCCGCCCGATACCCCATTTCCTTAGCCACTCCGAACAGCCCTGCGGAGCTGCGCTGCCCGCACTGACAAGCGGGGCGGCTCGCCAAAGGCGACGGAGGAATTGAAGGCTACCGCCGCCGGCGGAGCCCCGCAGAGCGAGGCGCGGAGGGCTTCGCCACGCCGGGAGCGGCGGCGGGGAGCAAGCCGGGGAGGCTGAGGGGAACCGGTAACCGCAGCTCGGTGCGGAGGCCTGCTCGCCACAGAGCGCCGGTGGGACCGCACCGCCCGGCGGAGCCAGGCAGGCGAGGGGGCGGGTGGGAAGGGGCCCGGCCGGGCCTCGGCGTGAGGGGGCGGCTCTCACCAGAAGAAGGTGTTGGTGCCGTCGTCGTAGACCTCGGACTCGGTGCTGCGGCGCAGGCCGGGGCTGTCCCTCTCGGCGCCGGGCGGCGGGGGCCGCTCTGCCGCCGCGGCGGGGGCGCCGCCGTTGGGCTGCGGGGGCTGCTCCTCCAGGGTGACCTTGCCCAGGGCCCCGCCGTGGCCCCGCCGCTCGCCGCGCCTCATGGCGGCACCGGCCGCGTAACGGCCGCGCACGCGGGGGGGGGGGGGGGGGGGGGGGGGGGGAAGGAGGGGGGGGCGGCGCGGGCGCGCGAGGCGCTCAGGCGGCCCCGCGCTCACGCCGCTCCGCCGGGCTCGTGGGGAGGGCGGGGCGGAGCACGCCCCCGACGTGACCCCCACGTCGGCGCGAAGCGCAGCACCGCCTCGCGCGGCCGGCGCAAGCGCAGAGCGCTCCCGGGGGAAGGGCGGGGCGAGGCAGGGCGTCTCCCGTTGCCGCGGCAACCGCCCGGCCCCCGCAGCCGTTGGCGGATGCGCGCGAGGTGCCGCCCCGCCCCGCCCCGCCCCGCCTCCCCTCAGCCGCCCGCCGCCGCCGCCTGTTCCCCCCGGGCGGGAGCCCCGCCGCCACCTCCCCCCCCCGGGCGGGAGCCCCGCCGCCGCCGCCCTCATGTTCCCCCCTCAATGACGGGAGCCCCGTCGCCTGTCATAGCTCCCTCACTGAGGAGACGGCGCGCCCTCCTCACGGGTCTCTGCGCCACCATGACAGACTCACGTCTCCCTCTGGCCTCGCCAGGCTCTGGGCTCTACACAGCCGCCACAAAGGAACCCCTCCTGGGGCCGCGAGAGGTAAAAGCCAAGGCTGAAGCGCAGGCCGCAGCCGGGAGGAAGAGGACCCACAGCATCGCTGCTCCCCCCAGGGCTGCGGCATCACCCCCTCGTTGGTGCCCACAGCGGGGGGAAGCTGCTGCCCGGGACCCAAGCCAGGGCACTGGGCGAGGAGTTGTACTGACACACTTCAGGACTTGTTCTGCTCAATACCTTCACGGCCAAAAGTCCAGCAGTCCCTGAGCCGGAACTTCAAGTAGCGTTTTGATAACGTAAATCAACGCTGCAGGATAGGAGAAGGGAAGCACGGCTAATTGAAAGCGCACCAGGAATTTAGGCGTGCTGACTCTGACATTTAAGGTGACAGTTTCACCGCGGCCCAGGAGGAAGCATCCCCAACATTGTCAAGAACTCCCACATGATCTTTGGTGAATGTGCCTTGAGCTTGTGAAACCTGGAAATATCTTTGTTGGAGGTGGCAGGCATTTGCTTTGTCTGAGGGGAAAAAAAAGCACAGAAGAATGCTGTTTTATCTTTCCAAGAAAATATAAAGGAAGCGGGGGGGGGGATAATAAAGAAAACAGTCCTTTCAGCTGTGACAGGAGAGTGTTATGCTATGAGTACATAAACTTGGCATTTGCAAACTGTAGCAGTATTGTAGCAATATTTGATGCTAAAATTCTGTATCTTTTGGCAAAACTAACCAAAGAATGCTAATTAAAGAAAATGGCTTAATTCTCTACGCGCTCACTTGAATTATTTAGGGACAAGTGCTCTTTGCCAGACTGTTGTGCAGCTTTCAAGTACCCCAGGTTGTGCTTTCCAGTTAGTCCCACCCCTGATGCCGTGGCTGTCCCGACTCCCGCTTCCTTGTGCGATGAAACATTAACCGCCAGACCACTTTCACATTTGCAAAAAATGTGAGTGTGTTTTGCTGGCAGAGGTTTTTGTTTCCACACAGAGGGTCTGGCCAGGGCTGGAGCCGCCTCCTCGCTTCTTCGGCTGCACGCTGGGCTGTATCCCGAGAGGCAAGAGCAGGGTGTTGGGTGCTCCTGTGCCCTCGAGCCCTGCCCTGTTCTTATAATCCCTCAACCCCCCTCGTGGGATCCCTTACCTGCAGCACAGCTTTCCAAATTATTCTTTGACATCAACACGAGGATCGGGCTCTTCGACCGGAACGAATCCAAACGCGACACACTGCTCCCGGCCTGCAGGCAGGGAGACCTTTCTTTCTGGCAAGATGCTAGAGCCATCCTGACAAGGCAGAAGGCACCAGAGGATGCTATATGGAGAAAAGAGAAAGCCCTGCAGGAGCAGGGAAACGAAACCGAGGAAGAAACGAGAGGAAACATTGACGTGACTGCAAATAAATGAGCTGGCCACTTGATGGCAGCAACCAGCCGGGCTAGGAGCAGGGAGAGTGCGGTTCAGCGACCGCCCCGGCCCTGGCAGCAGAAGTTGCCATAAACCACCAGCCCTGAACTGTCAGAGCCATTTGTATATGAAAGCAGCTCTGCTGTGTTCGCAAAGCCACGCTTCTGCTTGTTTTCTCTCTCGGTTAGTGAGGACAGCTTAAGCTGTGTAATTGCCACATCTGAGCGAGAAGGATTTAACCGAAGATTCCCCGAGAAGGTGGAATACTCCTGCCCTTTGAGAAAAAAAAAAACCCACAGTTCTGCAGATATACGAGGACACTTCTGGCTGCTGCACAATCCCCTGCCACCCTGAAACACTCTGTTCTGGCCGCCCCGCTGTGTTTTATGAGACCTGGAGGCACTTAGCTTGTTCCAAGAGACGCCACCTCCCACTGCAAAAGCAAAGGCTGAGGTCGCACGGCTTTCCGTCACAGCGGGGAGCACCCACCACATCTCACGAAGGAAACGTGAATAAACTTTTTTGGGCGTCCCTTTCCCCCCACCCTATAGCCATGACGTTTGCAAAACATCAAAGAAAAAACACACAATACTCACGGGGCAGCCGATGATTCGGCCTTCTGCAGCCGTGGCAAGCACCGAGTCAAGTCCAGGCCTCCTGGTCACTTACGGCCTCTCGTCTCCCTGGGTCTGTTGACATGGGCCCATCACCGTTGCTTTGGGCCTTCAGGACAGGTAGATGTGAATGATGTGTCAAGGTGAGCCCAGCGGAGCTTCTTCAGCAGGCTGAACAGCGTCAGCACATGAAAGCAGTCCCCGAGGTCTCGGAGCCTCCCGCGCTAGCAGGTGGCGGCACAAAAAGCCTTTCCTCATGCTTGGAAAGGAGATTTACTCTCCTAAGCACCCAGTACTTTTTAATTACAAGCAGGGCTTCACCCCAAACCACACCCTCTGCTGTAATGTATCAACTGTAGCTCCAGGGATACCGATGGACCTAAACAGACTAGGGTTTGGGTGAAAATGCCCCAGTTTTACAAGAGAACACAGACAATTGTACTGCTACTCAACTCTACAGCAAAATGGCCTTTGGCATCATAGAACCCAGCTTTTCAGAGACACTCACTGGCTTGGCACGGCCAGAAGTGTACAAGAGGCCAAAAATGTACAGCCAGAGCAGATTTTGCAGCAGAGGCCACAAACTGCCATTGGAAAGTGCAGCGTGGACTTCAGGAGAAGCTTTTTCCCCAAGGAGGGTTGCGCAGGGCTGCAACAGATCACCGGAGGGGCGGGGGGGGGGACTCTCTGTCAATGGAGGCTTTCAAGGCTCAGCTAGACAGAGCCCTGATGAGCTAATGCTGGCAATTCACCCACTTTGAGCAGGAGTTTGGACTGGAGAGCTCCAGGGGCCCCGTCCAACAGCACTTCTATGTTTCCATGACTTAAGGGGTGAAGTGAAGCCTCCCAGTACTTTCACCCAGAGCAGCACCGCATCGCACAGCCAGAGAAAGGCTACACCACTCTGCTATCACCACCAGAGCCAGCTGCGGGCTAGCCTCTCTGCATCACACTGGCTGTTCCTCCGCCTGCCTTAGTCTTAAATTTCAAAGCAACTGTTGGCCAAGAAAGTGAAAATTTTCCCAACCAGAACCACTCCTGCTGAACTATCCCCAAAGCACAGTTGGTGGTGCTAGACGACAGCAGCTTGAGCGTTCAGACCCAACATATTCCTCTTGCCAGGCTCTCGGTTTCTGGCCAGCTTGCTCATTAGCGCTGTTTTCTTATAGGATTTGTACTAGCTGCTGAGAAGCATAGACACTACAATCAATCCTAAAGCCTAACAGGTTCAACAAGTATTAGTCAGGCTTCATATGCTGCTTCAGCATCACTGGCTTCTATTTGAAGCTTGTCTTCCCTCTCCTTTTCCAATAGCAGGTAGGATTCAAGCCTTACATTAATTTTCTCCAGCCCATTTCATTTAGCTGTTTTTCCCTGACACTCCTATCTGCTTTTGACTGATGTCTTCAACATGAAGACAGAAAGAAAAAGTCCTGAATTTTTTTCTTTTTTTCTTTTCCCCACTCATTACACAAACTGAATTGCAATTTCTTGTAGTAGCTAAGGGTATCTCTAGTGCTGGGCTCTCGTATGAAGCTGAGCAGCCAGCTCCTATCTTTGATGGAGCAACAACATACCTGGGCAGGACGAAGAACCTCTGCTTCAAATCAGTTCATGAGTGACATAAAGGTGGTTCAGGGAAGCACAGCCCCACAAACCAGAAAGTTGCAGTTTGGTGCTGAAAAACATCTAAACAACCTCTTCTGAAGGATCTTTCTTCTTTCATGTCCTTCTAGCCAGATACACAGGAAGGGAATACCCTTTAAACTCTTCTACTGGAAAAAAAAATAAACAAAATTCCAAGACCCTGGGAACTGAAAAGAGCAAATAAATATCTTAGCACCATCCTAAATTAGGGATGCTTGCATGCAGGATAGCCTTTGCGCACTCAGAAGAGGAGCTCCCTGTCAGAAAGCATTGTTGTAAGGCAGGGTGCAGACAGGCATCCTCTGCCTAGCTGAAGTGGTTTCACACACGAAAGCCTCCAGCGGTTTGTTACCACTTCTCAGGTGGAAATTACCATCTCTGCATCCAGCCAGGATTAACAGGTCAAGGGAGTGCTCCTAGAGAGCTCCGATGCTAACTCGCTCAGCGCGGGTCAAACCACTGCCCAAAGTGGTTGGAGTCTATCGGGCTGATGCAATGCCACGGTGGATTAGGATGCGAACGTGTGACCAGCCCCAGCAGCAATAAACAGTGGAGGGTGATAATATCTTAAATAATTCTAGCTGCTTACAAAGGGTTCGTGCGGTTGCAATACCTCAGTGCACATATGAACCAGAGCTCCACAACACTTCATGTCTTAATGTTGTGGTTTAACCCCAGCCGGCAACTGAGCACCACCCAGCTGCTCACTCACTCCCCCCCCCGGTGGGATGGAGGAGAGAATCGTGGGGGTAAAAGTGAGAAAACTCGTGGGTTGAGATAAAGACATTTTAATAGGTAAAGCAAAAGCTGCGCGCGCAAGCAAAGCAAAACAAGGAATTCATTCACTCCTTCCCATGGACAGGCAGGTGTTCAGCCATCTCCAGGACAGCAGGGCTCCATCACGCGTAACGGTGACTTGGGAAGACAAACACCATCACTCCGAACATCCCCCCCCTTCCTTCTTCTTCCCCAGCTTTATGTGCTGAGCATGACGTCGTATGGTGTGGGATATCCCTTGGGTCAGTTTGGGTCAGCTGTCCTGGCTGTGCCCCCTCCCAGCTTCTCGCTGGCAGGGCATGAGAAACTGAAAAGTCCTTGACTAGTGTAAGCACTGTTTAGCAGCAACTAAAACATCAGTGTGTTATCAACATTATTCTCACACTAAATCCAAAACACAGCACTGTACCAGCTACTAGGAAGAAAATTAACTCTATCCCAGCCAAAACCAGGACACTTAAGCAGATTTTTCACCAATAGACCAGAAGGTACATCATCTCCCTCCCCAATTTTAGTTTTTCATGCTGCCGTCCTCAGCACCGGTCCCCCAAGAGCAATAAATGCTGAGACGGTGCGTTGCAGGAGGGTTGCCTGGGAAGGAAAGCGCTGAAAGAGGAACACCATCAATTTGGTCTCCTGCCTTGCTGCAAAAGGAGCTAAATCTTGCCTAGGCAAAGCCAAATTCCTCCTAAACAGAAGAAGAAAAAGCTCGCTGTCTCCTCTGAGTGCCATGAGAGATGCTGTGGGGGTCAGATACCTTGGACAAACCCAACCTGCAGGCACAGACTCACCTTCCCCACTGGCTAGTAAAGCCCGTGAGTTTTCGGGATTGCTGCTGGATGCCCGCATTCAATTAGCTGGCCTATCTGGAGAGCAAAGTCCTCCCAGTCCTACTTGGCAAAGTTCGCAGGAGGAAGAAACAAACGTGCAGGTGGAGTGACATGGCTGTCCCACCTACACGTAACCCCGTTTCCATTTAACCCAGCAGTGCTCATGTTGCAAAGGTCTTCGGTCTTCCGTCAGGAGATGTGGAAAGCACCATCAATCCTATCTTACAAGGCTTCACTCTCTCTCCAGGTAAACACACACACACGTTCTCCCACACCCATGAAGAGCTGCTGGTGATAAAGACAGTTTTCCCCTCCTGGCCAGCCCTGCAGATTGCCTCTGGGAGGCTAAAGGTCTGCCCGCTTCTTCCCCTGCGCTGCTCTTGATTTCACACACAGCAGGAAATTTGGAAGATAACATTTTCTTTTCTCCTTTTTTTTTTTTTTTTAATTTGCAGGTCTGATTCAGAGTCTGTTCAAGGCACTTGGCAAAGCCGCAGAGTGATGTTGGCTTGACTGGGAGCAACACTCTGGAAACACTGGCTGCCTTTCCTGCCAGGACGCAGCCGCATTACCCCCCAGGATTTACTCTATTTAAGAGCAACCCACAGCAATGCTGTTGGAGAGCACAAGGGAATCCAGACCAATTATTGGCCCTTCTGCTACACCCAGGAAAAGGCAGCTTTTCTTATCTTGGAAACTAAAGCAACAAAAAAATCCAGAAAACAGATATAAGGAGAGCTGTCAGACCTGGCTTACACATAACAACCTTTTCACTCACCCTTTTTGTAAAAAGAGAGTTATACCCTGCTCCAAGCCATAGGTCCAGATGGATCAAACCTTTGTGAACAAAAAAAGCACTCAGTGATTTGGTTACAATTTCCAGTGGGCCACGGCTGAGCAACCCGACACAAATGCCATCAGGAAAGCAGAGGCTGAAGCAATCGTACTCTAGTAAATCTACTTAGAAGTGACAAGATTTTAAGGAGCCGCGAGGCAGGAGGGCTCTGTGGTTTGGAGGAACATTCAGAGCACACTTTGATGCTTTCCTCTTCAGCCAGGAGGGAGGCGATATTTGTTCTTAAGACTCTTAAAATACTTACAGATGTTCCCGTAATCCTTGACGCCAAACCCTGAAGCCCCTCATGCAACAGCACTATTACACACGGGGGAAAAAAATCACACGACTTCCAGTGCCATTTTGCCAGCCAGCGAGGCGTGAAGAAAGGATTTCTCAGTCTCTGTTCAGTCCTTCCAGGAAGCCAGATTTTCTCTGTGGCTCACAGAAGGGTTTCTGGAGGCCACAAAGGGAAACCAAAGTGGTGGAGAGCAAACCAGGCCACTGTCCATGGCAGGGAGGAAGAGTGGTGCATTCAGGTGGAAAAAACTGTGGAGCAGTCTCTCCTCACTTATCTGGAAGCTCATGCTTTGCCCCTTTTCCTTGTCCTGGCTGTTAACAAACTCACCCCCGGCCCCATCCCATCCACTCTCAAAGCCTGTGCTGCTCCCTTCCCCTACCTCTCACATCCAATCCCTTCTGTGGAGCCCAGACCTTCACCCCAAGAATGAGGCAGGTTATGCACAGCTCAGCTTTATTTTCTCTTTTTAGGTTTAATGTTTTTTTCCCCTCCTTGTAAGAAATAGTTTAATGCTTTCTAGAGCTTCTGCTAATACCTCCTTCCTTCTTTGGGCCCGTTTGTGACACCTCTTTGGGGATGTTCACAGGATACAGCAAGCAGCATTGGCACCGAGAGGCGCAGAGGAGGAAGATGGGGGTGGCAGAGCGCTGGAGTTGGCAAGACGAACTCAGCACGGCTATCTGCCTGCTCTGCTGGGCGGTACTGGGCTTGCCACTCCTTTGAGTGAGGGTGAAGGGCAGCTTTCTCACCTCCTCCTTGATATCTGCCCACTGCCAGGCAGAGGCAGCTCCCTCCCCAGGCAGGTGAGAGTCCCACACGGAAGTCAAGTCCCCGCTTGGTTCACGTGAGACCTCAGGCAGAGGAGCTGGAGAAGGAAACCACACTCTGCAGCGAAGGAAACCACACTCTGTGGCGAAACCCCAGGAGCCTCGCAGCTTGTCCCGCCTGCGGCCTCAGCTACACCATCGGTCCGACAGACAGCTCCTGAGAGATCTGCCCGGAGGAGCAAAAGGAGAGAGGGGGAAAGAGAAAGGCTCTCCACCATGCAGGTAGGAAACAGAAACTGCTCAGCTATTTCCAAGAGGTTGCTTTTCAGCACCTCTGAGCCACCCATAGCTTGGAAACATGGGACACTCTAAGCTCCAATCTCTACCACTCATGTGCTTTCAGCCTTTAAAGTACTCAAAATGTACTACAAAACTCCCGTTCCTCTTTCCAGCAAGCAATCTCATTCCTACCATGAACGTGCAACAGGGAAAGCGGTGTGTGCTGCTGGCTCTGCAGTTTCCTACAGCCGGGCAGCAAGGCAGAGCTGAGCCCCATGTACCACCCCAAGGTGCTGCGGGGTCAGGCCAGCAGGGTCACGCATGGTCCCAGATGCTGGTACCAGAGTTCAGAGGTGCCGGAGCACTGATCAGAGAAGGATGGTTTGGACTGAGACCAGATCTTTTGCTTGTATAAACCCAGGCACTGCATGTAGCAGCGGAGGTGACAGCCCCAGATGTTTCAGGAGCACCTGAAATAAAACAAGGGGAGAGGGGGAGCTGTGAAGTTTTGTTTCTCTAGCTTGAAAGAAAAGATGCGGTTTTCTTTTATTCAAAAAGCCAGGCAAACTCTCTAAGATTGGAGCAGCTAGTAAATGTACAGGTGCACCATCTGCCTGTTCAATTAAAGATTGTCACATTTCTTAGGAAACTATGAGGTAAGGTGGAAGTGCTCTAAGCGAGGCGTTTGTGAGAAACATCCCTGACATACTAGCAATTTGATCATCTCAGTGTGGGTGATGGGAACCACCCAAACCCTCAGCAATCCCCAATTAGAAAGGAAAACAAGGATGCCGGATCCTATCCAGGTCCTTTGCCCGAGTTACTCACGCAGGTGACTACACCTCCAGCCCAAGGGTGCCTGTTACCATTTCTCTGAAGGATCCAGTAACCTCGCACAGGGCAGTGGGTTACCTGGCTTGCGACAAGGGCACAAGGGCCTGCTGATACAGCTGGAGAGAAACCAGGCACACTTCAGGGCATGCAAACCCTTTTTGACATTGAAATTACTGCTTCTCATTGTGCAGATTACTTCTCCTACACCTTTGCCCAGCGCACCTCCAACCCGCCTCCAAACACGGGGCAGGAAAGAGCTAAACAGGCACCGTCCTCCTTGATAGCAGGGATTAGAGCCCAGGGTTTAAACAACCACTTCAGAGCCAGGGTGGCCTTCCCCGCACGCAGGGCCGATCTGACTGCCTTGTGCTTGCTGCCAGAGCAAAGCAGCCATAATCTGACAGTGTCGCTAGTCCCCAGGGACAAAAAAAATGGGCCACATCTGGCCCCAAAAGCAGGCTGGGCTCCGGCACAATAGTCCCAGCAGCCAAGGCTTAAAGCAGCCTTTGCCTCGTGAGGATGCCAGCAGCCACCGTAATGAATTAAGCCTGCTGAAATGCCGCTCTTCCATCATCACAGGTTTGCAAATCCCCCTTTGCAGCTGAATGCAATTTTTATCTGTTACCACTCCAGAGGTGGGTACTGGGAATTGTCTGTGCTAATCTGCAAATAATTTGCAAATTCCTCCCCGTTTTTCAGTCCTACGCAGAGGCGCTCACGATGCCTGCAGAGCGGGTACCAGGCGGTAAATTACGTTGCTATAGGAACACAGAGAAAAGCCAGACCCTGCTACCACGACATCCTTATTGCCTAGAGAGCCATACACGGGTGGTGTGAGAAGCATCCCCACTGATTCTTAGGGCTTGACTGGAAAATTAGGAATCCAAAAAGCCTGCTCCAGGGCTTTGGCAGAGCAGAGGACACCTCCACAAACCCCCCTCTGCATCTTGGCCTAAATTGGGGCACCTTTTAGCAGTGGGAAGTGCTGGTCCTCACTACAACAGCATCTCTAGGGGAGAATATCCCTCTTCTCAAGCCTTTTCACTTTGGCTTTCTGTTGGTCAGTCTCCCCATGGCCCCTTTGCGTTACGGGAAGCCAGGGCCCTAGCTCCACATGAGAGAGGATTTGGCAGAGCATTTCAGCCCTTTCCTCATCCCGGTCTCTCCTGCTTCCATGGCCTCATTCTTCAGTGAAAGCTTGGGATCCAGATCTTACATCAGGGCATGGTTTCACCACCACCGCTCTGCTCCTGAGATTACAGCTGGATGAACTTGTCTGGCTGGCTGCTGTTTCAGGTCACAACGTCTTTGGTGGCAATACTGACTGATGATATTCCCCATCCCCTGGCAGCTCCTTCCCGCTTCTGTGCTGCAATACCATGCCCTCGGGACGGGCAGCGTAACTGTTTGTGGGGCTGCACCATGAGTCACATCAGAGAACTGCAAAAAACCCAAAAAATGCTGTTTTTAAGACGGGATCCATTCCCCGCCCCTGCCACAGTATGGCCTGCAGAGCGTGTCTTTATTAAACTCATTACATTCACTGGGACCTGAAGCCCGGCGTGCTCTTGCCAATCCATTGAAAGGCTGGTTGGACTAATCCCCTCTTGCTTATGAGAGAACTATGGCTGCAAAACCAGGCTGAGATCACATCAGGGAAGCCAGGCGTAGAGGACAGGGACAAAGTGGTTTGAAGCTAATGTGCTCCAGTTCTGGGCACCCACCCAAGAGTGCTCACTGCAGCATCCTTTGGCAGAGGGGCACCCCGGGCTGGGAAATCACGCCAGGCAGAGGGCAGGGGCTGCCACAGGGCCGCCTGATTTCCTTCATGCACCCCCAGAGCCACACCGCTTGGGTG
This sequence comes from Aptenodytes patagonicus, assembly GCF_965638725.1. NCBI lineage: Eukaryota > Metazoa > Chordata > Aves > Sphenisciformes > Spheniscidae > Aptenodytes > Aptenodytes patagonicus. The sequence goes on along the minus strand of NC_134955.1, from coordinate 435,976 downwards.
TCTGAGCATTATTAGGCTTAAATAATGAAGGTGAGCAGCTGCGTTCGCCCCTGTGCAGCCTCTCTCTTTGGAGCCGGTAGCACACGGGAGGGAACCAGGTACAAACATCAGCAGCTCACCTTCCCCGCTCTGCCCCTAGGCCACAGACTGAGGCATCTGAGGTGTTTTCGCAAGAACTCGTTTTTCACCTGCTTTGCTGCAGTCTGCAGGGTTGTGTAAGCCTCCGATTGTCCGTGCCCCACTCTCCCTTCACTGGAATTTAAAACTACCTTCCCCACCCTCACCAAAAAGTTAACAGTGCCCTATCTGAAAGGAACAACTAAAGAGGGGAAAAGGGTGATTAAAGATTGTAAAAACCACTGTAGCATGGAAAGAGAGTTAAGTGTTGACACTCTTCCAGTACAAATGTCAGGACATGAGATGAAACAGGATGGAGCAAAGTCCAGAGCAAAGGGAGGGGTTTTTTTTTCCCCTCCCGTCTGGCTCCCTTGCAACCCAGGGTGCCATAAACGTTGGGCATTACATGAGTTCAAGAGGAGGCTGCAGACACTCACAGAGCAGCGGTCCCTCCAGGATCCCTAAACACGAAGCCATATTTGACTCAGGAAGACTCCAAACTGGAGAGCAGGAGAGTATGGGAGAAGGTTTCAGACAAGCCTGCTCATACCCTCCTCCCCGGGCATCCCCTTGTGGCTGCTGGGAGAGGAAAACTGGGCCAGGTGGATCTTGATCTTATGTTGTAATGCAATTTTATCTACATGGGTTCTGTCTTTTTTGATATACTGTGAGTACGACCAAAGACACACCCTAGAGCACCTAAACGCCAGGTGGGCTTTGCTGACAGGCAGGTTTCTGTGTACCACAAGCAGAGCACTGCTCACCTGCACTCACCACCCGGAGCGGGGCAGCTTGATCCCAATGCCCCCAGGCATCTGGGGATCTCCTGCTCTGATCCAGGGCATCGCGATGCCGTCAAAACATTTGCAGGGAGAGGTTTGCTCCATGTCCAGACACGGGATCTCCCAGGGAGCCCGCTGAAGCCTTCCCTGGTTTTCTCTTCCACAGGATGAAATTCTGTTGACTCCCTGGAGGGATTTTCCTGTCGAAGACACAGACCCATTTGCCCCCCCGGTAAGCTTTGCTCCCTCTGCACTCACAGCGAGTTCAGCACAGCTCAAAGAGGGGAGCAGGGCAATGTCAAGGCAGCAGCTGTCTCAGTTTCCCCATCCCCATTCTCCTGCTCACTCCCAGTTCCCAGGGGCCCTCTACACAGTCATGTTGAAGGTCCAAACCTCTGAGAGGCTGGAGCCAAGAGGGAGAGCTCTCGGCTTGCCACCTCGATAAATTCCCTGGTGTTTTCTGTGGGCAGGATGAAGAGAAGTGGGATTTCGTCCTGGTAAGCGACATCCATGAAGTGGGCAGCGAGAAGGAGATCAAGAGGAAGAAGTTCCTGGATGAGCTGAGCAAGAAGGGGTTCACCATCAAGGTGAGGGGCTGTAGGAAGAAAAGGCAGCAGATACTTGGCTATCTTGTGGTACCCAGGATCCAAGCCCAGTTCGGGCTCCTGCATCCCAGGAGATGGGAGTGACCTGAACCATTGAGCTGATCACCATATCAGTGCTGGAAAATAAACCACTTGCTCAACCAGGGGAGAGCCCAGCCCCAGGACTCACGTGGCCCCTGGCCCTTGCAGCTCTGCCCCTTTCCCTGCCCCTCTGGCTCTGCCAGCATCATTCTAACAGCCCTTCTCTTCCACCCACTAGAAAATTGAGGATAAGAAGCTATTTTATGGAGTCCGTGCCCCAAAACAGATCTTCCAGAAATACCAGGGGCTCCTGAGGAAACCCAACAACAGGCTGCAAAACCCCAACGTCCATCAAGACGTACCAGTGACCACCAGGTGGGTGCTGAGCCGGGCTACTGACTTCCAGCATCTTGCACTCCCCTTTCTCTGCACCAGCATCCAGTTTCCAGCTCAGCTCACAGTTGCGCCAGGCTTTTCATTTTCCACAGAAGGCCACCTCCACCTACCATGTGCAAACTTGCCGGCTTCTCATTGTCCACAGCCAGCTCCCCATTTCTTCCCCCCTTCCTTCCCCGGATTTTGGTGCACGCCTTCTCCCTTCCCTCCCCTGTTTTCCAGGGCCACACAACACAAGTCTATATCCCCAGAGCAGCCTTTAACCACAGTTTCTCCTTGCTCAGGATACAGATTGTGAACTTCATCCTGCAGAATACGACGACGCCCGACCTCGGTAAGGGAACAGGGCCAGCAGGGGTGATGCTCAGCCTGGATCTGCAGGAAGGCTCCTGCCCCGTGGTGGGCACGGGCATTCCCAGCTGCCTCACCACCCACGGGGAGGATGCAGAAGTGGGGAGAAAGCCAGGGTGCAGCTCAGACAAGTAAATTTGCTGCTGTATCCAGAGGCTGGGAGATTTGGACTGCAGGAACCAGCAACAGCCCTCTACTCCCTCTCCCCAAACCCCTGACCTCAGCTGCCAACCACTGCTCTCCCGTGTCCCCAGAAGAGCTCATCCCTCTCTGACACCCCAGGACAAGCAGGGCAGCACAGGGTGCTGGCTTTCTAGCTGTCTCTAAGGACCTGCCTACCTGGCTTGCTCCCAGAGCCAGCCACAACGCAGCCTGCGGCAGCCCAGCAGAGTAGCACAACCACAAGGATTAGTGCTGATCCCTTTTGAATAGCTCAGCCTCTCCCAGGTGGTGGTTTTTTTTTTTTGCCCCCCTCAAAGGCTCCAGAAAAGGTTTGGGGTGATTCTGCCTGGCAGGGAGTGCATGGGGTGAGAGCAAAGCTTCACTAATCCTCTCCGTTCTGCTCTGCTACCAGAGAAGCTGCATGACCTGATGAAGAAGAAGGTCTTTGAGGCAACGTTTCCCCTGCACGAGGTGAGGCTGAGCACATGGGTGACTGGGAGGAAAAGCCACGAGAGGTGAAGGAGCAAGACCGGGTGGGGGAGACCTTTGGGTAACTGGGGCTGCATCAAGACCTCCCTGGATGAAGGGCACAACAAAGCTCCCGACAGCAGCCTGGGAGCTGGCCTGGGGATTAAAGTTGCCCTAATAATCCTGTATCCAACCAACTTCTCTGCTCTCCAGAAAGAAGAGGTAAGGGAATTCCTAAAGGAGAAATGGGCTCGCTGGAGAGGTATATTTTGCCAACAGCCGATTGAGAAGATCAGGTAACACAGGCAGAAGAGGCACGGCAGATCTTTCTAACCAAGAGTTCCCACCTAAAACCCAGAGAGCTTTATGCCCTTTGCCAGGCTCCCGTGTTTTCTTTTAAATCATTAGTTTGAACCTGGCTCTTCTCACACATACTGGGCTTCTTCTGAAGCCTGCAAAGTTCTTACCCTAAGGGGTATCCCTGTGGCACCGAGCTCCATCTGCTAATTTTGCAGTATGAAACAATCCCCACATTTGCATGGTTTTTAATTAGCCCGTTTCATTTTCAACTACGCACTCCCACGTTCAAAGGAAGGCGAAGTGGGAACAGAGCATCAGTGCAGCACATCCAGCCTGAGGCTGAACTTGGGGCATTAAAGGCAACAAGGGGCTCCTATAACCACATTAAAACTCAAGGAAGAGCACAGCTCTTATTTTAAAAGGGGGAGAAAACTAACGCTCCATAGCCAGGGGAAGAAGGGCAAAAAGAACATGCTACTTCATAAAGTTGTCAGTAGGCTCTGTTAGGGAAGTGAAATGTTAAAATGGAGATGTGCTCTACCTCCTTAAATGTTTATTACAGTTTACAAGTCTAGCAGAGGCACTAGGGACTCTTGACACCTCCATGGTGCACAAGGTCAGACAACTCATCATTTCTAAGGTCAATGCATCATGACTTCTTGTTATCACAGAAGGATTAAGGGACTGAGTATGAAATTGGGCTGGGGGGGGGGGGCGAGGGGAGCGTTGGGGTTTTTGGTTTGTTTTAAACAAAGGCCAGGGAGCACATCACCACCTTTGACTACTGGTAGAAAGTTAATTCCTCTGGAATACAGGAGGGGAGGCAGGTCCATCAGTCAATAGTTACCATCATTTCTTACCCATGCCTCCAACCCTCTTCCCCACACCAGAAAAAAATGAGATACTGCCACCATAAGAATGAGATGTGAAAGCACTGCAGGGAGATAGCTGAGCCCAGAAGGAAAAATTGCTCTGGTTTGAGAAACACCGCACCCCGCAGCTCATCTTCTTCAAGCCTGGCATGTCTAAAATTGTTCTGTAGACACTGATTGCAACTTGGTCTCTCAACTGTTCCCACTCCTCTTACCTGGCATACGGTCAACCTGACCACATGCAGGCATCTCCCCTTGAGTTAGACCCTCTGGGCTCCCTTCACGGAAAGGCAGAAGCAGTGCCTGTGGGACCATGCCCACTTCATACGGAAGCGGGCGTCAGCAAGAGTGGCTCTCCCTGTGGCATATTAACCAAGGGGGAAAAGGGAAAAAAAAAAAAAGAAGAAAAAAAAGAAATGAAATCTCACTCCTTAGTCTGCATCAGTCACCAGGTTGACTTAAGAACAGGAGAAGCCTTCTCACAGGCTTCTCTAAACCCCTGCAGGACAGCATGCCCTACACCACGCGGTGTAGACCAAGCCAGCCCCCACAACGGCCTTGCGTTGCTCTCCATCCTGAGTTCACCTCTCAGCCAGAGCTGTGCCCTCAGCACATCTTTGCCGTGCAGCCCCACAGTGATGTCCACAATGCACTTCACTGCCTTCCCATGCAGTCAGAGCACAAGGAGAGCCAGCTCGCTCTCCTTGCACATGCCGCCGCTGAAATCCCCTGGGAAATGCTGCACGCGGTTCCTCCAGCTCCTCTACTCAGTTGGGCTGACTCTCCCAATCCCAACAAAATCCCCAGACATGCAGACAGCACTGCCCCTCCTAGACCCGATATCCCTTTGGGGGTGGAAGAGCATTTTCTAGTGACCCCGAGCAATATGGTCTCCTCCGCTGGCCCCAAAGCACATCTCATCTTTCCTTCCAGGTGCTATTTTGGTGAGAAGGTGGCCCTGTACTTTGCCTGGCTGGGCTGGTACACCTACTTGCTGGGAATCGCGGCAGTGGTTGGAACGGTGGTCTTCGTGGCTGGGATTACTGTTTTCAGTTCCAGCCAGGTGAGGTAAGGCAGTTGGGAATGCTGAACGTGCATTCCATTCATGAGCCTTTTCTATGCACGTGGCTTTGAGACACTGTTATTCCCCTTTGCTTCCCTCTACGCCTTTCTAGCAAGGAGATCTGTGAAGCCAGTAACACCATCATGTGCCCACTCTGCGACCAGAAGTGCTCATTCTGGCTGCTCTCCGACACCTGCACCTACGCCAAGGTAGGTAGCCCCCTTCCCAAGACAGGCTCAAGGCAAAGGATGGGGAAACACTCCCAGCTTGTGCTGTTCCCACACCACTAGAAGGAAAAGCCACCCCGGCAAACTGGCTAGAACACGCAGGAAACCTCCACTAACCTCAGTAATAAGGAGGAATTATAGCCAGATCATGGTCTCCATCACCACCAAAGAAGACTTTACCACTAGCAAGTCCCAGTGTCCCTCCCGTTCCTGCACTTTGCCCTCCTGCAGCATCTTTACCTGTCTCGGGGGGGGAGGGCGGGGGGGGGGACGGGATGACCAGGGTGGCAGGAGGACCGCTGAGCACAGAGGCCTTTCCCCAGACCCCAAGGTGCCACAGCCCCTGCACCCCGCTGCCCGTATCACGCTCTTCCTTGATCTTCTCCAGGTCACCCACATGATTGACAACGAGGGGACAGTTTTGTTTGCCATGTTCATGGCAATCTGGGGTAGGTGTCAACATCTTGGTGCCAAGCACACGCAGCTTGGAAGAGGGAGCAGCCCACTGTGACATAGGGGGAGAGTAGGTGGAAGAAAACAGGACACCAACACAGCTTCACCATTCAGGGCCTTTTTAGTCCTTATCTCCTCCACTTCCAGGGCCATCAGGTCCCCTTCCAGACAAGGCAAAGGACAAAACCACCCCAGCAATTTCCTTCAGCTCTCCAAACACTCCTTACCTGTCCTGCCTGAGCCCTTTTACCCATTCACCCACCACAACCTCCTGCAAAGCACCCACCAACCTCTCTAGCTGGGCTTTTCTAGCAGCTGCCTGTAAGTAGTTGCAGCTGCAGAAAGGAGGGACCGTCAGATCCCTCATTAACCTTCCCAGATTGCTGCATGATCTCTTAGCTGCTGTGGAATAAGCACGGCAGACCACTGGGCTCTGAGCTGATGTGATCCCATCACCATATTAGCTACACATCTCATTTGGCTTTACTACAGCCCTTTCAGTTACAAACACCATGGAAGATGTGGGCTGGGCATTTCACCTGCGAGATCATGGTCTGAGCAGGTCACGGACATGGTCTTGCGTGTTGCTGTGGGCTGGTTTACACAGGGACAAGCTCAGGAAGGTCAATCCAGAATAACAGAAGGGGTGGTTGTAAATGGATTTGCAGAGGTGTAGCCATGCTGGGGTGCAGTGCAGGATACCTATTTTTGAATACATTTGAAGGGTGTATTTTTCGTTAATCCAGAATAATGTGTCTGGCTGGTGCCATGTAAACATGGCCACCACAGCAGAACAGCCCTGGTGCTTACTCTGGTTTATGCCAAATCCCCTACAGACACTAGAGCTGGCCTGACTCCCAGTGAAAACTCACCCGCACACCTCCATCCCCACCCCTGCATGGGGCCGAGCACTCATTGCTGCATGTCCAGGGTCCCTCCCGGTCGCTGAGATGCAGAGGTGGCTGCCTGTTCTTCATGGGCCAAGGGCAGTCTGGGCTGATTTGCCATCAGGTTGGATGGTAACATGACTATCCATCCCACTCGTCTCCAGAGCCGTCCCCGAGTGCCACAGCTTTCTCTCATTCCCCCCACAGCCACTGTGTTCCTAGAGCTGTGGAAGAGGCAGAGAGCCACCGTGGTCACCAACTGGGACCTGTACAGGTGGGATGAGGAAGAGGTGAGGATGTCATCTTTCCTGCTTAGTGCTTCCCTTTTCAGGGCAGTAGTCAGCTGGACCTACAGAAAAGACACAGGGACCCCCCTTGCCCAGCTTGATTCTCTGTAGAGGTAAACATCTAATGGAGACACTTAAACAAACAGCAAAGCCAACATCTGACTGTCCTGGGAGAGTCCTGGGAGAGACAGAGCCCTCCAGAGAGTTAAGCAGATGCTAGCTACCTCTCTGCATTGCTAGTCACCTCTCCATCTGCACAAGGGCTTGAACTCAATCAGGATTGGCCACACTGTTGTGGGTTAGGTGTTCATCCCTGTCCTTCTCTGGTGCTGCTCATCCCATATGTCCATTAACACAATGACTCCTGGACTTTCCACTACCTGGGCACAGCTCTGCTGGATCCTTTCTTCCCCCCCCCCCCCCTTTTTTTTTTTTAAAGGAGGAGCTGGCTATGGAGCTGATCAATAATTTGCAGCACGAACCCCAGCAGTACCAGCACTCCTACTTCCGCAGCACCGTCATACTCCTCTTGGTTCTGTTGATGGTATGTGCCGGGGTGAACATAGGAAGACCTGGTTTAAGGGCACACGGGCTTTTCTCCTTCCCTCCCTACTCCACTGCAAGAACAGTACCTCAGAGTGTCCTATTGCTGGAGCAAAGGCAGAAACCAGGTTGTTAGGGCAGGTCCGTGCCCATCACAAGTATCCAGGGGCCTCCCTACGCTCACACCTCTCTGTGCTGATGGGAGAGGCCAACTACCCTTTGGGGATCTGGGCTGAAGGCTCTGCTCTTGCAGTGGAAGGCAGTGAGGATCAAGGCAGTAGCACAGAGGGTAGGAGAAGGCAAACCCCTAATGCCCTCATTTCTTCCCCTGGGCCAATGGAGAGAGTCTAGATGAGCAGTTCAGGTGGAGACATCCACCTTATGAACCTCTCATCCTTAACTGAAGAGCACTGGCTTCCATTTGAGGCCACATCCAGATGAGCTCTGGTGAAGGGAGCCAGGGTTTGAAGGGCTGGTGGTCCTCAGGCGGGATGGAGCATGTGCCCTCCGTGCACAGCGCCTCACCACCCCATTGCCCTCCTCCACAGATTGCCGTGCTGATCGGCATCGCCCACGCACTCGTCATTTACCGGGTGATAGCAATGGCTCTCTTCACCCAGAGCAACTTCGCGTTCCTCCGCGAGCAGGCCAACACGATGGCGGTGATGACGGGGGCCGTGCTGCACTACATCACCATTGTCGTCATGACCAAGGTGCGGAGTGAGACACGGGGCAGGCAGCAGGTTTTCTCCTTGCTTTTCCACCATCAACCCTCCCCTCTCATTTTATACCTCTCTCCTGCAGGTCAACAGGCGTGTGGCCCTCTACCTCTGTGACCTAGGTAAGGGAAACTAGGGGCTGTCTCCCGCCTGCACACCGCAGCACCGAGCTGCCCAGCAGTACTCAGGGACTGCAGCGCAGCACCCCCTTGGTCCCCAAATGCAGCCAGGCTCCTGGCCCCTTCCCTTCCTCCACCATCACAAAGCATCTACCGGGCAGCTCTTGCCATGCAGGTCCCTGTGGGAGGACAGCAGCCCTCCAACACACAAGCTCAGCTGTGGCCCACATGCTGCCAGCTGGCTGTCCCACAGCCACATTACACTTTGGAGGGGCAGTCACCCTACAGGGCTGAGACCTGGCACGAGCAGGAAGCCACCACAGCTGCAGGAGAGCTCACAACATGGTTTTCCTCCCAGCTGAAGGGCCCCTTCTCCCCCAGCTCATGGCTCTGAGGGACCTCCCTGCTTACCTGGGCTCAGCTCCACCAAAGGGCTCAGGTGAAGGGCAGGGAAGGCTCCACGAGGGGCAGAGACAACCTTCCAACCTTCAAAGAGCTGCTGTGGCATCCGAGGGGGAGCAGGGCAAGGTCCTACCGCTCTGTGACCAAGCCCCTGGGCCTTGTTCCCTTCCCCAGAGAAACCACGGACCTTCTCCCAGCGTGAGAACAACTTCACCGTGAAGATCTTCACCTTCCAGTTCTTCACAAACTTCTCTTCGCTCATCTACATCGCCTTTTTCCTGGGAAGGTGAGTGGTGGCTGCGGGCCCCGGGAGGGGAGCAGAGGGGAGCCTGGGTTTGGGGCATACATCCCCAACTCTCCCCAGGGTCTAGGGAGAGCCCAGTCCCTCTACCCTCCCTGCCAGGCACAGGGACCCCATTTGGGACCTCGGGAGGGCCATGACTTTTCCCCGTAGGGATGGTGGGTGGGGGAAGCCCCTTGCCTCTCTACCAGTGCCCGGAGGATGATGCCTTCTATCCTGCACCTGGATGTTCATCCAACGGGGGTCAGCAGTGGGGCTCAACAGATATTGTTGTTCTTGCTTCCTTGCTCAGGATCAACGGCCACCCGGGGAACTACGTGCGCATTGCTGGCAAGTGGAGGCTGGAGGAGGTGAGGGACTTGCCATGAAGCTCTCTGACCCCACACCACAACTCCTACTCTTCCTTTCCCTACTGCCCAGCAAGGCTCTGGGAATCTCAGCTTCCTCCTATAGTAGCTGCCTTGGCCAAACAGCCCCTCAGGCCAGGCCGCCCTGCTTGCAGGGCACAAGTCGTCTCCTCTCATCCCTTCGCAGTGCCACCCCAGCGGCTGCATCACCGACCTCTTCATCCAGATGGCCATCATTATGCTGCTCAAGCAGACCATCAGCAATGTGATGGAGTATCTTGTCCCGTAAGCTTTCCTCCAGCCCTCGGAGTGCTCGCTGGTGCTCCTGCATGTTCAGGACAGCTTCCCAGCTCTTATAGAGAGTAACCCTGGTCTTTGGGCCAAGATTTCCTCCTTTCCCTTCTTCAGGTCTCCAGGGCTGTCACTGGCAGCAGTTCAGCCCTGCTGTCCTCTGCAGGCAGCCGTACAAATTGTTTCCTCCCCTTGCAGCTGGATAGCCCACAAGCTACGCAAGAAGCAGCAGCGCCCCAAGAAGAGACGCTTGATCTTAGGAGAGGAGGAAGAGGCCGAGGACCCCTGCAAAAGGCAGTGGCTGAGCAACTATCAACTCAACGAGGTCAACATCTTCAGCTTGTTTGATGAGTTCTTGGAGATGGGTATGTAGGGCAGGGGGTCAAGTGAGGAGGGATGCTGGGTGCAGAGCCACATGCCCTCCTTGGCTGGAGAGAGCGTGATGCTGGGGAGCCGATATGTAGGCAAGGGAGAGCTCCGAGACCCAGCTCCATGCCCAGCTCTGCTCCAAGAGCTCTGGCACACCAAGGAGATCATTCCCAAAACAAGGGAGAGCAGGCAACTGTGCTGGCCTTGGGCCCCTGCCTAGGACCTTCCTCTCCTCCCAGGAGTGTCAAGGTGATGGCTGTAACCCCAGGGCGGTCCCTCTGCCTGGCTGGCTCCACCAGTGCCCTGTGGGGTCCCCACAGATCCCCCTCTCCAACAGCCTTGTGAGAGGTGGGTGTCCCCTGTGGAGGTGTGGGGTCCCCAAGACAGGTCCGTCTCCCCCTTTCATCCCTGCAAAGCCCACTGACACAAGCCACAAAGCAGGACAAACCCAGACAGCAGTCAGGACCCTGTGGGATGTCCCCTCTGTGGTGGCTTCACACCAGCACCCGGCATTTTCCCCCTCCGCAGTAATCCAGTACAGCTTCACTACCATTTTCGTCGCTGCCTTTCCCCTCGCCCCGCTGCTGGCATTCTGCAACAACCTCTTCGAGATCCGCCTGGATGCCATCAAGATGATGCGGCTCTGCCGGCGCATGGTGCCCAGGAAGGCCAATGACATCGGTGAGATGGGGCCCGAGGAGCACCCTCCTTCCAGCACTGCTGCTTGTGCGAACGGTGCCAGCGTTAAGCCCTTTCTCCAGTGTGAAGCCCTTGAGCATCCCTTTGCCAGGGACTGGTATCACTTCACCGCGGAGGTAGGAGAGCACAGGGAGAGCTGTGGGTTGGGGAAGGAAAAGCAATTTCAGACCCTGCAGAGGCTGAGGGGCAGCTTGGAAGCCTCCTTCCTTGACCTCTTCTGGCCATGCCAAACCTGTCCTGAGCTGGGGCTTGGTCTGCAACCCTTGAACAGCAGCAGTGAGCTGTCAGAGGGGCCTCACTGACCACTCCTCTCCCGCAGGAATCTGGCTGCATGTCCTGGAGGCCATCGGCATCCTGGCTGTCATTGGGAATGGACTGGTGATCGCCATCACGTCTGACTTCATTCCCATGCAGGTCTACAAGTACACGTACAGCCCCTGCATGACGGAAAACAACACTGGCGTGGAGTGAGTGCTGCCAGTTGGCTGCTCACAGCCCTGCCTGCCTAAGTGCCACCAGTGCAGAAGCACGAGGCAGCTGAGCAGTCCCCCAGAGCAGGGTGGAGGGAAAGGGGAGTAGGGGAGGGTTTTCCTGATGGCACCATCTTCAGCATTCCAGCCAGCCTTCCACTCACATCATCCCCGTGGTGGGTACACTGGTACCCCTGAATGGAAAGAGCCCCATGTAATGTTGGAGAGCTGCAGGACTGCCTGGGTGCCTGCCCATGCTCTCTCTCCTGCCCTCCCCCTTTTCCTCCAAGCCTTGGCTCACTGGCCAAGTTCAGTCAAACTGGACAGAAGTCTCAGAGACATTCATTTCCCCCAGGCTTTGTGAAAATGGGTAGCTAGGGAGGGGAGGGAGAGCCCCAGATGGGTGCTAGCTTCCCCAAAATGGGAGGCTAGTCTGTGCTCAACCATACTACCAGTCATCTGAGAATCCACACACCAGGGAAACCGTAGAAACAAAAGCTGCAGGCAGACAGGCTTTGTAGCAATCAGAGGCCTTTGAGTCCCCTAGAAGACACAAGAGCTGCAGCTTTCAGTTAGGGCATGCCACAACCCCCCAGCATAGCCATGAACCAGGAGCACCCCACTTCACCGCCGGGCCAATGTGTGCAGACACGATCTTTCCCCCCCCCCTGCAGCTGCTCGACCGGCTACATCAACCACAGCCTCTCCATCTTCCGCGTTCAGGACTTCGAGCCGTACACAAACGTGCCTGAAATGCAGCCGGACTTTGTCAGGGACGAGATCAAGGAATGCAGGTAACAGCAGCCCGTGGCCATTGCTCAGTAGCATTCCCCCGTCCCGAGCCCATCACTGTGACATCCAGCCTGCAGCCGGGGAATGGGCAGGTGGTAGAGCAGGGCTTGGAGGCAGCCATGTAGAGGAAGCTGCCAGGGCTCCTCTCAGACCCCGACGGAGGGATCTGAGGCAGGGCACAACGCCTGGTGCAGGGGGAACCTGGGCTGGCACCGACAGGGCTGTGCTGCAGGTACCGGGATTACCGGAATGCCGACGACTACAGCTACACAGTCCAGTTCTGGCACATCTTCGCAGCCCGGCTTGCCTTCCTCATCCTCTTTGAGGTAAGGACCTGGGGAGGCAGGAGGAGGCTGGGGCAATCGGAGGGACGGCAGCAGGGGGAAACAGGCTGTGTCCGTGCCACTCGCACAGGCCCATTAACTGGCCCGGGGAGCTCCTCAATGCCCGCAGCGGCTCCCTTTGCCTTCTGCAGCACGTGGCTCTGTGTGTCAAACTGATTGCAGCCTGGTACGTCCCTGATGTCCCTCAGTTCGTTAAGAATCAGCTTCTGGACAGAAAACACAGCAACCTTCATGAAGAACTGAGGTGGGTGATGCCCCAGAAGGTGCCAGGGGCTGCTGTGCTCAGAGATGGCACAGCCTCCAGCAGGAGGCCTGCCTGGCGGCAGGATCCATCCGCTCCAGAACCCCACGATCAGGCTGACGCTCACCACTGCAGGCATGGAGAAGGTGGGGCTGTGAGCTCCTGTCCTCAGGGCAGCTCCTCCATCACCCTTTTCAGGGTAGCTTCTCCCCCAGCTTTCAGCCCAGCCTCTACTACCTGGGACCTACGGCAGAAAATGTTCTTTTTAAGATGAGCTGCATCACCTATAAATGAGGATCCATCTCACTCCACACCTGTGGCCTCACTCACTAGCCCAGGTGCCTGGCTTTTAGGCACTCAAGGCCAGTGAAATGAGTCCCACCTGAGGCAATTCAATACTAGAGCTCACCAGTGGAAGGGTCTGCTTGGCTTTGGCTTTTCTTTCAGAAAAAGAAAAGCTCCAAGTAAAAACAAGGAGCAATTTTGCCCAAAATTTCCATTTAAACTGTTTAAAAAAAAATATTAATTATTTCAGCTGGAAACAGAACCAATGTAGCTGACAGCCATAGGCTGGGCCGCCCTGGTGCTGCTGTCCTTCATGGACTGAGCCCCGCTTTGGAGGAGGGCTCAGCCTGCCCCTCTTCACGGCCACCTTGTCCCAGCTGCCACCCCATCCCAGCTGCCACCCCAAAATCCAGGCGACAGCAGAGGTGAGCGGAGCTCAGGAAGCACCATGCTGCTACAGTTCAGCTTTCAGGCTCTGGCTTCCCGTTGACGGAGGGATTTCCCACGAACAGGGATTTTCCACAAACAGCATGTCATTCCTTCTCCATTTATTTTTGGCAAAAGGCCCTGTTCCCACTCTGAATATTTTTCCACACCTCCCCATTGCTTCCCGATTCGGACAGTTCCCTTCCACAACGCCCCTCTCCTTTCTCCCCCAGCATGATGGAGTACTCCACCGAGGTCCAGCCACTGCTCACTGAGGAGAATGAGAAACACGGGCTTGAGCTCCCCCCCCAGCCTGGCAGTGCCGCGGGCGCGGGAGGAACCGCCGCGGCACCGCCCGCGGAGACGGGCCACGTGCACTGGCTGTGACCGAGCTCGGACTTGAACTGGGAAGCGACAACGCGACGGTGGCTTTGCAGGAGCAGGATGCTTTCCGACTTGCACGGCCGTGAGGAGGAAGGAAGTCACAGCAGAGCCGGGGATGGTGCCTTCCCAGCACGCTGAGTAGCTGGGGAAGAGCTTTGGCACTACGGACAAACCACGGTGCAGCATCCAGCCGCCGTCGGGCAAGTGCGAGACTGGTCTGCAGGAGGTGACCTTGCTTCCTCGTCAATCATGGCCTTAACGTGCAACGTGGCATCACAGGAAAAGCCGGTTCCCTTGTTCCAGCTTCCCTCTCCAGCTCTTTTATTGCACTTCGGCCCCTTTTTCCTTTGCCTTCAGTGACCTTCCTGCTCTTGCACCGCCGAGAAACTTGAGTCCTTCCTCTTTCACCACAGCCAGCACAATCCTCCTCTCGGCACGACTACCGCGTGGCTACAGCTCCAACCCGCTGTTTTCACGGACGTTGGAAAAATGCAGTTGTTAGCCTGACTGTGTTTTGCTCCGGGCTCTGCCGAGCCTCTGCATCTGCCCCAAGCATGCCCGACAGTTGTGCCTGGCTCAACTACCACGAGCAAAATGGTAAATAAACGTAACACCCATGTGGACACAAGAGGCCAGATCTTCAGCTGCCGTTGAGTCACTGAATTCACACTGCTATCACTCCTGCCTCCCTCCTCCTCCACATCACCCAAAGAAATCGTCCCCCCAAACCTTTTTTTTGTCTTAACGTGGGTAATCAAAAAAAGGCTGGAGCTGAAGCGTCTGTGTGTAGCCCGTAGCTGGGGCTGAGTATGAGTGCTGGCTGGTGAGACACTTAAAAGAAGTTGGCACTTTGGCCATGCACAGTGGGAAAACAACCTGTTAAGTGTGCTGGGGTGTCGTGGTTTAATTTCAGTCGGCAACTAAGCACCACGCAGCCGCTCGCTCACTCCCCCCCACCCGGTGGGATGGGGGAGAGAATTGGAAGAGCACAAGTTAGAAAAACTCGTGGGTTGAGATAAAAACAGTTTAATAATTGAAATAAAATGATAATAATAATAATATAATAATAATAATACACAAAACAAGTGATGCACAGTACAATTGCTCACCACCCGCCGACCGATGCCCAGCCAGTCCCCGAGCAGCGGCCCCCCTGGCCAGCTTTCCCCAGTTTATGTACTGAGCATGACGTCACATGGTATGGAATGTCCCTTTGGCCAGTTTGGCTGTGCCCCCTCCCAGCTTCTTGTGCACCTCCAGCCTTCTCAGTCAGTAGAGCATGGGAAGCTGAAAAGTCCTTGGCTAGTGTAAGCATTACCTAGCAACAACTAAAACATCGGTGTGTTATCAACTTTGTTCTCATCCTAAATCCAAAACACTGTACCAGCTACTAGAAAAGAAATTAACTCTATCCCTGCCAAAACCAGGACATGGGGTAACAGAAATACTGAGCTACACAGAAAATCCTGAGTGATCGGGCTAGCAAGGGTTATCTCTTGCTCCAAAACACGACCTGCTAGCCTAAACCCGAGCCCTGCCCGCCTGGTATTTCTCCACCTCTTCCCTTACAGCCCTCCAGTGCTGGCTGGGGCCACCCCCTTCTCCCTGCAACTGCAGACAGAAGGGGGGGTTTTGCCTGCAGCAGAGAGCAGGGGTTACATCCCACGGCTGGACCGGTGTCGCAGCCAGCACTGCGACTTTTCTAATACGTGCGCATTCCCGGCCTCTTAGCTTTGCTCTCTGCCGGGTCTACCTTTAGCGATTCGTTTACTGACTTGAGGCAGAGTTATCTGTGCTTAAGGAACAAAGTCTTTGTTCATTGCTGCCCAGGAATGATAACGTGCCCTCAAACACTTCACTCGACTCGTGCCCTCAAACACTTCACTCGACTCTTCACTCGGCATCGAAACAGCCCTTTGATGCCCCGTGAGACTCCCCACACATGTTACGTCAGGCCCATGCAGCCTCGCCGAGCTGGGTTTGCAAATGTATGGGCAAAAAGCTTTTCTCTTAATTTTTCCTAATTTCAGTTAATGAGGAAGGCAGTAGCACGGGACAGGTGACCGCAGCTCAGTTTCCAGCTTTTTTATGCTCCTTGTAAACTCCAGGGCAAATCCACTAGCGCGTTTCAAAGCGTTAAGAATATTTTTTCTTTCTAAGAACTGGAAACTTTTAACCGGTTTGTAAGTTTAACCTCAAGCTCCACCCTTTCATCCCCTCTATAAAATGGCAATAGGTGCCTCCCTGTGCTGGAGGTGAATTGTGGGGATAAACTGAATGAAACGTGGGACCTACAAGGGTGCCACAGCGTGAACGTGTGTGTGTGTGCACATGTAACAGCTGTGACAGCCACCCCGCTAACTCAGAAAGACGCAGATAAGCAAACACGAGCACCACAGGTCAGGAACAACTATTTCATTAGGGCTGATTTGTCTTGTTCTGTAATTAAAAGTCAGACTGGCCCAAGCCCCTGCTGTGGCTAGAGCCATGCCGCTGTAAGAAGCCTGGGCAGCGATGCTCCTTCCTGTGATGAAATCAGTTCTTGCTGTATAAAGCGCCGCGAACGCTGCACGTGTCGCAAGAGCCCACATCGCTTTCAGCTCGCTTGAAAGGTCAGAGCAGCCACGCACCTGGAGAGTCCTCAGCCCCGATTTAAGAGCAAAAAGCCAGCGCCCGCTGTGCCTCCTCGGAGTGGAGCAGGGATTGTGATTAAAGGTCTGTTACTAGGTGGCACCTCATCCTCCAGCAATATTCTAGTTTCTGGAACTTGGAAGCGAACCCTGGTTTCATATTGTATCGATGGCCTTGGAACACAGTCACCTGGCAGCTCTAAGTAGCTTAAATTTCATTAGCTTCAAGCTGTTAAATGTTTCAAGAATTGGCTATTAGCAAGCTCACACTACACAGTAATTTTCATTCACCTGCTGGTTTGCAGGGAGCCATTCGTGCCGCAGCAGCGTGCGCTCACCTCGGGCTGGGGTGCAGCAGCAGGCAGGACGGGGCCACAAGCCCCGGCGTGGCGCAGGGTCCGAAGGCGACGGCCTCAGCTCAAGAGGATTTTGACAGGGGATTCAGATGCAGAGCCAGGGGAGAGCCGCCTCCTTCCCCAGACACGTTGACCCCAGCCACTGCCCCCCTGGCAGGACACAGCTCTGTCGACGCACAGGGCAGGGTCACAGCTGTTTCGCTGCTGAAGCCGTAACGCTGTCAGAGTCCCCCGAGGGTCCCACCACAGGCACTTCCAGGAGGTGGTGGGTCCGTAGGGGCTGTGCCCCGCGGCTGAAGCCAGTCGCAGACAGCAGGTGACTCTTCTGCAGGTGACGTGCCTGCGTCAGTACTGCAGAGAAAGGCACCGGGGTTAACTCAGCCTCAAAACTTCACTCCCAAGAATCTGGAAAGCCACTATCTAGCAGGGAACTGGAATGAGCCGTGATCTCAGCCCTACAGCTTGTTTTGTCCTTTTGCCGCTGCAACCAAGACCGCCTCCACTCCTTCCTGCTACCCACAGGAATAACTCTGATGGACAAGAAAGGTTTTATCAGCTCCCAATTTGCTACCAAGCCTCCTCACGCCCTTGCCATCCCCAGGACCTGGGCCTGTTCCTTGGGATCCTTTATCATCCCACAAAGCCAACTGGTTTACGCTGGCTTTCGCAGCCCGTGCATCAAAGTGACGGCGGTATCGTGGACGGCAGAGAAGCCCTCCCCGAAAGAGCTGCTTAAATGGCTGCTACCCTGAACATGGACACAGCTGCCTCGCTGGAGGGCACAGGACCAAGGGGCCATTCCCAGAGCACCAGCGCTCCAACGCGGTTCCCTCTACCCCTTCCCCCCCCCCAACAGGTCAACAGCACCAGTGTTTTACATAATAACCAATAAGGATTCGGAGCGGAGGATGTTTCTCCACGTGAACAGGCCCACAGACCTACCCGCGACCTGCACCTCTGTGTGTGTTTGTATACCCATAAAAAAATACATATATACACCTCACCCAGGGACAAGGGGCCCTAACGAGACGAACACCAGCTGTACACGAGCCCAAGCGCACTTCGCCAGCGCTTGTCTCCCTCGCCCCCAAGCTTTTCCCTCAGGGGGTGGGAGAGGCCCCGACGCCGCGCTGACCCGGCGTTATTCAGCCCCCGGCGCCCCGCGTTTCCACGCCCGGGGTGAAGCCCGGCAGCTCCCCGGCGCGGGCGGTGCGGCGGCCCAGGAGCCCGGCCCCGGCCCCGCCTCGCCGCCGGCAGCAGAGAACGGCGGCTCGCTGAGGGGAGCGCCGCCATCTTCGCGCCGCGCGGGGCATGCTGGGAGCGGTAGTGCCGCGGGCGCAGCCGCGGGGGGGAGCCCGGCGGCGGCGGGACTACAATACCCGGCGTGCACCGCGCGCGGGCACCCCCCCGCTTCCGGCCCGGCGGCGGGCAGTTGCCATGGAAACAGCTGGGCGCCGGCCCGAGGGGGCGGGCGGGAGCACACCGGGAGCCCCGGCCCGGGCTCTTCAACCGGGCTGCGAGAGGGCTTCGCTGAAAGGAAATAAAAATAAATGAATAATTAGAAGCGAAAACACGGCGGGCAGGGCAGCGAGGAGGAGAAGGCGAAGGCGAAGTGTTCAGGGTGGGGGGGGCCTTGGCCACTGTCTCGCCCTGTCCCAGCGGCACGTGGCTGTGTTCAACCCCCGCGCCTGGGCGGGCGTTATTCCTTTTTTTTTTTTTTTTTTTTTTGCAAAGGGGGAGTTAGAACCATTTTTTTCCCAAGTCGGGGACTGTGGAAGGCTGAAGGAGCCCTTCCTGGCCTGTTCACCCACCCCAGCCTCAGTGGGGAGGTGTGAAAGCCGCCGCTGACGAGCCTGGCAAAGGTGCCAGGGCCCCGACACCATCCCCGAGCCTCTAATCCTGCTTGAGCTGGGGCCTCGCAGGAGGAAAATAGCCTCTTTTCTTCACTTTTTGGCCCCAAAGCACGTGCTGGCCAATGTTTTTGCGTTGCGGGTCAGGTCGGCGTTTCTCTTACGCTGGCCGAGGCTGGTTGCAGCGCCAGGCGTTGCCGCCGCTATGAATGCAGACCGTGCCTGGGGCGTGCTAGGGCTCTAATCACCTCCTCGGTAATTATTACAAGTGATCACTGGCTGTTCGCGAGCGGCCACGGCTGGGCCCGGTTCCCCGCGGCCAGCGCCAGCCAGAGGAGCCACCCCGCAGTACCGGTTTCAACTTGCAAAGCGGCTTTTAAAATCACGGAGGAGAAGGAAACGGACGGGAGACCCCAAGACACACACAGGCACAGCTGCCGGCTGCCCGGCCTCCCCCCACCTCCCTCCATCAGTAACTCACCTTAATGAAGCCTGAGAGTATCGAGTTTGCCGGTGCTCAGCAAATCGTGGCCCCAAAATGCAGGCTCTGCCCCAGGCTCTCCCCATGGTGTTGCATTGAACAGACACCCCCAAACCCCCCGGGCACACTCCAGTGCAAGCCCCCGGCTGCTACCGTGGCCCAGGGAGCCGGTATTACCGGTGGCAGCAGGTGCTGGGTGCGGGTTTCATCTTGCTCCGACGTCTCCATGGGCTTTTCCAGCCATGGAGAGCCAGGGGGGTTCCTCCTCAGCCCCGGGAGCCTTGTGCAACCTGCATGCGCCCGGCTCCCCGGGGGTGCTGGGCCAGCAGGCTGGGTGGGTTGCCTTCCCCCTCCTTTTTTTCCTCTTTGTGTTTTTCTTTTCCCCTCCCCTAAAGCCAGAGTTATTTATTTTTTTTTCCCCCACAGGTTCAGGTGGAGACGGAGGTGGAGCAGCGGGAAGGAGGGACAACCAACCCCTCCTGCAGGCCTGGCGCCTGGCGATTGGGGCGGTGGGAGAGCCCGGCGAAGGGCAGGAGCTGAACCGGGGAGGGGGGAAAATAATTAAATTGTTTAAAAAAAAAAAAGGAGAAAAAACAAGCACTGATCTGGCAGGTCCAGTCGGCTCGAGCGGCGCACGAGGGAGGCGACTGACAGGAAGCCTGTGGACGGGGCACCGGGGAAAGCTCCCAAGGTAAACGCAGCTCTCCTCCGCTTCCCTTTCCGCGTCGATGCCGTCTCGGCCAGGGTCAGCAGGGTTTTGCCCTCTCCCTGCAAGCCCTGCTGCTCTCCTCTGGCTCTCTGGCTCCGCTTGCTCCCCCGGCGTACGCAGACCTGCAGCTCCCCCGCCACGGTGCCTCCCTGCCCACCTTGCTTTCCCCGTGGCCGTGCTCCGGGGGGAATGCTGCAGCCCAACCATCGCCTACCACCGAACTGCGTCCGCACGGTCCTCTGCCGTGCTTGGAGCGCTGCAAAACCGGGGTGTCCCCAACCCCAAGACGTAGGAAATGGGAGCGTGCTGCTGCCCGTTAACCTGTGCTCCTCCCTCCCTCGCAGGCAGCAGCCCTGACACCCAGCTGCCCTTTGGGCATCCGTCGCCATTTCATGCCCCAGAGCAAAGGGGCCCTGGCTGGCTGCGCCTCTCCATGGGGCTGGGGAGGCGTTTAGGGCCTCTCTGAGTTCTCCAGCCAGTCTGCATCTTGTTGGGGCTTCCTTATTTCCAACCATCAGAGTGAAATGATTTACGAGCGACCCATCTGGGCAGGACCAAGCAGAGCCAGAGCATCCCCATCAGACAGAGAAAGCCCCACGCCACCCTGGTGTAGCATCCCCCATCCCCTTCCCTGTGCAAAAGCCGGGTGGGCTGGCTCATCTCCATCTCTTGCCTTTCTGTCCCTGGCCACGGAGAAACCCAGTTAATACTTTGGGTATAAATCGCTTTCCAGCTGCTCAGGCTGAACATGTTATAAGTGTCCCCCACGTACCTTGACCCACAGTTTCACCCCATGCCTGGCGCCAGGGCTGCTGTGCCAAAGGGAAGCAATGTGCCTCCATCGCTGTTCACGGCAGAGCAGTGCTGCAGACCTCCCCCCTTCCCGTTTCACACCAGCAGCAGAGAGACACAGTTTCCCCAGGGATAAGCCCAGCCTCAGCAGCCCTGCTGTTACCCAAAATCAGCGTGCAACCGAGCGTGATGAAGCTCTGGGGCAAAGAGGCAGCTGAGAGAGATTTTTATCCCTCCTGGCCCCAGCAGTTATGCTGGATGTGTTTACGGTCACGTTGCCGTGCAGAAACACCAGCAATGTGACGTCCTTGTTATTCCCACATCGGTCCCAGCGGACACACCGCCCGCATCGGGGGCTCTGCAGGTGTTTGGGGACGGGGGAGCCCGACCCTGCCACCGGGCTCTGCTTCGCCGTTCTCTCCCAGTGCCCCTTTGCACCGCTGTGATTTATCGGCGGGACATGGGGTGTCCTCCATGGGCCCCCTCTTCCCGCAGGGCTATTGCAGCGGCACTGCCACCGATTGCACAATGCCAGCCGGGGGCCAGTCCCCCCGCACCATCCTCGCACTCCCCGCGTGCATGGCACGTCGTGCGGCTATGCCTCTCCCCAGGCACGGCCACAGGATAGCAACGTGCCGAGCTTCCTAACGCGAGGGGAGCGCTGCACCCACTTTGCTTAGCCTAACGCTATGAGAGCTCACGAGATAGGAAGCCCGTGTTTCTATAAATAAACCGCCCCGCTGTTTAATTAGCAATTTCAGTGGGCACATCAGACTGGAAGCAGCACTGCAGCCAAGATGAGGTGTTGGTAGCATGGAGGTGGTCCCGCAGAGCCCCCCCAAAACGCAGCCGCGGGGGCAGCTCGCCGTGGTTTCATGGGGAAGTGTTGCACACCCCGTGGTTGAGCTACAACCATGGCTCGTTTCCCCTCACTGGCCTCTGGTTTGAGCCGAAGCCACATTTTTAACATCTTGCAGCCCCGAGTTGGTCATTAATCACCTCCCGCCTGTAAACTCACGGTCAGGAAAGCCAGGCTGCGAGTCGGTGCTGCGTGGGGAGGGCAGGCGACACACTGGCCACCAAGCCGTGGCCGGGACATGGCTTTGGCTTTACCCCAGAGTGACACCCGCCACCCCCCAGACCCAAATCGCTGTGGGGAGCGATGGGGACCGCTGGGACGCTCCCTGTGCCTGCCCGTCCTGGAGCAGCCAGCACTCAGGGAGCCGTTTCGGATCTATTCCAGGCCCAGCCCGCCCTGTGGCGGTGGCAGGTGGACTTTGCCCTCCCGGAAGACGCCGTGCCACAGGGGCCCCACCGTCACGGGTGGCCCGCTGGTGGTGCTGGCAGCTCCCCCGCACATCGCCTGAGCACACCATGGCAGGTAGGCTGCAAAATCGAAACTTTCACCTGTTTTTATCTGGGAAGGACCCCTTGCTCGCAGGCATGGCAGGGGGTCCAGCTTGCTGCTCCGGCTTTGCCTTGTAGGGCAGGCGAGGGTCTGTCCCAGCCCCGAAAACCAGCTCAGCCTGTTGCAAAACAGCATCAAGCTACCACTCTCTGCCAGACCCCCGCGGCAGAGCTTGTTTTTCCAGGGAAGCCGGGATGGCTATGACAGTTGCCGGCCCAGCCGGGAGCTGGATCAGCTTTCCTATCTGAAACCCTCTTCCTGCTGTGTCCCCAGACCGTTGCAGCGTGCCCCCCGAAATCCTCGTCCCAGCTGCCAACGAGACACTGGAGCTGGCGCTGGGGAGCCAGGTAGCACTGAACTGCACCGTGCGCTGGGTGGCCGCCGAGCGCTGCGAGCCCGTCCCCGTCTGGACCAAAGATGGGCAGTGGCTGGGCAGCAAGAGCAGCCAGGACACCGCCTGGTAAGGAGCCTGCCCTGGGGTATGTCCATCTGTCTGTCTGTCTGTCGGGGTGGGTTGCCGCATGTCATACCCATGGTGGCCTTATCTACCCCAGGTTTGCCCAAAATGCCTCAGAGTGGCTCCTCGCCAGCATCCTGCAGCTCAACCTCACGCATGATGCCGACTTTGGGGTGTTTGCCTGCTGGGTCAGCAACGCCACGGCCACCTTCACCCTGCGGCGAGTGGGTAGGGACATGCCAGGGACAGAGAAGGGACACCTCCAAGGAGGACCCACTTGCATAGGGCAGGAATGGCAGCCCCATGGGGATCAGCGCTGCCTCTCTTAGGGCAGCGTATCGCGGTGCAAACCTACACCAAACCCAGAAAACCTGGGCCAGGGGCCACCAGCCACGCTCACCGTGCCCTTCCCTGTCCTTGCAGAGGCGGCAGGGCACATGCCTGCGGTGCTGGCAGCCCTCCTGGTCCTGGCACTCCTGGTGCTTCTGGCCGGGCTCTATGTCCGATGCCGCCTAAGTGTGCTCCTCTGGTACCGGAACCACTACGGCGAGCTGGAGATCAACGGTGAGCTGCTGGAGAAGGGCACAGAGGTGGTGCCCCCTTGGGAAAAGCCTTTCCCGGGCCAGGGGCTTGCCGATGAGCAGAGCCCTCCCCGGCGTTACAACCCCCCTTTCCCCATGGCTCTCCCCAGACGGGAAGCTGTATGACGCCTACGTCTCCCACGCCACTGCCCCGGATGACCGAAAGTTTGTCCACTTCATCGTGAAGCCGCAGCTGGAAAACCGCTACGGCTACAAGCTCTTCCTGGACGAGCAAACCATCCTGCCCAACTCAGGTAGGCACCGGACCCACATGGGGTCGGGCAGAGGGGCGACACCAGCACCTGGGGGCTTGAAATCCCTCTGTCTGCAGAGCCGTCGGCCGACCTGATCATGAACGTGAGCCGATGCCGGCGCCTCATTGTGGTCCTCTCCGTCGCGTACCTGGAGCAAGAGTGGTGCAACAGCAGCTTCAGGTAGGAGCGGCTCCTGCCTGCTCCCAAGGGAGAGGAGCCGGTGGGTCCTTTGCCCTCCTGCCACGCGCCTGTCTCACAGGGAAGGGCTTTGGAGGCTGCTGGAGCTTTCCAAGAAACCCATCTTCATTGTCTTCGAGAGCCAGTACCGGGAGATCACCCACCCTGCCATCAGCCTGCTGAAGCAGCACCGGAGCACGGTGACCTTGCTGGTGTGGCGAGCTGGCTCCATGGTGAGAACTGAGCAGGAGCCCGTCCCACCAGCACCCCCATTTCTATCCCCAAGCACCCTGTTTTGTGTCAGCCTCCCCGTGATGCTCCAGGGCTGCTCCCTGTGCTTCTGTGCTCCTAAAAAGCAGGTTTGGGCACTCATCTTTTAGAGGCAGTTTTAAAAAAAACAACAGCAACAGCCCCAGATCTGGGTGCTTGCTCCCCAAACTTGTGCAATCAGGAGCCCCATGCCACGCCGGGGTCTCCCCAAGCCGAGGCGCCAGCGTGAAGCCTCAGCTTTCAGAGCGAAGCTTTGGTCCGTGGCTGCTGTGGCCATTTCAGGGCCAGGCTGGGACCTGGAGCTCTCGGGAGCATTTCAGCAGGTTGGGCCGGTTTCTCCACTGGAATGCGGGCACGCTGCCATGCTGGGAGCACAGCCTCGCCTTGGCTGAGCTCCCAGCACTGGGAAGAGTGAGCCGAGCCCCACAAAGCCTTCCCCAGCCCCGTGCAGGGCCGGGCTTGGCTTCATGGTGGTCCCAACACAGCTCATCTCCTCCCTGCACCACACAGACCCCATCATCGGACTTCTGGAAGGAGCTGTGCCTGGCCCTGCCCCGCAAGGTATCCTTCCAGGGGACCATGGGGGACCCGCAGACCCAGCTGCAGGAGGACAATGACCCCATGCTGATCCTGCACAGCAGCTACCTGGACAGCGGTGGAGACCTCCACCCAGATGGGGACCTCGGTACAGGTCCTTGTCCCCTGGGGGACAGCTTCTTCTCCTGGGGGGGACAGATGTGCACTAGAGGTCACCTTTGGGTTTTGCTTTGCCCTCCCGTGGTAGGCGGGCTGGGTTTAGCCCCTTCCCCACAGCCTAACACCCATCTCCCCGCTCCTTCCAGGCCTCCGAGGGTGCGTTTTCAGAAGCTCCCCGCCTCCCCGCATCGGCGGCCTCAGCTCTCCCATGGCTTCAGCTGCCGGCGCGACGGAGGACACACAGCGGCAGGACAGCCAGAGACCCGAGCTCGACATCTCGGACCTGGGATTGCGCAACTACGGCGCCCGCACGGACTTCTACTGCCTGGTGACGGAAGATGACATCTGAGTGGGGCCGCAGGCTGGCAAAGGCAACGTCCCACTTCCCTGCGGGGCCGCACGAACCCAGATCACGGCCAGAGGAGCCCGGGCTTTACGATGGGACCAAAGCCAAGGTCTCGGTGGGAAAGACAGGAGCTGGCTCCTTTTGGCAGCACGCTCTGTGGTGGAAAACCATCACCAGGGGACACCCCTGCCCATAGTGCCTGGGCACCCTTGGGTGCTGGGCCCCCCTCCCTCGCCGTGGGTGGCAGGGACATTTTTCCCGCGTGATGGACAAGCGTTGGGATGGGTGATGCTCTCTGAGAAGCAACGTGCCCCGGTCCCAGTGGCCCAGGGGCTGGGAAATGCCAGACGGGAGCGGCTGCAGCACCCTCTCTCCCACAGAAACCCCCATGGCAATAAAATGCTGCTGCTCCGAGTGGGTCTCGTCCATCTGCGGGGACGCAGGTGCCACCGGCGGGTCTGTCCCCACCATGGGCAGTGGGGCAGGCAGCACTGTGCTGTGTCCCGTCCCCGTGCCAGCATCCCCCGCCATGCTGACTCGGAGCAACGACCAGACGTGGTGAGTGGGGTGGCATCGCAAGGGTGAGCTCTCCCACACGCCGGCGTCCCGTGGGGTGCTCTCCTCCCCTCCCGCATGCGCATGGGGGCAAGCGGGCATCATTCAAGGTTTTTATTTCAGGGATACATAGGGCTCGGGGAGTTTGTACACAGACAGCTGGGGAGACAAACGCACCGTGATGCCCCAGCCTGGACCGTGCTGGGTCCCGGCACACTGAGGGGGGCCACAACAGCCCTGGATGCAGCCCCTCCTGGCAGCGCCGCCTGGTCTCCCCCACCCTCCCACCCCCTCTACCTACTCTACCTCATTTCCCAAACAGGGCACGCAATGCCCCCCAAGTGCAGGGTCTCCCCACCCAGCCCCAAACCCGCCGGCAGACCAAAGCCACCCTGAAGCCCACCCGCACACCCTGGCCTGACCGCCGCTGCGGCAGGGAGAGCTTTGGACCCGCTGCCCCACCTGTGCCAGCCACGCCGGGCATCAAGGGCATCTCCCCACCCTGCGGGGAGACGCTGCCCAGCAAACACAAGCCGGCTGGCCCTGCCCAACTCCTGCTTATGCAGCACCAGCCAGGCCCAGCCCTGAGCAGAGCAGCCGGCAAGGAGCAGCAGCGGCTGCTCTGCCTGCACAGGCACAGTCCCCACGGGGTGCACGGGTGGGGATGGATCCCCCGGCTTCTCGCAGTGAGGGCATGGGCAGCCTCAATCGCAGCCCCCCACATCCCCGTCAAAGGGGGGACTCAGCACCACGTTGCTGATGCCACTTCCCAGCTCCTTACAGCCACAGTGCCAACCCCATAAAAATTTGGGAAGCCACCTCAGACCTCCCACAACCCCCCTTGAGCTCTGCGAAGCCCCATCCCCACCCAGCCAGGGCAGAGCATGTGCAACCCACGGTGCGCCCCGCACCGGCATGGCAGCATCGGCACCCTCCCAGCCCCCGGTGCACCGCGATTCGGGGAGCTGGGATGGGGTGCCCCCAGAAGCCCCCATTCCCACCAGCATTGCTTTGCAGGAGCCTCCCCAAAGCCCTGCAGCTCCTGCCTCTCCGACGAGCCACGAGACAAGCTGAGCTTTGCAGCCGGCTCCTCAGGAGCGGGCAGGGTCCCCAGAGGCTGAGGACCCTTGGGTGCCATAGAGCTGTCCCCAACTAACTGGGGTCCCAGTGGGGCCCCACAGCAGAGCCAAAAAGCAGTCGCTGGGTTTAAGGCTGCGGCAGGAGGGAGGACAAGTGTCCCCCCGCCCGGGGAAGGGGGACCTGGTGGAGGGGGGGAGGCGCGAGGGACGCAGCAGGGACTACGCTATGGAGCGGGGACCCAGCGGCGAGCAGCCTCCCCAGGGCATGGCCGGCAGCGAGGAGCATCCCGGCAGGGAGAGTCAGGGCTGGGCAGTCTGGCTCCCGGGGGTTGTCCTCACAGGCCGAGGAAGTCCTCCTTCCGGTACCCCTTCTGCAAGGAGACAGGCCACCCGTCACACGGGGGGACACCAGCGCCATCACCTTTCCTTCCCGAGGACACCCCTGCCCACCCCTCGCTGGGCAGTGGGAATGCGAACACAAACCCCCTCTGCTCTGGCACTGACAGGGCCACGCTGTCCCCATGTTGGGCACGTGGCTGTCCTCACCCCACCGGTGCAGCTGCCACCACAGGGACGATGCTCTGGGGACATCCCTACCCCTTCAGGAGGGGGAGGCACGGAGTTGGGGCCCACCATATGCCTGGAAGCATTTGGGTGGCATGGCCTTCCGGGGTGAAGCCCCTGGCCTCGACTCTCTTAGGATCCACCCTCAGGATCCACCCCAGGATCCCGCCGGCTGGAGGAGGCACCGGAGGTTGGTACGTACCATCTTGAAGTCCCGGTGGAGCTTGGTGTATTGCCACATGTTGCCCAGAAGGCTGGCTGCTGCTCTGGAGGACTTCTCGTTGTCCGAGCTGGGACAGGGACAGGATGCAGTGAGCTTTGGATACCACTAGCCATGGGATGGTGGGTGCCCATCAGCCTAAGGATACCACCCCAGAAGGACCCGGAGGGGCTGAGGACTTAGCGCTGGTGGGAAGAGGCAGAAGACTAAAGGCTGGAGCCCACCGCAATGGGCAGGGTGGCAAGCGCTTCTGGCAGGAGAGGTGGGAAGCACCCAGATGGGAAGAAGGTGGTTGCAGTGATGGACAACCCTGTGGTGGGGTGTCCTGAGGAGGTGGCAAAGGGCTGGAAGGTGGCCATGAGGCCACCCTGAGCTGGTCTGGGGACTCCCAACACCAAGCCTTGGGAAGGGAGACTGGTTGTGACCCTCTTCCACCTCGCTGGACCAGAGGAGGAAGGGGAGAGCAGGACTGGACCCCAGGTCTGAGCTGGGATGGCAGAATGGAGAGGGAGCTCCCACCTGTCCCTTCTCTTCTTGATGTAGAAGAGCTTCCTTAGACCATCAAAGTAAACGATGTCACGAGCGGCCATGGGGCTCTCCACCACCAGGTTATTGAGGACCGCGATGATGTTCACGATGACGTCAGCGGGCGGCGCCTTGTCCCCGATGCTCCCCGGCAGCTTCTCGATCAAGTGGCTGACCACCTTGGTCGCTGGTGGGCAAAGGCATCACGTCAGGGCTGGTGGCCACACCCAGGGGACACGCGGCAGCCTGGGGAGGAACCCTACAACCTCCCAGGGGCAATGAGGGGACAGAGGGTCCAACCAAGGACCTGCGGGGCAGCACCAGGGACATCTTCAAGCCTTTTGCTCTCTGGAGTCTCTGCTGAGACTCCCTGGCACCTGGGAGAGGGGTTGGGGGACAGGGGCAAAGCCAAGTGCGGTGGTGGGGTTGGAGGCAGAGGGGGGGATGTGTTCGGTTACTGGGGATGGGGGATGGACTGGCCACCGCTCACTCAGCTGCGAGGAGGGATGCAGCAGGCAGGAAGGTGCTGAGACATGGCTGGAGGTAACTGGAGGCCAGACCAAGGAGGAAAAGGGTGGAGGGCATCTGTCGGGCTCCTCCCCGCAGCCCTGGCCCTGCCCGTCCCTCCCCAGCACTCACACATCTCGTCCTTGTTGCGGGCGTGGCGGGACAGGTTGCGGATGAGCCCCGTCAGGGAGCGCAGCTGGTGGTGGTCAGCGGTGCGGACGCGGTCCAGCACGGGGTTCAGGATGCGCTCCTGCTCCAGGGCCAGCCGGCTCAGCACGCCCGCCCACTGCCAAGGCAAACACCCGCTTGGAGACACTTGCCGGGGACCCACCGGCTGCCTCCCACCCCATCTTCCTCTTCCTCCTCTTGCTCAACAGGGCCAGGTCGGGTGACCCATGCCCGGGTGGTGAGTAGCGCGATGGTCACGTCCCCCACCCAGGAAAGGCTGGTACCAACCCGCAGGGAGGTGCATCCCCTCCCCGGGCACAGCTGTGACTGGCCAGGTGGTGGAGACAAGCAGGCAAGACAGGGCAAGCTCCAGCAGACGTTCCCCTCCCGCGCCCTCACCCTGCGGTCCCCGGCAGTGATGTTCTGCAGGGCGCCCGAGGCCGCCTCCGTCGTGTGCTTGTTGAGCTCGCAGCGCTGCAGCAGCCGGTTGTAGATGCCCACAATCTGTGGGTTCCAGAGCCACTCCATGCCCTTGGGGTCCTTGGAGACCTCGGTGAAGGTGACGATGTCCGCATTCAGGTAGTGCTGCGGGGATAGGGGCAGCAGTGTTAGACTCACAGAGGATGTCCCCTCTGCAGTATCCCCCACTGCTGGTGTCCCCTTTTCCCCTCGTGCCTGGCCTCAACCGTTGGGCAGCTCCAGGCTGGCAGTGACCTGGCAGGTCACCCTGGCTGCGTCATGTCCCATGGCATAGCAAAGTGGGGGTTTGGCACCCTAATTCACCCCACACACCTGATTCACCCTCGGCTGAGCTCACCTGCGTGTCCCACCCATCAGCCGAGGCCGGCGTCCACCTCCGCCCCAGCGTCACCTCCACTGCCAGCTGCTTCCCAGTGCCAACCCCGCCCCAGGTGACACGGCCGCCATGGTGCCCACCACTTCCCAGCCACTGACCTCTCGTGCTTTCTTGCTCTGGGGGCTGAAGCAGCCCACCAGCTCCCCCGTCACCATGCTGCTGTTGTTCCTCCTGTGGCCTTCCAGGCGCTGGAGGGAGGACGGGGGCATTTCGTCGTACAGGCGGTAGGAGAGGTTGCGCAGGACGCAGACGGTGTTCTCCACGCTCTGGGCGGGAGGGAGATGGGATGTGAGGGTGTCAGTCCTTGTGCTGCCTGCCAGGGCATCTCCAGCTGGCACATCCCCTGGAGTGCAATCCCATGGGGCTCCATGGCCAGAGTCACCCCGATGACACCAGCGGTGCCCCACTGTGCCCAGTAAGCCCAGATGGAGCCAGATGGTTTTCCCACCGTCACATCAAGACGTACCTTTGTACCTGCAGCTGGCCAGGAAGCTGCCAGGAGGGAGGGAGCAGCACCCCATCTGAGGGCACCCAAACCCTCCCAGCACCCAGCTCCCGGGGCTCACCTTGTCCTCTGACTTGCCCACTTCCAGGGAGCTGTTCACGTAGTGGATCATGGAGTCCACCAGCCCATGGCACTCACGCATCTTCTGCCGAGTCTGCTGGCTGGCAGAGCTGAGATTCCTGCACAGGGAACACAGGTCCGTCACGGCAAGAAGGGGCTTCCCCATGGCCACCCTCCTCCTGCCACTGGGCACCACCACAGGGAGAGCAGCTAATACCTCTCCCATGGGGTTGACCAGGCTTTGCCTTGATGCACAACTGCTGCAAAGGATGGGGACCCCAGAAACGAGGCCTGGGGACTTTGCTCCCTATGTATACAGCACAGATGGTGTCTCTCTTCCTCCACCCAAAACTTTACCCACAGTGGGAGGACCGGAGGCGGCCCAGAGCAGGTACCTGAGGAAGCCTGTGGAGTTGTAGAAGATCTCCGCCTCTGAGGGGTTCTGCTGGATGACACCCGAACCCCCCAGCCCAGAGAGGGGGACCAGGACCAGGTCCGTGAGCTGCTCCAGCGTGTCCCGGGCCAGGCGATCCTTCAGGTTGTCACTGGAGGAGAGATTCCACAGGATCCCTGCGCAGAGGGGGATCCTCAGTCCCAGGAATGGCTGGAGAGCACGTCCACCCCGATTCACCTCCCCAGGGGACTCACGACGACCACCCACAGCCAGGAGCAGCCATGGGACAGGGTGGGTAACGATGCAAAAGAGGTCATCCCCATGAAGTGTCATCCCAGCTTTACCCATGGGGTGGGGGCACCATGTGCCACCCCCAGGGGAGGAGGACCCCTGCCCGCCCCTGCCATCGTCTCCAACCTGTGACATTCTTGCGGAGCTCGTCGTCAGGCTCCCGCAGCGTCCGCATGAGCTCGTAGATGCCATTCTCCTCCACCAGCGCCAGCTTGTTCTCGGCGTTGTCGTAGATGAGGTTGCGCATGGCACCCGTGGCATGGCGCTGCACCTCCTGGTTGGGGCTGTTGAACAGCTTCACCAGCTTGGGCATGGCCTGGAGGCTGCGGGCCTGGGAGGGGACGGCCCAGCCGGGTTGAGACACCCAGCCCCTCTCCCATTCAGCTGGGGGCTGGGGCTCCCTCCATCTCTTCCACCCTCCCTGGGGTGCCCCACCATGGCAGAGGGGCTGGGGACAGCCCCTTCCCTTTCGGCTCCTGGGTGCTCACCTGCTTCTTGGCGTTGCTGTCACTGTAGCATTTGTGCTGGAGATAGGCAGCGCCCAGGACCTGCAGGTTGGGGTCGCTGGCTATCAGGTATTTCACTGCCGAGGGCAGGTCGATGTCATCAAACCTGGAAGCCACAGGCAGGTGAGGAAGAGCCCAAGCAGAGCATCCCACAGGAGTCCTCCACCTCTCCACCCCACCACGTTCTGCATCTCAGAGGAGATGCGTCAACCCATCTCCCTCCCCACCACACTCTTGGGGCACAGGACTCCAGACCCAGCTGAATGAGCATCTTCCTACCCTCATGTCTCAGGCTGTGTCCATGAGAGGAGCTAAGGCCACATGCAGGACATGCTTGGAGGTCAACCCATGCCATGGTCCATCACTACGGGGCCAAATTGTGCCCACCATCTCACCCCTCCTCCTGCATCCCTTGCAGCAAGGTAACTCCAGGCAAGAGGTGGAGGGTTTTGCCCTCAACCAGACAAGTGACTAAGGTGGGGACAAGGATTAAGCCAGTGCCGGACCAGCCCCATTGGCACTCACCCCCCCGACTGGTGGCTGAGCAGCGTGCTGTGCCCATTGTACATCTCCATGGCGCGCTGGTCCTGGAGGTGGTGGCTGGACTCGGCCAGGCTGTGCATGGAGGGCGCGCGGGAGCTGTGCTCCACCATCCCCATGTACGAGCTCCCGATGCCTGCCTGCGAGGCTGCCTGGATGCTGCCAAAGGAGCCGGTACTAAGCCGCGACCGGTTGTTGCTCTGGAAGCGCTGGAGCGTGCGCATGGCAGGCGCCCGGATGGTGCGGCTCTGGGTCACCTCGCCACCCTCCAGCCAGTCAGAGGCGGCCTTGGCGGTGGAGCCGGCGCTCATCTGCCTCTCGAAGGTGTAGGAGCGGGCGAAGCCACCGTTGACTCGGCTTTTGTAGGGGGGACGGTGACCCACGGGATCCAGCTGCTCTGAGATGACGCTATAGCGGTCATCTGCGATGGCGGTGGGCTGGAGCGGCCCGTCGGTCAGCCGCAGGGAGCGCAGCGAGAGGGTGTCGAAGTTCTGACGGGGCCGGTAGTTGCGCTCGTGGAAGGAGCTGGGCCGCGGCGAGGTGTTGGCAGCCTGCGACATGGCATAGCCGGTGCTGTAGCCCCGGCCCTTCGCCAGGCCCCCGTTGCTGATGGTCGCCATCCGCTTGTGCGGGGTGAGGTCCACCGCTGAGCGCGAGGACCAGCTGCTGCCCTTCAGCGTGCCGAAATCCTTCTTGGCCAGCGGCTGGTACAGCTGCAGGGGGAAGGCATGTGGTTAGAGGGTGCCCACGAGCCTGTCCCTCCATCCCCACCACGGGGAGAGGAAAGGACGGAGCCAAGAGCCTCCCCTGGCACAACCAAAGCTACAGCCAGCGGCTGGGTCTCTGCCGGCATCCCCAGCTGCCATGGTGATGGGCGCTGGCACGGGGTGGGGGACGAAACCGCCCCAGTACGTACCGAGGCTTTGGGGTCCAAGCCATTGCTCTGGGAGCGGGAGCTGAAGGAGGAGCGCAGGGTCGTGCCGTACTGACCACCTGCAGGACGGAGACGGAGGGGTCAACGTGAGCACTGGGGGGCCAAAGGGGTGGTCTTGGGGACCAAAGGTCCCCCCCCAACTCATCCCGGGGGGACCTTCTTCAGGAGCCGCAGCAGTGCCAATGGCACGGAGGGGGACAAGGGAGCGGGAGGACTCTGCCTTCTCCTGCCTGCCGGCAACGGGGAGCAGGAGAGGCGGCAGCAGTGCCGAGCGGCGGCCTCCCTGCCTTTCATCATGCCCCGACAGCAAGGGGAGTAATTGCCACCTTGGCAGGGACGCGGCGGCTCAGCCAGGTCCCCTCCGCCATAGCCGGATCAACAGCCCAGGCATCTCCCCCAAAGCCAGTCCCGGCTCTGCCACCCTGGGGACAGGAGCCCGGCAGGGACCCGGCCGCCCCACTGCACCCCGTGCTGCCCTCCGCCTTGCCACCACCCCCGGGGCCACCGGCAGGGACAGGGAGGACACTGCCAGCCCCGGCGGTGACGGGAGCGTGACTCACACCCATGCCCAGGGCGGCCCTCGGGGTGCCGGGAGGGTCTCTCCCCACCGCTGAGGTCCCCCAGCACCTTGGATCTGGGGGCTTGGTGAAACCCCACGCCGGTGCCAGGCGAAGCAGCAGGGCGGAGGCCGCGAGCGGAGATGTTAAATGGAGGAGCTTGGAGCCCAGCCAGCGGCGCTGCTCAACGGCTGGGGGGGACGAGGAGGGATCTGCCAGGGTGAGAAAAACCTCCCCCCCCAGCCCAAAGCGGGGTGTGGGATCCCCCCCAGTGCAAATCCCCCCCAGGGGGCAGGTGGGGAAATTGAGGCACGACCCCTGAGTGGGGTGAAACGAGCCCACGCTGGGGCCATGCTGCCCCCATCCTGGGTGCCGGGGGTGCGGCAGGGCGCTCGGGGGGCTCGGCCGGGATGGGGGGCAACCCCCCAGCCCCAAGCCAAAGCGCGAGCCAAAGCTTGGTGCCGGCCGAGGGGCTCCCGCCGCCTGTTTCGACACGTGCACCCGGGGGAGGGGGGGGGGGGTCCGGGGGTTCTCCCACCTCTGCCGCCGTCTGCGTGGTCGGGGGCCTCGGGGTGGGTGGCCGCTTGCCCCCTCAGCATCATGCGGATGCGGACCTGCTCCTGGACGCGGGCGCTGCGCAGCCGCTGGGCCTCGGCCGCCTCCCGGCTCCTGCCGTCCAGCTGCCGGTCCGAGGGCAAGGCCAGCGAGCAGACGCCGGCCTCTGGCTGCAGGGCCGACAGCAAGAAGGTGTTAGTCTCCTGCATGGTGGCGGTGCGGAGGCCGAGGCGAGCAAGGCCTCCCTGCGCAGGTGAGCGCGGCAGCGGCGGCAACTTCCCTGAGCCGTAGGGAGGCACCCGGCCCGCCCCGCCGCCGCCACGCCTCGGCCACTGCCGCCGGCGGGAAGGAGGGGGCCGCACCGGGCCCCCGCCGCCACCGTCACCGCCGCAGGTGGAGGTGCCCAGGGGTGACCTCGCAGGGACGAGGGCGCGAGGGAGGCAGACGCCCCTGGAGGGTCCAGGGTGGTCGTACCTGCGGCCCCGGTGGGGAGAGCCAGATCCCCCCCCCAGGCAGCCTCCCCATTGATCCCCCAACTCCTGGGCAGCCCCACCAGCGAGCCCCAGACCCCCACATTGTCCCTCTGGCAAGCCCCAGACCCCCACATGGCCTCCCAGGAGAGCCCCAGACCACGGGCAGCCTCCCCATTGACCCCCAGAGACCCACATGGCCTTGCCAGTTAGCCCCAGACCCCCACACTGTCACTCCAGCGAGCCTGAGACCCCCAGGCAACCTCCTTGGAGAGCCCCGGACCCCTGGGCAAGCTCCCCAGCCAGCCCTGGACCCCCACATGGCCCCATCAGCAAGCCCCAGACCCCCACATTGTCCCTCTGGCGAGCCCCAGACCCCTACATGGCCTCCCAGGAGAGCCCCGGACCCCCGGGCAGCCCCACCACTGACCCCAGCCTCCTTGGGCTGCCCACCAAAACCCCTCTGAGACCGGGGGGCCGGCTCGCCTAAGAGTAATTACTGGCCAGGCCCTCCCTGCTTTGCTTTTCAAATCAGCCGGGGAATTAAAAAACAACAATAATAAAAAAAAAAAAGAAGGGGCGGCTCAGCGCCGGCAGGCCTGGTGGTAATAAACGTGGGGTGACTCAACCGCTGCCACTGCACAGGTACTAATTAGGCTCGCCCCACCCGCTGAGCCACCCCGGCCAACCTCGGCATGGCCGTGGTGGGGGATGCCACGTACCCCCCCCCCCCAGCCCGCTGTATTCAGGAACGGCTCCTGAAATCCCCACAGTGGTGTTTCACGCCACTCTCCCTCCACCCTTGACTCGCTAACTGAGCTGCTCACTCCTGAACTGAGTTGTGCCCATTCTCAGCTGCACCCAGGCACTCAGGCTCTGCCCCTGCTCGTGGGCACGGGGCATTTTGCCCGTCGGCTCCGGCACAGCGCATCAGCCAGAGAAGCCAGTGCTGGCTTTGGCCGTTTGAAGGCGAGCATGTCGACGCGGCCTCGGCTCTGCAGCGAGCCATGGCTCAGCGCTTGGCGTCACCGCTCCGAACCCGCCTGGCAGAAGCGTTACGGACTTTGCCGGCCGGTGAGCTGGCCGGGGCTTACGACACCCAGTGATGACAACGCCAGGACAGCTTTTGTGCTTCATTAGGAGGGTGAAAAGGGCGGCTGTCCCTGAGGAATGTGCCGCTGTCAGCAGGAGCAGCGGCTGATGCCAGAGGCGGGGGGGCGGGGCAGGGCAAGAGCTGCGGGCGAGTGTTTTGGGGTGACGGTCCCTACTTTGATGGCCTCCCCAAACCCCAGTGGGCTGCAAACCCCAGTGCCACCATCGCATCGTGCCCGGGGACCGATGCAGGGGGAAACCCACCTCCCCAGCTCAGGGGGGGGGGGCATCCAGGGACTTCATGGGTTTACTGGGAGCCCCCCCTTTGCTTGGGGGTCACACTTGACCCTTTTGGGGTACAGCACCCAGGGATAACCCCAAGGGCCCCCCCTCTTCTCCCACCTTGGCACCACCCACACGGGGAGTGTTGGTGGGTGCACCGGGTTTGGCAGAGCTCAGTGGGGCGCTCCCAACCCTCCGAGCCCGGCTGAATCATGGGTTCTCCCCCGGGAGCAGGCGGGGAGGGTGGTTCGCTCCCTATGCAAGCCGATGCTTGCCTGCCGTCCCCGTGCCAGGCACCGAGGGGCTCGGGGATGGCCCCGGGACAGAGGGGCTCCCAGGGATGGCCCTGAGCCCGCTGGCAGCCCCATTCCCCCAGACTCTGCCTCCCTTCCAAGCCCCCGTCCTCCCCGGTACAACACTGCCCTGCAGCTTAAAGACGGAAACTGGGGAGTCATGGGGGGGGCTGGGGGGGTTTAAGGCAGGTTTGAAGCCAAAACCAGCAGCGCTCGCCTCAAAGTGGCTCGTTAATAGGGGAAAGTGTTGGATGGGAGCGGGGATGCACTGGCATGCTTAAAAAGCAGCAAATCAGCACAAAATAACCCCACATTTGGAGCAAAATTGGGGGATTCCCGAGGGGATCTGGCCATGGTCAGGGTGACGCAGGGTTAAATAAACTCGGTCTGGGGGTCCCTAAAGCGGTCACTGACACACACACACACAGAGCCTGGAGGCACCCATATCCCTTCCTCTGTGGGTGACAGAGCCACGTCCCGAGGGAGACCCCAGCTCCTGGGTGCGCGTTGTCCTCTCCCACCCCCTGAGCACCACTGAGTGCCTGTCCCCAAAACCAGGTCCCCAGGGAAGCCTGTGGCTGCCAGTGCGGTGCCATCGGCGTTTCAAGCGGGGAGTGGCTGACGCAGCACCATGCAGCCTGGCCACAGCGCACATGTGCCAAGAGCCACGCTGGGGAAACTGAGGCACGAGGAGAGGAGAAAAAAAAGCCTCTTGGCCAAAGCTGGCCAGGAGCAGGCAGCTGCCAGATCCGGCATCTGCACTGTCTCTTTCCACCTGCTGCATGGGGACTGGTGGCAGGGCGGGTGCCACCGGCTTTCCCCGGGGACCCGCGCTGGGGACAGCCATGCAGATGGGTGCGGGACCAGCTGGCACATACCTTATTGGGTGGCCCCGGAGGGCCGTTGCCCTGCAGCATCCTCCCAGGCAGGCGGGTGCACCCGTGGGTGCTACACGGGCGCCGGGCACCCCAGCACGGGGTGGGCGATGCTGTCTGCGGCGGGGCCGGTGCGGCAGGCGTGGGGCCGCGGCGCGGGCCCGCCCCGGGAGCTTACCCAACCAGTCTCTTTGCCGTTGTTTTGCATGTGCGCTCGAAACCCGCTCGCCTCGCAGCCAAGTTTGCGCTTTTGGGGCTTGTGGCAGCTCCACAAAAAGCCTTGGCACGGCCAAGATGCCAGCGGGGTGCCCAGGGGTCCCGGCTGCCCCATCCCAGGCAGCGGAGCCGCGTCTCAGCTGCCTTCATGATGCTCCAAAAAATCACCGTTGGTCCCCACCACCATGGCCATGGTCCAACATATCCTTCCCACCACATCCCCTTGAACCCCCCCAGCACGGGGCACCCATGGGTGCAACAAGTAGGGTTTCGGGGCTGCTGAAAGGAGAAGATGGAGGGGAGACGGAGCTGGGGGGGGGGAGGGGGGCACAGTTTTTGAGGTGCAGGGGGCTCCCCCAGGCCCCAGGGGTTCACAGAGAGGGTGTTTGCATGTGTGGGATGGAGCAGGAACCCTTTGAAGACAGATAAGCCAAGAGGGAGCGTTTGAAACAGGCCAAACCAGTTTGGGGGCCATCGCTTCCACCGGCACTGCAGCCCGGGCTCCACGGCACACCCAGCATTTGCTGGGGGCTGCCGAGAGGTGACCCCCGACAAAGCCCAGTGTAGGGCAGGAGGCTGCCCAGGACCCTCCACCCGGCCACTGCTGTCACGCTTGGCCCGTTCTCAACCCGGAGGTGTCGAGGAGGCTCCCGCACTCCCCCTCGCCCTTCACCAACCCCGCACTCAGCCCTATGGCCAGGGCAGCCCTATAGCAAGGCCGCTCCGGGTTGGTGTCCGCCTCCGCCACCCCAAACAAGCCCCAACACCTTCGCCAGCATCCCCCTGGGGCAGGGCGAGCCACCTGGCCAAAGCCTCGCCCCAGCACCAGGGTTGCTCCTCCAAAAGTGGGGACCTGCCTGCACCCCACTGCCACTTGGGCCTCCAACGCCTGGCCTGGGAGAGGCTCCCCGTGGTCCCCACATGGTCCCCATGACCACAGCTCAGCCACTGATGAAGAAACAAAACTCTGGCATCTTGCTGCCAGCGCTGCCCCGAGCAGACACCATTGCCGGCTCCAAATTGCTCCCCGGGGTTTTGCAAGCAAAAATGGGGCTGGACCAGTGTCCCCAGCGGGGATGGCGCTGGTGGCACCAGTCCCTTCCAGCATCAGCAGCAGCTCTGGATTTGCTGAGCCTGGTGCCCACTCCAGTGCCGGCGGCTTTGTGAGCTTGCCCAGCTAGGAAGCTGCTGGAAAAGTTGTGCTTAAGGAAAGGTGGCTTTAGGGATCCCGCTGCTGGCCCCAGAGGGCCGCAGGGCCACCCACCCTGCCCAGGACTTCTCAGCCACAGGCCAACTCCTGGCACAACAGGCAGAGCCCTCGCCCACAACAAAGCACTTCCAAAGTACTGGAAAAAACAGGCAGTGCGGAGAGAAAAACCTGCTACCTGCCCAAGACTGTCCCCTCCTGGCAAATCCTGGGGCCAGAAACACCAAGTTTGGGGTAAAAAGCCCCTAGAGCAGCAGATTGTGGCTGTTTTCTGATGGTAAGCACATTGCTGAGCCCACCACCTTCATCCTCACCCCAAAACTCAGCGGATGCTCAAACAGAGCCCAGGGGATGCAGACAGGGAATAAAACGGGCTATTTCAGCTCTCCCAGAGGTGCTCACAGTTGTTGAAAGCTCATGGTGGAGGGCAGCAAGGACACGGTGGTTACAGCCCAGGGGATTTGCAGGGACAGGGTGACCCAGCTGAGGAGCAGAAGGAGCTCGCGGCAGCAGCGCCCGTGGCAAAGGGGGTTTGCTGGAGCTCACGAGGCGCCGCGTGCAGCCAGGCACGTCCACGTACATAGGAGAAAACGCGAGCAAAGAGCTCGGGCGGACACGACTGTTCTGCGAACAAGCGTGCAAGGGCGCGCCGGAGCAAGGGGAGCGGCTCGTGGCTTTCCCCACAGCTCACCAGCCCTGAGGGGGCATTGGGGTGAGCCCCCCACGCAGCATGTGGGGTGTAGGCAGCTGCCTGGGTGGAGCCCAGGCATGGGGCGGAGGCTCAGCAACCTCCCTGCAAGCCCGGGCGTGCGTCCGGGCATCAAAAACACGGCTGCTGCCTCCTCCTCCTCGCTGCACGAAACAGCAAAGGGGCCCCTTGCAACGCTGCTGCTGCCCGCTCCTACCGAAGAGGGGGGATGCTTGCCCCGTACCCATCCTCCTCCTCAGTCTCACGGGGAGCGCAGGGAGCCCTGCCTGGGGATTTCTGACCTTTCCTCCAAGCACTAGCCTAATGCTTCCAACGGCACGCTGCCGAGCAAGCTCCCTGCAAGCACAGGGCAAGGCTGCCCTCTCCTCCAGGGCATGCCATGGGGTCAGGGCTTCCTGAGCCCTCGTGGGTGTTACAAACAGCAGTGGTGATTTTGAGCGGGCAAAAGCATCCTCCCAGCCTGCACAGCCACCTGCCACCGCGAGGGGACTTGGGAGGGGCAAGGGACAGAGGCCAACCTGGCTTTTCATGCCCTACACCCGGCTGGGGACCACATCCCTGCCAAGGCACGAGGGTGATGGAGCGGAAGGAAATCCCAGCCAAGACATTGATTTTATTTTTTAAGAATAAAAAAAACCCCAAAACAGACAAAACTTCCTGAAAACAGCTTCCTACCTCATAATTTCACAGAAATTAGCTTGGAAACATCATTTGCTCTCCCCCTGCTCTGAGCTCTGCCCTTTCCCATCCCAACCCAGCCCCCTGGGCACAGGCAACGCCAGCCCATTGTGCCAAGGGGTGCTGCCCCCCACCCCGTACAGCTGCAGCGGCGTGTCCCTGTGTGGCAGGGCAGAGTCAAACCCCTTTTCCCCTCCACGGTGGCTCCACAGGTCCTGGGGATGGGAGCAGGAGGGTTTGGGCAGCCCCAGCAGGCACGTACCACCTGCAGCCTCCTGTGGATACCAGCGCCCCCCAAAAAAAAGCTCAGCTCTCCAGCCTGGCACAGGAACAAGGTGCTGGGCATTTTGGGGGGGACGACCCAGCAAAGGGGCTGCAGAGCGAGCGCCGGCTGCGAGCTTGAGTACCGCTTTTCCACCTCTGGCATCACTGGTCCGGCACAGCCCCCAGGGACTCACCGGCTCCAGAGATCAGCCCGGAGGCTTTACCCCTCCCGACAGCAGGACGCCCATTGTCCTGGTGCTAATGAGTTAATAAATTCATTTCTGACTAAGAAATTAGACCCCTAAGAAAAAAAATCACCACCTGCTTTCACCCTCCCCGCTCCCCCCCTCCCCAAAATAACCACGGTTCTTTTACGGGTGCCCTCCATGCCGGCACCGAGGCGCGTCAGCGGAGGCTGGGGACAACCAGGCGCCAGCAGTGGCCTGCCTCCGGCGGGTGCAGGGTGGGGGGGTCAGCGGCTGCAGGCCAGGCTCAGGGCGCTAGTCCTTGGGTAGCTTCTTGCTGCGGGTGTTCCACATGCCGCGCTTGGAGTGGTAGTAATGGTAAAAGTTCCTGAGACGCAAGCGCTCCACCTCCAGCCCGCTCTGAAGGACCCTGCAGCCGGACGGAGGGACAGCCGCTCAGGGAAGGGAGGGGACGGATGCAGGCCTCCTAAAGGGAGGCTTTGCCCCTTCTCCACCGCATCGCCCCAGCCTTTAGCCAGCTCGATGGAGAGGAGGGAGGGTTTCCCAGGGGATGCGCCCAAATCCGCGTGGCCAGCCCTGCCCCGGGAGGGGTATGGGGCTGCCGGGACCCCCAGCCTCACCTGTCCAGGAGTTCCCAGTCCTCCCCACCCCAGCGGTCTCTGAACTCCTCCGTGTTCATCCCTCCCACGCGGTCGAAGTCCGACTTGTAGATGCCGAAGAGGCCGAAGCCATTCACCTCCCAGTAGCCTGGAGGGGGGAGAGCAATGAGGCGAGGGGTGTGGGGGGACCCCCAAATCCCCAGGCCCTCACCTCTGTGCTCTCCCCACTACCTGGGAGCGCCCTGTCTCAACCCCTCTTCCCACCACAGGTCTGTCCCCATCACCACCACCTCCCATGGGGGTGCACCGGGTGACAGCTGGTTTTGGGGGGGCATCGCACCCAGCGCGCCTCGAGCACCTTTGGGCTTGAATCCCATCTTGCCAGAGCAAAACAAACCCACCCTCCCTGAGCATCCAAGCCTGGCTGTAACCCAAACCCAGTGCCGCAGCTCTCCTCGGGCAGGCGGGGGATGTTTTCCAGCTGGAAAGGCGTCACGGCAGAGGGGACCCCGCTTACCGTTGGGCTCCCGCGGGGAGCTGCCGCAGCTCAGCCTCATGACAATGGGCGCGTAGGCCAGCTTCCCCTCCACGCAGTGCTTCCGGATGCTGTCCAGGATATTGGGGGGGAAATGGATGTGCAGGTCGCAGAGGAACACGATGCTGTGCCCATCCTACAGGAGGGGACAGACAAGTGGGAGGATCAGGGCAAAACAGCTCCGGGAGAGAAGCCAAGGCGAGAGCTGGTTCTTCTCCCCCAGCTCACCTCGACCGTGTCCACGCCAGCCTGCAGCCCAGCCGAGCGCTCGAAGTTCCCTGTGCGCCGCAGGTACTGGTAGCTGAGGAGAGAGGACAGGTTAGTGCTGGTGACCGAAAGGGACACAGCCAAGAGGTGGACAGGGACCATCAGCCAGGAGAGGGGACCTTCTCAGGAAGGGGGCCAGGTGCCTACAACTCATGCCGAGGGTCCCCCCACGGAGGCAGAGGAGGTTTCTGCATCCCTGTCTCCTCCACGTGGGAAACAAGTTTAAACTCCCAAACCGGAGGGGGAGGAGAGGGGCAGTGAGGCAGAGACCCGTGCTGGGCTGGGGAAGGAGCAGTAGGTTGTGTGAGCACCACCAGGACGGCCTGTCCCACCACGAGGAGCCCCGCAGACCCCTCTCGACAGCCTCGAGGGCAGCAGGGTGGGACCCGGAGCTCGTGTGGGGTGGCTTACCGGGGCAGTCGGGCATCCTGTAGGGCTTTCTCGACATCCATGTCATCACTGTCAAAGTCCACCAGGATGACGTTGAAGTTGGCATCCTTCGTAGCCCCGTACAGGCGGGCCATGTCCGAGATGAACTGCTGGACCCAGCGGGCTTGGTTCTTCACTGCCGGACACAGCCACAAACATCCCTCAGGCTCAACATGGGGGTCCCAAGAGCACCCCCTTCCCCAACCAAACCAAAACTTCTGATGAGAAGCAATAACCTCAGCATCTCATGAGAAGAGAGAACCTCATCCCCCTTGGGCCAGCCTGGAGGATGCAACCAGGGAGCAAATAGGTTGCCTTCCTCCCGCTGGAGGATGTTGAAGGCAGAGGGAGCAGCAGAGACCCTGGAGAGACGAGTCCTTCTGTCACCTACCAGGTACGACGAAGTGCACCATGACGTCCTGCTTCCAGCTGAGCCGCAGGGGCCGGCACAGGACGGGTCTTCCGTAGAGGATGCTCCAGGTGCTCGGCTGGGGCTCGGTGGCCCCCAGGGCTGGCCCTTCGGGGTTGGCCTCAGCGCTGTCATCCTGCTTGCCCTGGTGCAAGAGGACATAGACGTACTCGGAGAGCCGCACCGTCCGCTGGCCCCGTTCTGCCAGCTCCAGCTCCAGCAGGTAGCGGTTCCCCCGGGCCGTGTCCCGACGCTTCTCCACATTAACAATCCTGAGGAGGGTGTAGATGCTACAGGGAAAGGAGAAGCACTTGAAAGCACCATCGCCGTGAGCTCTGCTCCCCGCAGCTCCCTTGCTCGAGGGGTTGGCCTGAACCCACCATCCAGCTCACCCGGCCCCAAGGAGCCAAGCGGGGCGAAGACACGTCCCCCCCAACCTCCCACCCATGCCCTGCTCCCTCCCTACCCTCCATTCTTCTCGTTGAGTTTCTCCATGTACTGAGCCACCACGTCGACGACCTCGCTCTCGCTCAGCTGCAGGTTGCCTGACACATTGCAGCGCAGGTCGTTCCAGTCGGAGCGCAGGAGCTCAAAGTCCACCGAGCTGACACTGAACGTCCTCTGCCAGTTGATGGAGTCCTCCAGCCAGCTCTGCTGCAGCTCCCCGGTCTCATAGCTGTAGTCTGACACCTCTTCTTCCTCCTCCTCCTCTTCCTCCTGGCCCCTTCCCTCCTCCTGCTGGGACGCCGTTGTTTCTGACATCTTCAGAAAGGATGTCACCCGTGTCCCCTCCGAGTGGGTCACCTCAGAGGAGTTGTAATCGGTGGTGGCCGCTGTCCTGCCTGGGCCAGGGGTCGTGTCCTCATGGGTCTCCCTACTGAAGAGTCCTTCGGTCCCCAGGGCGAGGAGGCTGGGCAGCATCCGCCGCTCGGTCCCCAGCTTAGACGGACGTTCCCATCTCCTGCCTGCCACCCGCGTGCTCTTCCGACTGGCAGGGTCCGTCTCCTTGGAGATGTTGCTCAGGAGCCAGGGGGTCCGGCGGCCAGGGACGGCACGGAGCTTGCTGGAGGCAATGGGATGCTTCTGAGGTGTCCTGGAGCGAAGATGGACTTTCTTCAGAGGTTTCGGGTAAAGGAAGATGCCAGGGAAGACCGGCTCCTGGGCTGGGGCTTTGCGCTTCCCCAGCTGCAGCCTGGTCACATAGACCTTCTCCTGGGCTTTCTGGGGCTTTTTGTCCTCCCTGGTTGCTGCAGTCTTGCTGGGACCCGGCGTTTTGGCTTTCCCACCAAAGATGGGAACAGAGAGGTGGGGTTGAAGGCTCAGAGCCCCAGCATGCTTCGAAGATGCCAGCAGCCCCAGTTCATCCTCCTCGCCTTTGCCGGGATCCTGGGGTAACCAACTGAGCATCCGCCCATGGACCTGCTCCGGCACAGGGCCCACATCCTCCTCGCCACGGAGGTCCTTGGGGACAGCTGCCGGGCTGGCGCTGGTCTGGCGGGACGTGCTCCATCTTCCCGGCTGCCCAGGCATGCTCGCCTCGTCCCGGGCCTGACCCTGCTTGCGGCGAAAGCTGTAATAGTCCAGGTCATCTCCGTAATCCCCGGTGACCGGCAGGGTTTCTTTCCCTTTGGCTTCAGCTACCGGCCCAAAACTCTTCTCCTTGGCTTCAGAAGGTGGGTCTGTGGGCTCAGGGCTATCCACTCCTTCCTCCTCCTCCTCCTCCTCCTCAAGGAAATCTAGGGAGTAAAGGCGGACATAAATACCCCAAGGGTTCTGGCTGCTCGGCACAACCCCCTGCAGCGTGCTGGCCCAAGACAAGGAGGCAAAGCTTGTCTCCAGCAAGAGATTAAACTGCGAACGGCCGCTGGGCGACAGAGACTGAGAGCTGGTGGGCACTGACTGATGCTCACCAGGGCTGGCAGCTCCAGGCTCTGTCTGTTAACCCCTCAAAACCTTGGCCACATCTTGGCACCACTCTTATTTCATCCGGGAGCAAACCTAGCCTGCCAGGGCTTTGCCAGGCTGCAAATCGACAGCAAGGCAGGCTCTGAACAACCCGGCTCCTGCGGGTCCCCCTGAGCATCCCCAGACTCCGCAGACATCCCCAGACTCCACACCAGGTCTGGTCGTATCCTGCTGCCCACTGACCAGGCCAACCCAGGAGATGTGGGTACACGGCTTCAAGAAGCAGGGAGGGCGAATCCCAACCCTAGCATCCCACTTCCCATATCCCGCAGCGCTCTGTGGCTGAGCCGAGCGGGATGCGTGACCCCAGGGCACACGGGACTGCTCAGAGGCAAGCTGCTCCGCGCAGCCCTGCCCTCCTCGAGCCCCCCGGCATCGCTCATCCCGATGAGTTGCATCTCCGAGCGGATGGGCTGGTGGGCGAGGATGCCAGGTGCTCAGCCCCGTGCCAAGCTGCTGAGAGATGTCCAAAAAACTGCCAGCGGGGAGCAGTGACTCACTGTCTGGGTTGAGGAAGAGAAACGCTC
Organism: Aptenodytes patagonicus; assembly: GCF_965638725.1. Classification (NCBI taxonomy): domain Eukaryota; kingdom Metazoa; phylum Chordata; class Aves; order Sphenisciformes; family Spheniscidae; genus Aptenodytes; species Aptenodytes patagonicus. The sequence goes on along the minus strand of NC_134955.1, from coordinate 391,407 downwards.
GCTGGCGTGGATCCTCCTCTTCTTCATCCATCTTCATGTACTTATAAAAACCAAACCTGGGAGACAGAGAGGAAAGATGAGGTCCCGGAGATAAGGGAAGGGTGTACGCGCAAAGGGACGTGCTCGCACAAACGCGAGCCCGCGTGTGCGTAGGGAGGAACATCCCTGGCTGCAGCGCAGGCATCCGGGCACTGCCCGGCTCCGAAGGGAGCTGGGATTCCCAAAATCCAGGAGCACTGCCAGGTCTCAAGCTGCTACATGCCCGAGAGATGGGAAAAGAGCCAGCCTGGAGGTGGCCCTTCTGTGGGGGACGGAGCTTGGCGACACATGGCTGAGGATGCATCATCTCAGCACCGTTTCTCCAGCTCTTTGAGTGCCCTGTTGACATCAGCCCCTTCCTCCCCCTCCATGTACCATTCCCAAATACCACCCCCCCCAACACTTACTTCTCCAGGTAGAGGGGGGACTCCCTGTAGAAGCACTTGTTCTCCGTCTCCATGTGAGTGAGGCGCGTGAAGTCATTGGGGTACACGAACGAGAGGTAGACCTGAGGAGATGACCATGCCGCCATCACCCTGGTACAGAGCAGGCTCGCTCTGAGGAAGCGGGGGCCAGCAGGGCTAGGAGCCATGGACCCAAGGCCACCGGCATAGCCCCTCAACACTGAGGTGACTCCCAGCATCTCAAACACCCCCCGAGGCTTTTAACCCAAACCCTTTTGGGTCAAGATGGGGAAGCTCAGCCTGATCCTCCAGCGAGGGACATTTTCTCCTGGATTTTAACCAGGTGGAAACATCCCTGCCCTGGGGTGGGGACAAAGCACTCTGCTTCGCCATGTCCCCCATGGGCGTGTGACCCCATCCCCGTTGCAGGGAGACACTTACAAATTGCAGGCCCTGGTAGCGGGCGATGGGGAAGTCCTTCACCACGTAGGTTGGGCTGTAGGCACAGGGCACTAGCACGTTCTCCACTCGGGAGGCCTCGATCGCAGGGGCTGAGGAGAAGCAGCCGCGGCTCAGCCCCAAGCCGTGCCCTACCACCCCCGTAGCCCAACCCACCTTATAGTCTGTAGCCCAAACTATCCCAACTTGCCCCCCTATAGACCCCAGCAGAGATGCCCTCCACCCAAGAGATGGGCAGAAGGTAGGAGGGATGCTCTGGGTGCCTGTGACAGCCAGGTCCTGCCTTTTTCCTCCCCCAAAACCCTACGGAGATGTGCAAGGGTCCAGTCCCAGCCACTTACTGAGGAAGAAGGTGTCCCTGGGGTCAGACTTCAGCATGTCAGCCCCGTGCTCATCTTGCTGTGCCTCCCAGAGGTAGCTCCCGCTGTGGCTGGCCAAGGTCTGTGGGATGTGCTCCACGTGGTTCATCTTCAGGGACGATTCATCTGAAGAACGCGAGGACAGGGGCTGAACCCCACAGGCATATGCATACGGAGCATTGCTCCAGGAGCATCCTCCAAGGTGGCACTTCCCAACCTCTCCATCCCTCCCACCAAGAAGGCTCGGAGGATTGTGGATTCCTCCTGCTCCCAGGGGAACAAGGGGAGCTGATGTGTTTGCACGAGGGCAAACCCAGCTCCTCCAGCCCTCTCACACCCTCACAGACCCCGTGACTAATCAGCCTAATGATTATTGCCATCAACTAATGAGCACCAAGAGGACAAGGGTACAACTGATCTCAGCCAGGCAGCCCAGCTCCGATTACAGCACCACACCACGCTCGAAGACAAGGGGTGGGAATGCTTGGGGGCTTTAACTCCCAAGGACACAGGAATTAAACCGTGAATGTTCTTCCCCATAGAGGTGCAGGTAAATGCAACGTGAGCTGGTGTTGCCTCCTATTCAGGGATGAGGGTGGCATGTTGTCCTTGGCTATCAACCAGCCCCCCCGAACCTCCCTGAGGGAGGTCACCTTGCTCCAGTCACCGTCGCCACACTCAGAGCTGCCTGCCTGAGCACCCAAGGGTGCTCTCTTCCCAGGCAGCCCTGCTACAGAGCTGCAGGGAAGCAGGCAGGTCCTGAAGTGAACAGGACCCCCTTTCCTGAGCCCCAAATTCTTCTGCTTGCAGCAGGGAAAGGCTCCCCAAACGCCTCCGTGCAGCTGGCTGAGGTTGGGCTGCAACCCCTGGAAAAGCCCAGAGAAAAGGAAGGAAGGAGGATGCTCCGTGTGCTGCTGGCGTCCCCCACGCCACGGGGATGGGCTCCCCACGAGTGATGTGGCTTCGCCCCGGGATGCTGCTGGGGTCTGAGGGAGCCGGGAAGCAGGAAAGAGAAGCGGAAAGAGACAGCACTGACGGATAGCGGTCAGGGAGGAATTTATCTGCATTTCATCCATCTCATGGGAACCGGCATCAATACCAGCAATACCCCTCCATCCCTCTTCTCCCCATTGATCCCCACCTGTTGCCTGTCCCCTCCTGCGCTATCGACACCTTCCAGAGCATGTTTGATGACCAGTCCTCCAGCGTATTGAGCACTGGGGCAGGACCCATCTATCAAGTCCCTTCCTGCTGCCAGGGAAGGGGCAGGAAGCAGAAGATCTATAGATTTAATTAAACCTTGCGCCATCCATCCCTGCTTACACGACAGCTCTTCATAACTCAGGGCCAGGCCAAGAAGCCAGCCCTCTGTGGTCTCATTAGCAGGGACGAGGCTGGAGCACCAGGAGAGCTGTGCTTCCGTGGCGTGCCACCTTGCATGCCATTTTTAGGAGGGTCGCAGCACGCTCCCAGCATCATCCCTACCCACCACAGCCCCTTGCCTCCTTCCTTACACCCAGCAGAAGCTCTAGGGGGGTTGAGAGGCTGAGATCTTCCCCCAGGATCTGATTTCCCAGGATCTGGTTTTCTTCCCGGGCTCTGGTGCTGTCTCTCCCCGGCTGCACCAACACATACAGCCCCCTCAAGGGCTTGCTTGCCATGGCTGCAGGCGGACACGCGTGAGCCTTACCTGTGTACAGAGAGATGTAGGAGGAGTCGATCACTTCGAACTTCAAGCTGGGGAGGAAAACTCGCCACTAGGAAAAAATAAAAGGAGATGGAGAATGAGTGAGAGGGTGGCAGGGGTTCAGGATGCAGCTGCCCAACCCCAGGCACCCTAGGGTGGGTCCTCCCCCATCCTCAGCTCCCAGAAACTTGCCTGCATTGATCCCAGCCCCAACCCTGCAGGAGAGAAACAAGGGAGAGGACTGATCCTGCCCCAGCACAGACCCAGGCCCATCTCCTGCCTTTACCCCAGGTGATTTGGGATTAGCAGGCATCCCCTGCGTGGTCAGAGAGGGGAAGGCTCCTGGAGGTAGGACACAGGCTCATGCTGCTTCCCTCTCGGGACTGCCACATGGCCACCTGTGGTCCTCTGGGCCAGGCAGGCCAGATTCAGCCCCGCATCAGCAGCGGCATCAATAACATCATGGGAGGCAGCACAGCCACACGTCCTGCCTCGCAGGGGAGGGACGATGCCAGGGCACGGGGCAGCTTCTCCACACGCCCCGCTTCAACCTTGGGGAACAGAGCAGGGAGGCCACGGCACCCATCAAGGACCAGAGCCAAAGCCAACATGCACCGAGACCTACAACGCCTCCTCTCCTTCCTGCGCCCTGCTCCGGTGCTGCGTGAAGGCACATTAACAGCAGACGAGTTTGCGTTGACTTAAAGAGGGTCTTCACAGCTGCCTGCGCTGATTTAACTACGTGTATTTTAAAAGCATGTCGAGCCTTTGTCCAGACAAGCCCTTAAATACCCACAGGGAGAGATGCATTAGGGTCCTGCTTTTTTGTTGTTTCTTTCTGAACATCTGAAAGGCTTCCCTCCCTCCAGCAAAAAAATGTCTCCCCCATCTATTTGTTTTTCACAGCAGAAATGCAGATCTTATCGGGATGGACTGAGATGGAGCCCTGGGAGGGTGAGGTTGAGCGACGGGGAGGAGGGAGCCAGCAAGGAAGGGGTGTTGTCAGCCTCTCTGATGCTTTGCTGGCACAAGTTTGACTCCAGTGATTAATGACTGCTTGGGAGAAAGGAAACCTTTGCTAACGAGCCAACATATTCCCCTCCCGAAGACAGCCTGATCTCCCAACACACACATTCCAGGCTTTGCCAGGGTTGTGCAGCCAAGGCAGACAAGTTCAGATTTGAAACTCATGGTATCTCTAAGGGAGAGAAGAAAAAAGGGACCCACTCCATCATCTCGGCCATCTCTCCCACCACTGACCCTGGGATGCAAGCCAGCAAGATGGGCTGCCACTCACAGATGGTGTCCTGGGACCTGCTTGCTCTGACCTTACACAGTCTGGGCTCTCCTTGCCCATGGCAATGGGCTCCTCAGAGAAGAAGCCCATGGGGGACCTTTCTGCCTCTGCCAGCCCTTCTGCAGAAGGACAAAGAGAAAGGAGAAGGGATGGGACCGGCCACGCAGAACTGGGTGTCCCAGCGCCACTGGAGCCCGGAGCGAAGGGGCTGCTCCGTTAGCATCCATTACGGGAGCACATCAGCAAGGCAGGAGCACAAGCGAGGGACGGCAGCGTCTTTAGCTCCCGAAAGGCCAGCAGCACAAAAGGGTCGGATGAGCACGGAGAAAAGCAGCCCGTGCCAGGCGTCCTGCACAGGAATAGCCCAGGGAGATGGGAAGACGAGCCCCAGCTCTGTCGAAGTGACGCTGACTCGTCGCTGAGCCGCTGGCAGCCATGGGAGGGGGAAATCGTGGCTTTGCTCCAGGATAAAGTGTTTTAATGCACATTGGGAAAAGCCCTGGCATCAGCTCTTGACAGGACAAGCCTTGAAAGGAGCACAGGGCGGGGACATTTACTCACGCCAACTTCCACGTGGTCTGAACCTCGGTCGTCTTGTTTGTGGAGCAGCTCGAAGTAGTAGCGTCTGGAGGACATGAGGCTGCGCAAGAAGGGAAGAAGCCAGTTAGAAAACATTGCTGAGCTGACTGCTACCACTGCCAGTGCGATGGGAGCTCTCCCGCTAGAGGAGCCACCTCAGGAAACCGCCTCTGTCTTGCTCACATGTGGCTAAACCTTCCTGGGGCAAGGAGACAGGCAGCGTGATGTGGGTATCTGCTCCTCCATCCCACTGCTGAGAAGCTTCATGAGATCGGGGGGATCCCCCGTCCCCACGTCATCATCTGCAGAGGTGGCTGCAGCCCCCAACATCTTCAAGCCATGGGCCTGGGGGCATGGTTGGTTGAGCTCCTGTCCAGCCCAGACCCCACATGCCTTTTGGGAAGAGACCATGGCCGGGGTCTCCTCCTGGGGAGGAGGAACTGGTCAGAGTCAGCGTGGAGCCAGCAGCTCCGTCTCCCCAACTCCATCCACCCGGAATGTGCAGCAGGAGCAAGGACACACTTACCGTAAAGGCTTGGAGACTTGCGAGCTGAATTTGGTGAACTCTCCCGGCGCCGTCCACTCAGTGCCCAGCTGGAGGAAGGAAGGAGGAGCGTGTGAGAGCACTGGGGACACCACGGGCCAAGCGGGCACGAGGCCCAAACCCCACCGGGCTGTGAGAATCTCTCCTCCACCTCCATCGGGCACTATGCCATGCTGCAGAACAGCTCTTCAGGCAGGAGGATATCCCAGGAGCTCTGTCCCAGGGCCTGCTTGTCCCCAGCTGGTGGCACTCCAGCCACAAGAACTTGTCACCGGCCAACAATACTAAGATCCCAAAAATGCATGGGTGCGATGACGGACCACAGGGTTTCCAGTTATAAGAGTTAACGCCAAGAAAATCCAGGAGCAAATATTAAATCTGGGACATAAGCTGGTCTTTGGTAGCTACAACTAGGATGGGACCAAGGGGCAGATGGTCCTTCAGAAGCCAACCCAGGCCTGGCCAGGGGCAGAGATGGGACCAGGCTGAAATAGCCCGGCATTTCCTAAGGGGGCAAAGAAGCAGGTGAGCTGCCTCTGGCAAAGTCATGCACGGACCCTGCACGCTCCCTTTAAGAGCTGCTGCAGCAGAGGCACTTGTAGAAGGGAGAATTTGTGGTGGCTGAAGAGCGCCCATGGGTTTGAAACATCGTTAATCGAGTGCTAGAGATCCCCAAAAGGCACTCGGGATGGTTATCAGCATACTGGGAGCGAGGAGCAAGGCACCCCGAGGGAGTAGACGCCCTCGGTGGGAGCTCGACCATCCCCGGTGCAGGGAAAGGCAGAGGGTCAAGGATGATGGCGCGTACCTTGCCCACGAATGCAGCCAGCCGGGAGTTGGACGGACTCTCGTCAGAGCTGAGCCAGAACTCCGAATTGTCATCCGATGCCACAGAAAACTGGAAATCCCCTGGGGAGAGCAAAGGAGAAGGTCACCACGGCGGGATACAGCAGATGGACAGAGGCGATGGGGTCGCCCGAGACCCCACGTTGTGCCTCTGTCCTGGAGGGGATCGGGGCTTCGTCTCCCTTCGAAGCAACCATGGAGCTCCTGCCCAGGACCCAGGGGTTTGGGGACAGTCTCTAAGAGCCCTTCTGTCCTCGTGTGGCCCAAGAAGGGGGAAGGAGGCAGCTTCTCCACATTGCTGCAGGGGGAGAAGAGGCCAAGCTCCATCACTCACCATCCTTGAAGGGGTGGATGTAGCCAAAAATCCTCAGCCCGTAGTTCTTCCACTTGGGCGACACAGCCAGCTTTTTCACTGTTGTGCGGGTCTGCGGAGGAGAGAGACAGACATGAAAGCATGAACAGTTCGTGCCCAGGCTCATGCCTGGCACCAACATCACCCAGCCCACCTCCTCCTTGTTATCCCGGGGTCCCGTGCCCCTGGCACCAGAGGGGACATGGAGGTCCCACCACCACCCACCTCTCCCTCAATCCCTGCTCTGCTGGGAATTACCTGCCCTGAACCAAACCCAAAAGCCTGCAAGCAAAGGTCTTGAGGACCAAGCCCACAGCCAGTGGAGATCCAGCAGCATCCAGAGAGGGATAAGCAGACCCTCCCTCCGACCCACCACCATCAGGCCCGGGACTCACGTGGGGAAAGAGCGGAAAATGGAGGTTCTTCCTCAGGTGCCTCACGGCCCCTCCACACCAGTCTTCGAAGACGTGCAAGTTTGCCTTCCCTTTGTACTGCAGGACGAGAGAGGCAGATGAGCAGGGTGTCCTCCTCACATCCCCCCTCACCTCCCAAGGACAGCATTAGGGCAGGCTGAAACGTGCATGTCAAGCCCTAGGGATGTCACCTGCCCGGCCTCAGCTCTTCTGCAGTGACACTGAGGAAAGGCTGAGCTCCCATCCCTGTGCCAGCCCCAGGGTCAGGACACCAACCCCCAGGAGATAACCCTCCTCCTGCTGCTGCTCCTTTGGTTCCCAAGCACACTTGGACAAGGGATGTTGTCTGGATATGGCACCAAAGGCCCAACCCCATCCTCCACCCATCCCCAGCATCCATCCCACCAGCACACAGCCAGCACCAGGAGACGGGCACAGCGTGGACCCATCTGGAGAAGACATGCAGCAAGATGCCCCCTTGCACACCCACGTGTGGGGGCACACCCTGACAAGGGAGCTGATGCACACCCACAACACGCACCCGCCGGCTCCTCGCACACAGGCAAGGAGCTCATCCTCATGGACACCACGTTGACTGCGGGACCAGACAGAGCCCCCGGGCCGGGCTGGGTGATGGAGACCAGGGAGGAGGATGGCTGGAGATGACTTTGAAGCCTGGCACGCTGGGGAGACATGGGCTGCAGGCTCCCCAACGAGAGGCTGGGTGGACCTCCTCCTGGGACCTCCTCCTCCACCATCACCCCCTTTGCTGCTCCCTGCCCACTTACCTGCTCGTTCCAGGGCAAAGCCTGCTTGGTCAGGTTGAGTTTGGGGTGCGTGGTGGCTCGGTCAGACCGTTGGCCTCTGGAAAACCAGCCGTCCAAGTCCTGCCCGTCGTTCTGCCAAGGAAGCAGAAGGGAGAGATGAGAGATGGGGGGATCGGGGCCAGCCCGGCTGTGCTTGCAGGAGGTCTCCCTAGATCTAAACATCTCATTTTGGATGTCAAGCGTTGCCAAACCGAGGCGAAAGCTTTCAAGGCTAATGGCAAAGGAAAGCAGGGGCAGGAGGAGGCAAAAAAATATTGGCAAGGTGTCCTAGGGAGCAGAGTTTCAAAATGTTCCAGCTAAACTTGTTTCCCTTCCTCTGCCAAGGAGAGAAACTTCTCCCAAACAGTGAGTTTTCTGTTCATCCAAAATATTTGCCTGGTCTGATGGGCTACTGGAAACAGAGTATTTTGGGCTCCGTCTCCAAAAGAGCAAAAGCAATCTCTACATCCACTCATGGGTGGAGGAAGCGGGATGCTTCTCTGCTCCCCCTCTTCCTTTAAAAGGGATTAGGTTAATCCGATCGCTTGTGTCTTGTAATTTAGAGAGATTAGGTGAGCATTCATGTGCCCCCGGCTTGCCGAAAAGGTGATGGGTGGCAAGGAAGAGCCAGGCGTTTCTGGAGCCCGCTCAGAGCATCCTCCTCTTCTACCACGTTGGCAGCCGCAGGCAGAGCCGGAGCGAGCCCGTGCCACCCCCGTGGACATTGCCCCAACTCTCTGCCATCGCATCCCAGGGAGCGCAGGCAGAGGAGGAACATGGGGAAGGAAGAGCCACCAGCCCTCTCCAAAGCGACCACCAACCCACCACTCTGTCCCTTGCTTGGGGTGATGGGAAGCTGCGCCTGTCACACGGGGACCTGGCTGGTGTCACAGCCCATCGTCACACTGGTGACGCCTGCACTCAGCACCAGCCCTCTCCGGGGATGGGACCGAGGGGGGCATGGATGTCCCTGCCACCTGTCCCAGGAGGATTCACAGTCATCGTCCCCCATGGCCTCAGCCAGGCAAGGAGGGACCGTGCCACCCCCCGAAGAGCAGAGCCGACCCTCTCCGAAAGCAGAGCCCAGCTCCGAGCCCAGGCAAGAACAACCACAGCATCAACGAAGCACAGCCCATTAGGATGCACAGTGCCAAAGAAATAATTAGCAAACTTTGCCTAAACAAACTCATTAGCATCCCGGAGGAGGGGAGCAGTGCCCTTGAAAGACGCGATTAGGGAGGTGGCATAACTGTGCCGCGCTTGTTGGAAGGATTCATCCTCCTCCCGGGGAAAGCCGAGATGCAATTCCCGCTGTTCCCCTCTGTCCTCACCCCACACCAGCCCGTGCTTTCTCCGGGCACCTCATTTTCTTCCTTTGTCCCTCTGTCCCTTATTTATGAGGAGCTGGGATAGATCAGAGCAGGGGTCATCCTTTCTCGCCCATCCCCTGCCAGCCAGCCAGGTGCAATCAGCCTCTTCTCCATCCGTATTTCTCACCACTTAATTGCTGCCTAGCCCAAAGCCGGCTCTCCTTACTGGCACGCAGCTCTCCACCCCCAGCACCGGGAAAAACCTCTCTGTCCCTCTGTGGAGAGGGACCGGGACAGGTCTCCATCCCCTGGGTGAGACGTGGAGAGGACAAGCCACCAGCGTCCCTGCCCTGCCCCAAAGATAAAGGACCAGCTGTGCCGACAGCAAGATCCGCAGTTGGGAGCTCACCAGGAGGAAAGTTTTCCATCTCCTTTTTTGAAGCAGCATTTTTGTGCTCCGGTTTGCGGAGTCCTTTCGAGCAGGCTGTTTGCTTTCAAACTGGAGTGAACTTTTCCCCTGCCTGCCCCAACAGAGGGGACTATTCACAGCCCAGCTCCCCGCAGCTGGAAACAGGGGGGTGGGTTATTTGCTGAAGGTGGGCTGGGCTTTTAATTGCAGAGCCAGCGATGCTGTAGATGTCCAGCAGCTGTGAAAGACACCGAGCAGGGCTAGGCATAAAGCGATGGGCACCAAGAGGGCTCTGGCTGCAGGGACTCGATGCTTTCTCCTCCCTCCAGACAACGAAACACTCACCCGTGCTCAAAGTACCACGGCTTGGGAATAGCCCAAGCAATGCCCACCCCGATGGCAACTCGCTGTCATGGGGACTTGCAGCAGTTTGGCAGTGACCTGCTGTTGGGATGGGGCAGGGGAGACCACGTGGCTTCCCTCTCCCACCATCCCACCAACCTGCCCTGCTCTGAAGCCTCTTGGTGACAACAGGTTGAACAGGGGACAGCAGGGTGTTGAACAAGGGCTTGGTGACAAGCTGAACAGGGGACAACAGGGTGTCCTCGTGGCTATGATGCCAAGTGCGTCCTGGGCTGTTAGCAAGGAGAGATCCTCTCTCCAGTTTCTGCTTGGAGACCCCACCTGGGGTATACCGGGTCCAGTTTGGGGCTCTCCAGTCTAGGAGAGGCAAGTGGAGGTTAGCAAGATGGAGCAGAGGACACAGGAGAAGGTGGCTTTGCCCAGCAAAGCAGGACCTTATTGCCATTGACAGCTACGCAAGAGAGGGGTGCAGAGAAGATGATGCCAGACTCTTCTCAGAGGAGCACAGCGACAAGGCAAGAGGCGCAACACTAGAAGTTTCAATGGGATATTAGGGATTTTTTTTTATCCCACCATGAGGGTTGCTGAGCAGAACCAGAGAGGTTGTGCCCTCTCCATCCTTGGATCTACTCCGTTGGACAAGGCTTGGAGCACCCTGCTCTAGTTGGCCGTGTGTTGGGTAGGGGACTCGGACCAGCGACCTCCATAGGTCCCTTCCCACCTGACCACGCTCCGGCTCTCTGATTACCATGGGCTCCTCCTCGCGGCTCTCGCTGGAGTCCTCGGCTTTCCTCTGCCATGCTGATGCCTGGGCTGCTGCCGGCCGCCTGCCGGGATCAGTCACCTCCCCCAGCCTCTCGCCATCTGCGAGGGGAGCAGAAGAAGAAGAAGGAATGAGGCCACAGCCACCTCCCACATCCTCCCCATCCCAACACCGCTCCTCTTTTGGGGACACCCCCTCACCCCAGCATGGGGAAGGGCAGGCACTGCCATCACCGCTGCTCCCAGCGGGGGGGTCTGGCTGCGATTCCCCTCATTACATTTGTACTAAGCAGCTTGCAGCAGCTCATCAGCATCAGGTTTAATTACACCTCCCGCAGTCCAGTTCGTGGCCCTTTACGTAAGGGACGGCTGGGGTAAGCTCCCGTGGGATCCACATCCATCCTTGGCGACGCATCCCTGCTCCCCTGCCCCTCCAGCCCCTGGCTCCCTCGGAGCATCCCATGGCTCTACCCAGAGCACACCAGCTCCAAGCCCCCCCAGACATATTCTCCCCGAACCCATCTTCCCACCCCCCAACACCACACTAAAGGCACCATTGCGAAGACTTTGCTAACAGCGCCGTCGCAGACGACTTCGTTACCGTGTGCTGCATTAATTATTCCCAACCTACGGACTCCCCTCTGCAGCTCACACCCATCTTCCTCGGGCTCCGAAGGGAGGGTTTATTTTAAACCGCCCTCGCTTCCCAGCATTAAAATAACTGACTTCCCCCAAAATAATAGTGCAGACTTGGAAAATGTATTAGTTATTTGGGGGGGGAGGCACATCCCCTTTCTCTGCCACAGCAGATGGGTGCCTCTGAATTTTTTAGACAGGCACCCCAAAACCAGGGTCAGATGGAGGGAGGTGACGCAGCGGCTCCTCCACTGCCGCGGTTTGACTGTCACTTCTGGCATCCGTGTTTCAAACTGGCGTCAAAGGAAGCTCAACGCGATGCTCGGAGAGGCAGGTGTCTAAGAGCCACCACCGCAGACACTTGCGGGTCCCCCCAGTAACCACCTGCCCCCATATCTCAATAAGGGGGAGCCCCAGACATCACGAGCAGTGGCGCAGCCCTGTCCCCTGGCCACGGGCATCACAGCAAGGGGGTCGCTGACACCCTCCCAAGGGTATGGCAAGACGCCCCCCCGTCCCTCCACACCCTCCTTCCCCCCAACAGCAAGTCCTGGGGAACTCCTACCCCCCCAAAGCGAAACAGCCTCAGTGGCTGCCACGGTGGGAGCTGCCGGGGTAGCTTTGGACCCCGCAGCCTGGCCGAGGAGGGGCTTGGGGTGCACCCAGAGCCCCCCGCTGCACGCCTCCCATGCCATTGGTATTCCAGCAACCGTGCAGCCAGCATCTCCTTGGAGATGGCAGCACAAATCCCATCCCCACCGCGAGGACAGGAAATTAAGCTCTAAAGCCCCTTCTTCTGCTCTCAGCCATTCTTCAGCCCCTGGCAGCTCTGGCTCTCTCCTGGCAGCTCCCTGCCTCCCTCCAGCCGCCCTCCTCCCCTCGCCCATCTTCATCCCCGCATCGTTCCTCCCGCAGCCCCACGGAGCACGATGGGGGAGCATCGCAGGGAGGAGCAGGACTGGATCCAGCACTCTCCTTTTGTCTCCTCCGCTCTCGAGACCCCCCCCCCATCACTCCTAGGGATGTTCCTACCAGCACAGGCAGTGGAAATAAAGCCGATCCTCACTGTGCCAAGGCCACAGATGCCGCTGCTCTGGCACAGAGCACTTGGGACAGCATTATTCCCCCCCATGCTGATCTGTGGATTAATCACAGCCACGAGTAGGAGTTCAATGCTCCCAAGGGACCTGCCAAGGGGTGGGATGCAGCGGCCGGCTCTGCTGTACCCACGCAGGGTATCTCTCCCAGCCTCGGAGGAGATGAACCTCTCTTCTGCCAGGTTTGCCAGCTCAGCATCCGTTTGCGATGCAGGCTGGGGGTGCGACACTGCAAGTCCTGTCCCCGGGACGGACTAAACCCCCATACGGGCCTTTGCTGCCAAGCCCCGGGTCCCGGCGAGCATACCTGAGCCAGCAGCAGCCCAGGCTGCATCCACAGGGGATGGCTGGACATGGTCACCCCCCTTCACTCACCCTTTTCGCTCACCTCTGGGTACCGCACCCAGGTTTGGGCCTCTGCTGCAAGGCATCGGGTAAATTTGAGAGAGATTATTTGATATAAATTGGAGGAAAGGGGGGCAAAAACACACATTCCCCGCAGCGAGGCTGCACAGGCTCCGTCCTCGGAGGCTCTCAAGACCCAAAGCCATGAGCCCACCGCTCACTCTCCATCCCCGTCACCCAGCTCCATCCTCATCAGGGACCCTCTCAAGCTCAAGCAACTCCCCACCGTAAAGGAGCAGGACAGGGCTTGTGCTCCCTACTTTGGTTTGCACCTAAATTAAATGCCACCACTGCTCTGACGGGGTTTAAGTAAGACTGAGGCTCAAAACCTGTGTGCCTTCAGCAAAACCCTCTCTCTTCTCGACGGGGAGGCATGTGAGGTGCCCGCATCCCAGGAGGAGCAAAAGCGCCAGCAGAGCCCCGGAAAAAGGCTTCCAGGCTTCTGCGCCGATGTTTATTCCCCTGCAATTCAAATATCGGATAGGAAAGTCAAGGACAGCCTTAGCCAAACACCCAAATGCTAATCAGCCTGTGTGGGAACTGAAAATAAATGACCCCCTTGATAAGGGGAGGGAAAGGCCAGCACCTTGTACCAATCGAGCCCCTTTGGTCTGAACCTCACCCCTGCGAGAGAGGAGCGGGTCACAGGGTACGAGAAGAAGAGGAGGGAGAAAGCAGTGCTGGGAGGAAGGAGGGGGTTCGGTTTCCTCCTATGCATCTTCCCAGCACCCTCGGGGACCACCCGCCAGCCATGCCCAGCCCGGCTGCTCCCCCAGCATCCCCCCCAGGATGCACAGCCAGCACCGCCGCACTGATTAGTTCTGCTAACCTGCCTCTTTTTCAAGGACCAGAAAGAGCCACGTAAAGGCGGGTAGGAGGAGGTGAGAGGATGGGGGAAGGTCTGGAGGACGAGCGAGGGACCTGCTCGCTCGGGGGATGGCATTACCCGGGGGATGCTCAGCAGGGATGCATTAAGAGCTCTTCCCCCAGCGAGCGCGGGAGCAACGCTAATGCTTTCAGAGCAGCGCAAGGAGGGGGCAGGAGATGCACACGCTATCGCATGAACCAGCTTTGACTCACAGCAGCCTCCAGACAACGAGCCAGGGCCGGGAGCGGTCCTCAGGATGAGACCATGGGTGCAAGGGACCAAGCACCAACCCCATCGCACAGTGCAGAGACCAGGGCGATGCCTCCCCGGGGGAGACGAGCTTCCCCGTTATCACGGTCATATAAACCCCCTTCATGCCGCCTCCCCCCTCCACTGGGAAGCACAGAGGGCCTTTCATGCAGCAAACTCCTGCCTCCCCACCTCCCTCCTCTTCCCCTCCTGCTCGGCTGACAGCACACAGCTCGCTCGCCCCGAACACAGCCCCTTTCTTCGGATGGGTTTTGGAGCCGGGATTTCTCCTGCAGCTTTCTGGACCCTTCCCAAACCCTTCAACATGGTTAGAGATGCCCCTCGCTTACGCTTCCTCCCACATCTCCTAATTGCTTCTAACAGGTCTCCCCTCCACAGTCGCTTGCTGCAAGCTTGCTCCACTCTCACCTACCACATTCCCAGACCAGTCACCCAGGGATAAACCCAGACACGACCCAGCAAGCCGAGCTCCCTCAGCACAGATAGCAGGAAGCTCACAGGAGTGTCCACAAAAGGATCAGGGCTGGGATTCCCAAAACCCCTGGCTCCTGCCCTCCAGCTGGATGCTCGGCCCTGACAAGCTCCGGCTGCTCAACAGGAAGGGTCCCATGGGGAGATGTCGGGTGGGATGCTGGTCCCTGCCATCAGGCAACCGCGTACGGAACGGATGGAGCCACCGGAGAGAAACTGCCAGGATGGGACAGCAGTCGGGGAATACCTTGGCACACTCTGCCCAGCTCCAGCTACAGCCACGGCTCTGCTCCCCGTCCCAAAGGTGCCCACGCAAGGATGAAAACCCCTGAGTGGCAGACAAGGACTCTTCAGTAACGAAGAGCATCGGCTCGGTGGTGGGCACGGCACTGGAGGAGGAGGCAGCACTGCCTAGGACCTCACAGCATCCTCCCATCTGACACAGGTGCACAGTCAGAGTCCAATCCTGCTTTGCTCCAGGCTGTGTGTCCGGGTGAACGATGCTGAGCCCTTGGGTCTTCAGAGTTGAGACTTCTTCCTTCAGGAGAAGCCTCCGGCAGCAGCACCAACAGCAGCTGAGGACCCTTAGGACCCTTCTTCTCTCTTTTCCCCCCAAAACAGACCCCGAAGGGCACCAAGCGCCTAGGTTCAGCCAGCGAGAGGAGAAATGACGCACCCCAGCCCAAGTTCCCAAGCACATCGGCTGGGTGGGATTCAGGGCACAGTCCCTGTATTATTTCCAACCCCTTTCCCACCAAGCTGATGCGCCAGAGCAGACGTGCAGAGTGATTTATCCATTGCCAGGAGCCACATCCCGCTGTAATACAGCCCTCCGCAGGGCTCCCCATCCCCTTCAGCCCCCCCGTGTTTGTCCCCTGCTTGCCCTGCACCCCCCTGTCCAAGCCTGGCTGCCTGCAAAGCTCCCAGTCCCTTCAAAGCCCCGATAAAGATGCAGGCAAGCTGGCTGGGACTGGAGAGGACTGGAAAAATTATGATATTCCAGCAAAACATTGCATCTGAGCTCCAACCCCCAAAATCTTGTGCTTAAAAAAAAAAAAAAAAGCATTTAAGCTGCAATTTGGAAATGCCCCGCGGAGCCCCCCAGGAGCTGTGGTTTGGTTCCCAAGCCCCATGTCGCCTGCGAGGGTCTGATGCTTTAGCCAGCCTCCCCCTCAGTGGGGCATGGCACCGTGCCCCGGGGGACACAGCTGGCGAGGGCAGCCCGGCCACGGGAGGAGACACCCGTGTCTGCAAGGAAGCCTCAGCGCCGCTGCACGCAGGAGCCTACGGTTCCCCACCCCAATGAGCAAACCGTGTCTGGAGTGATGGAAAAGGAGATGGATGGATTTAGCTCGGTGCTCCAAGAAATCCCCCCTGGGGGTGACCATCTGCTCTCCTGTCTTCCCATTCCTGCAGCAAAATCAGCACTGGACGGGAGATGCCAAAGCTGCCTCCAGCCCAGCTGCGAGCAGCCTCACCACTGTCCATCCCTGAAATGCCGGTGGACTGGGCTGCAACGGGTTGCCAAAACCTTCTAGGCATGTTCAGAGCTGCATCTTAACCTGGATCCCTACCTCCCGGTAAAAAGATGAGCTGGGAAGCAGCACCACCCCCCATGCACAGGAGATGGGGAAAGGCAAGGAGAAACCAAATCAGAGCCGGAGCTCGGAGCATCCCCACCGACGCCAAGCCCTGTGGTCTAAACCAGAGCTGGAGATGGGTTTTACTACTCACAGAAACACGAACCTGGGATTTGCTGCTCTCCTCAGCATCCCAAAGCTGCTCCCCAGCACATCCCGAAGCCAGGGGTGAGATGCAGGATGAGCACCAGTCTCAGGCTGCCCACCCCAAGGGATAACTTCATCCCACGTTGCACTTCCCAGCAACGCAGGGCTGCTCCCCATTTTTGGCTTGGGGAAGGAGCCTGCCAGAGCAGCCAGCTCCAACGCTCAAAAATCAGGCAAAGCCTTTGGAGGCTGGAAAACACGGGGGCCTGGGTTAATGCCCTTAATTCCCGCTGCCAGCTGCTGCAGGAGACCTTGGGACCAACGCAGGAGATTGCCGAGTGACCTTCACAGGCACGTGCCACTACCTCACCTTCCTCAGAGGATACAAATACAAGAAGAAAGGCCAGGGAGGAGCTGGGATGGGATGGATGCCCTGCATCTCCATGCCACGAGGAAGCGCTGCTCAGGAATGTGCTGGAAACACCAGGACAACACTGCGAAGGTCAGGATGCCGAGTACCCCAAGTCTGAGCTGACATCTTTTGAGGTCCACCACCCAAGTGAGGTCTGCGCATGTCCTGGCTGCTCCTGATCTCTGAACTTCTGCGGGATGCTTTGAGCTCTCCAAATCCAGAGGGATGGGAGAGGGACAAAGCTTCTCTGGCATCCAGCCCAGCTACTCTGAGTCCGCCTGCACAGCTGGGAAACACTGCAAGACTTCAGTAAAGAAACCCTTGCCCATCCAGACCATCGCATCCATCCCCTCTGTCCCCATGGAAAAGGGGAACTCACACCCTACCAAACTAATGAGCCCACAAAGAAAGTCAGAGAAAAAAAACAGCCCTTCTCTTGGGAAGGGCATGGTGGTGGAAAGAAAGGGGACAGGGCCTCACTCATGGTGGCACGTGAAGCTACGACTGTGCCAAAGGGGAATGCCAAGCCCCCAGCGAGATGCGGTACCCATGTTGGGAGGATGCCAGCGAAAGAGGGATGAAGGCAGCAACTCGAGCCAGAAGACGCGCCAGGGATGCGGCAAGCAGGCAAGCAGCTCAGGGGGGACCATCCCGAGCATCTGCCGTGGGTTCAGGGAATAGAAAGGAGGGCAGCCCAACTCCGACGCCTTCCCAGGGCAAGGAATGGGGCAGCTCGGGGGGAGCGGGGCTCTGCCCAACAAGTCCTTACCAGCGAGAGGGGACACCAGATCCGCAGCTGCAAAAGCAATGGGGTTAAACTGGGTTTACACCCCCCGGGGAATTCAGGCTGATCTCTCCCTGCCTTCATGCGGGCACACGAGCTCGGCGGCCAGTAACAAATTAGTCCCAAACCACATCAGGACCGGTGGCAGAGCGATGCCTGGGGGGTGTCCACCTCTGCAGGAGCCAGCAGAAAGGAGAAGTGCCCTCCCCAGGGCTCTGGTGCCCGTCCTCGAACCCTGGAGAGCTGCTAACACTCCTGTTTTCCCCTGCAACATGACCGGTGGCATCTCTCCAGCCATGCAGGACTGCTCCACACCCCAGCACATCCTCCCAGGATGGTGCCACGGGGCAGAAAACCGAGTCCATCCCTCGGGACTCAACCCCCACGGGCTGAACGGGGGCACCCTGCCATGATGGGGCTTGGGGGGGAGTGGAAAGAGCAGCAACGTGAAGCGAGGCGACATTTAAACCCAGACACAGCTGCAGTGAAGGTGGCAGCATCGGTGTTTTTATTAAACCCACCGGTTTAATTACCAACAGCCCGGTGCTCTCCAGCGCAGACACAGCCTCAGAGCCAGCTGCCAGAGAAGAGAAGCGCGAGCATCCCTCCACCAAAGCTCCTAACAAGCTGTTAAGCAATTATAATTAGCCAGCAAGGAGTCAATATTGCAAACCCCCTTCCACCGCCGCAAAAACGCAGCACTGCCCGCCGCGCTGCCTGCTCCATGGCACCCGGGGGGAAACCCAGGCGGCGGGCGCTCACACGGGCCGGCTGGCAGCCAAGTGACAGCAGATGACATTGATGGGGTCGAGGAGAATGGGGCTTGTGACCGTCATGGGGATGCAGGCAGGGGTGCAGGATCAGTCCCCCAGACAGCCCTTCCCTGCCTGCTTCAGTCACTCTTGCCTGCTTAGATGCCGCTTTTACCTGCCGCTGGCTGAGAAAAGGGTTTCGCTTCGGTCCCTGGGTCACTACCTCAAGGCACAGACGCCTTGCTGAGGGAACTAGAGGAGTGAGGGGATTTTTTTCCTGCCTCCCCCAAACCAATGCTCTTCATGCTGTTTACCCACTCTGTGACATCGCTCTCAGCCGGCACAATGGAAATTGATGCAAATCGCTCAGGGCTGGCGATGGAGCTGCCAGGAGACCACTCAAGCTGGCAAACACCCACCAGGAGAGGCAGCCCCGACATTTCCATGCTCAACTCAGGGTCAGATGCTGTCCATCGACAGCACCCAGATCTCCCCCATTTCCACCCAGCTCGCACCTCACCGCACATCTGTTGCCCTCCATACCCCATCTCCTCCAGCATTATTTCATTTTGCCCCAGCTCCAAAGCGTGCTGGAGCAGCTCCGGCCGGACCACCCACCCATCCCCCCCGCCCTGCCCATTTTGATGGAGACGATGCTCCCTCACGGCCCTCAGCACAAAGGTTTCGCTTCCTGGGACACAGCCTCCGGAGGAGGTTACTCATAGCCTGTGATGTGCTGGCAATCAGGCAGAATTCATTTCAGCCTAAAAGCACTTCAGCCTCCGACCTCCACGCTGCCCTGCAGACAGCCCGTGGGGTTCACCATTTCACCTGCCAGTTTTCCAACCTGTTTCAGCCAGCGTCTGGTTTATCTCCACCAGCCCCGGGTGCTTTTAACCTTTTCCTTAGCTTTAATTTGGCAGCGAATTTGGCTGAGCTCTACCCCTCTGCGGGGACCATCCGCTCCTGTTCAGCCTCCCCCATGAAATCCTCCCGCGCATCGCACTTGTGCGGTCCCTGCCGGTCAGCAGCCGGCTCCCACCCGTCTCCTCGCCCAGCTGAAATCCCTCCATCCTGCCATTGCCAAGGCAGCCAGCCACCGATATCTCAGGGTGGCTGCTCATCCCCTCCCAAAGAGCGGCTCCGGAGAGGCCCGGCTGCGGCACGGCACGGGAAAGGGATGGAGGGGAGACACACGGCGGTGCTGGGAAGGATAAAGGTCCCCAAACACCAAAGCAAAGAGCTCCTGGTGCTTGGTAAAAGCTTGTACCATGGGGTGTGGAAAGCATTCGCCCTCCCCGAGCATCTCCAGGTGTATAGCAGCTACGCCTTCAGAGCAGAGCGTTTTCCTAATAAAAAAGCCAACATCCCTGCCCTGGCCCTCGCAGCCGTCACCTCCGGGCCAGGGGAAGCCAAACGCGATGGCAGCAGTCAAGACGTGTGTCACCCACTGAGACGCCCTTATGGGTAACCCACGGCACCTCCCGGCACAGCCACAGCCACCCAAGCGCCCGCTGCCGGAGCAGCGCCGTGCCCAGTGCCGTCATGGGCTCAGAGGGCATCGAGCCAGCCGGCTACAGGACAGGGCTCCTCTGCATCGTGTCGCCGCAGCCGGTCCCGGCACGCCAGAACCCACCTGCTTCTCGCCTCCCCCTCTGCCGCCGCGCTCCCTCAATCGCCTCTTTGATGCCAAAGCCGGCGGCACAGAGAGGGCTGTGAGCACGGCCGTGCAGCTGGCGCCCGGTTGGGGATGCGCTCACCTCCCCGCATCCCTCCGAGCCCGGTGGACACAGGCAACGAGCAAAGGTCCCCGCCACGCCAAATCCCCCAGGATGTCGTGCTGGATGAAGGGAGCTATGGGTCCTCCAATGCCCTCCCTGGGATGCTCTGAGAGCTGCTCAACTCCATCACGGCACATCAAGGCTGGAGGAAAAATGCCATGCGTCTGAGGGACCTGCCGCCCCTTGGCCAGCCGGGCTTTCCGGAGGCCCTTTCCATATGGATCCGCCTTTCTCCCAGACACAGAGGAGGCGACCAGTGACCCCGGCTCACTGCAGAGCATCAACAGCTCTACAGCTAAAGGAGACTTCAATAGAAGCCCCGAGAGTAGGAAAACAGCGCAGGAAATTAATCGACAGCAAATGCCCACATTAAAGGGGATGGGGAATATTTTTTATCAGGGTGTTTTATGTCTTTTTTTAATGCTTTTAAAAGGACTTAAGCTGCCAGGACTTGGAAGAGCCTCCATGGCTGAGGAGCGATGAAGGGACAGAGCACTTTGCTCTCTTCTCCTTCTGCCGTCACCGAGGTCCAGCGGGACCCGCCGACCCATCCCCACACAGACACAGACATGTCGAAACCACCCCCTCTGCCCGGGGTCTGGGGTTTCTGCAGAGACAGGAGCGACAAACGTGCCCACAACATCCTTTCCCTGGGGAGGGACCACGCAGCTCGCAGGAGGGCAAAGCAAAGGGCGAAGCATCCCTAGAAATAAAGCCGCGTTCCTGCTCCTGCCGTCACACGCTCAGTGCCGGAAATCCTGGGGTGCGCAGGGCGAATCCCCCGGGATCCGCTCCCACCCTCGCCTACCCCGCACCTGAATATTTCAGGCAGAGGGAGCAGGACCCAGGGCCAGGGTTATAAAGCCCTTTTCCCTGGGTATGGGGTCAGATCCAGGCTCCCCCCACACCCTGCCTTACTGGTCACGGCTGCGGGCAAGAGGACCGGCTCTGGCACTGAGCCCCCACGGCCGAGCCCAGCTCAGGGTCCCCACGCTGTCACTCCAGCCCGCCATGACCCTGGGAACAGATGGCTGGAGCAGAGACAGGCCCAGGCACCCTGCCCCATCATACCGCTGGGGTGCATCACAGCGAGCCCTTAGCCCCTCCAAAGCAGCAGCAGGAGGGCAGAGTTAAGGATAAATTACCCCGGCGTAACCCATTTGTTTTTGCTTCACTATCAAACACTGCAATTCCCCACCTCCCCTGGCTTCAAGGGACTTTTTTGGGGTCCCCCCCAGATGCCAAGGGGACCAGGTCACAGCCAGGCTGGGGAGAGGTGCTGCCGCGGGGTGGTTCAAAGCCAGTCATGCCTTTGAATAGCCAAATTTTTGCTTTTGAATAACCCAAAATAGGCACGTGCCAAATTTTTCCCATACTTCTCCCCCACCACCTGCCAAAAAGCCCCGAGACGCTCACAGCCCCTCCCAACCAAAGGACAGGGCTTGCTTGTCCATCCATCCACCTCCTTTTCCATCCGGCTCGCTCTTGGCAGGTCCAGCACGGTGACAAAGAGCCGATTCAGGGCAGCAGGGCACCTGAGCGGAGCAGGGCAAGGAGCCCAGGGCAAACCGGGCCACAGCCCAGCAAGGAAGACGCGGGCTGCAGGGCTTCCTGGCCAAATAAACGGTCCCAATGACACCAAAACCAGCCCAGCCCCCTGGCTCCAAACCTCCCTTTTTGGCAGCAGGGATGGGACCAGCTTTTCCCGGCACTGGGACCCAGTGCCGAGGGGGTGTCCGTCCGGAGAAAGCAGCCTTTTCTAGCAGGGATAGGAGAGTGGGGCGGTGCCAAGAGAAAGAAAAGCAGCACCACCTCCTCACAAACCCCGCTGCCCTTCCTCTTCAAAGGGCTCTCTCATCCTCTTCCCTACCTGCTCCCGGCATCCCTGACAAAAGGAATGAAACCCACCGCTGTTTGCAGCGTTTCAGCCTCCCGATTAAAATCAAAGGATACATCGCAACCGCTCTGTCCAAAAGAGATGCGTTATCCCCTGCAGCTCAGGGGAAACGCTGCTGCGCGACATCCCAAACCTTCTCCCTCCTGCCCTCCCTGCGTGCGAGACCCCGAAGGACAGGTCCCCAGGGAGGGACAGGCAAGGACAAGGCTCTGCAGGCAGCGACGGCTGAGCCGAACAAAGAGCATCCAACCCATCACTGCCTCCGGCTCACAGCATTTTTGGGAGCCCTCTGGACCACGGCAGAGGGGCGTCCCCTGCTCCCGCACGCCGGCAGCTCTTCTTCCAAAGTTCATGAGGATGCGTGCAGCCAGACCCAGGCAGTGCCGCATCCTGGGGGTAACAAGAAGCCCGGCTGGGTTTTCCTCCCCAGACGGCCCCGCTTTAGCCGTGAATTGGCTTTAGCATCCTCCTCGCCTCCTCCAGCACACATCCTGCACTCCCCCAGTCGCAAAACCCTCCCAAAACCTGGTTCCCAGCACCACTGCAATACCCCCATGTGCTAAATCATTACCCCGGCGAGACGGCTGCCGGGGAGAGCAGGACCAGCCCCGCGCCCCTGCTAAGAGCCATTTTAGAGTTTTACTGTAATTTCTTTTCCCTTCTTCCTTTTTTTTCTTTTTTTTTTTTTCCTTTCCACCTGGCACGCCAGCATTTCCACCCCATTGACTCAGAGCAGTTTCCAGCCGGGAGAACACCGTAATGGCCTCATTATTTCAGATGAGGAATCTGTGTGTTCAATTAGGCAGAGAAGGGTAATTATCTACTTGTAGAAGATAAGAAAAGGGGGGATATTTTATCAGGGACATGGCTGGGAACCGTGCTGGTGCTAAGTCCCCAGATGCTCCAGCTCCACATGTAACCGCCGGCTGGGCCAAGGGGATGCAGGTACCCCCCCGAATAATCCCCCCATGCCTTCGCTGTGCTCCTCAACTCACGCAGACCCCACCACTGCTGCTTGACCTGGTCCTCCCCAGCTTACATCCCTCCAAGCTACCAAAAAGCCTCATGCCCTGCACCTTCAGCCTCCAGAAAGTGTATCTGCTTGGTGATACTTCATTTAATGAGTAATTAACCTTTTTTTTTTTCCATACATCCTCTGCCAGCTGACGCAAGCCGGGCAGCATCCTCAGCAGCAGGCAGACAGGTTCTGGCTTACAGTGGCAAAAAAAAAAAAATAAAGTCAACTCCAAATCTCAGACCTTTTGGTACGCAGACCCTGGCGGTGATGCTGAAGAGCCCTGCATCCTCCCCAGCCACCTCACCCCCTCCAGGGACAAGTGTCCCCCCCCATCCCTAAGGGGTCTGGGACCAGGACACACCAGAGCTCCCCGCAGCGGGGTCCCAGCTGGCGAGAGATCCCATGGCCGTACGGATCAGGAAGGAGGAAGGAGACACACGAGCCGGGAGGGCACGGTGACCTCCCCCTCCCGCTTGCTCGCCTGAGACCAGGGACACCCGCTAAGCCCCGGGGAATATCGGGTACCGGCTGCTTTCCGTTGGGAACGCAATGCACGCCAATGGCTGCGCTCCACCACCAGCTTGGGGGGGGTCTCCCGCGAAAGCTGGGAGATGGAGAAGAGCAAACCCCATTCCCACCACAGTGGGACCCCCGTGGCCACAGGAAGCAAGCTTTTCCCTCCAGCACGACGCGAAGGCAGCTTCAATGCGAGCGAGGTGGAGGGGGAAAACATCTCTGGGTAGAGGGGAGCTGCCCCGGAGCCCCCCTCCAGCACAGCTCTGCCTTTCAGCTCTCCCCACGTCTCAGCCCCAAACCCTTCCCTCTCCCCCCAAACTCTCGCACCAACCTTTTTCTTGAATATATATTTTTTTTCCTCGGATATATTTTTTTTATTCCTCTTTTTTTTTTTTTTTAATTCCATTCAATATTTTTCCAACTAAAACGGCTCCCTGGCTCTCCCACTCCAGCTCTCTGCTGGCTTGCAGCAGCAGGACTAGGGTCCATCTACACGTGACTGAATCTCTTCCCCAGCCTCCACCCAACCCCTGTCCATCACCACACTTCAAAAAAAAAGGCTCAGCAGGACCTAAACTCCAGCCTTGCCACACGTTCGCCCAGGCTTTAGGCACCGATTGGAAAATCCCAGTGCAAGGAGCAGCATCTCCCTGGAGTCCGGTCCCGGACAGTGGAGAGGGGCATGATCCAGCCCAGGAGAGGTCCAGCTTCCCCTGGGGAAGCACCCACCTCACCGCACCCCAGCCAGAGAAGATGCCCATGCTCCCCATGGCATGGGGCAAACCCAAACCCCACCGCCAGACCAGCGGAAAACACCACCGGAGCACGGTCCTCACCCAGCACCTCCCAAACCGCGATCCCCCCACGCCATCCCCATCCACTGAACATTCCCATCTCTTTCCCCACCTCCCACGGAGCCTCTTCTCCCCCAAAGCCACGCGCCGATCGCATCCCAGCTCGCAGCCGTTCAGCTGCGCTGCAGCCGCAGGGTTTCCCTGCTGTGAGCCGGAGCAAGGCTGTGCATCTCCTCACTGCTACAGCCAACCCTACGGGCCCCCCTCGGAGCATCCTGAGGGGCAGGCTGGGATGCAGGGCACGTAGGGAGGAGTTGGGGGAGAGCAGGAATAGGCACCCACAGGTTCAGTACCCAAAAAACACACCCAGGGAAGGCGCTTGCTCGCCGGCATGCAGGCATCGCTCTGTGCATCCTCCCCGGATGAAGCTGTGGAGGAAAACCTCGTCTCACCCTCGCACCTCTGCATCCCAACACCCGGAGGGACCCCAATCCACGGTTTTCACAGCCAGCCATCTGCAGGGCCGGCAATCCCGCGCCATCTCCCCGCCTGCCCGAGGCTGCCGGTCCCGAAAGAGGAAGGACTCGGCCCTCCTTAACACCAGGATAATCGCGGAGACACGGGGCAGCCACTTGCAGTTAGACTTCAGTAACTTGTGGCTTTTCCATTAAGCACGACCCTGCAGCAGAGACAAGAAAACAAGCGGCGCAGCCTCCCCGTAGCCGCTCCTTTGAGGCGATGCACAAGCAGCCTCATTTCCTGCTTCTCTTATTAGCATTATCCCGATTTCCCCGATTTTACCGTAAGGCCCAAAAATTTGCAGGATCATGCTGCTGCTACGGTCGGAAACTTTGGGTTTGCCAGCTGAGAGGCTTCACCGGCCTCCAGGACTGCTCTGACCCACTCAGGAAAGCCATTTCTTGCCTAAATAAGCACTAACTCTCATTTCTTTCTAATTTCTTTTGGATAAAACCTGCTATGAGAGTTCAGTCCGAACAGAAACGTTACAGCTCAAGTTTCACCCACCACTATTTCGCGTAGTTTTATGCCACCCGAGCAGCCCAATGAGGTCTGCAAGGGTAAAGCCGGGAGCAATTAATCACGAAGCTGAACCGTAGGGCGAGCGCTAGCACCTGCCCCTCCGGATTAGCCCTGCCGGAGCATCCCAGATTGCATCCCCAGGCGTTAGCCGAGGGCTGGAGGAGGAAGGGTTTTTTTCCGATAGAGAAGCACAGGCTGAGGAACTGTTGGGAAAGGATGGGAGGGTTGGGTTTGCCCCTTCCAGGCAGCGACGAGTGGCTATAAATGGCCTTCTTTGTCATTGCAGCCAAAGCGGCGGGCGGAAAAATGAGGACGGAGCCGCTCGGGGGACACACACACACACACACACGAAAAACACCCGACTGGTCTGGGGGTCCCTCCTGGGTCTCCTCCGGTCACCCAAGTCCCTGAAGGTGGAACGCCAGGGTGCGGTGCCGAGGTGCCCTCGGTGGGGTCCCGTTATCCCCAAACCCGCCTGGACGATGCAGGATGGAAAGCCACCATTGGGACGGGGGGGGGGGCTCCCACCCCTGCGGGTGCCGGATGAGAGCGGAGCCGGGGGGGGGGGGATGCTCTGGAAGCCCAGCGTGGTGGGGGGCACCCACTACCCTTTGAAGGGGGAACACCCAAACCCCACCGAGGCCTCCTACCGAGGGGTGATGGAGGCCGGGGGGGGGGCCCCCCGGTGCTGCCCCCGGTTGGGAGGGGGGTGTCGCCCGCCTCCCCCCCGCCCCGGTTACCTCTGCCGTAGGCGAAGGGGAGGCGCAGGGCGCGGCCCTGGCGCACCAGGCTGATGTGGAGGTAGGTGAACCAGACGGCGAAGGTGAGCAGCACCAGCAGCAGCAGCAGCTTCAGCTGCTTCCGGAGCTTCTTCACCGGGAGCCGCGGCATCCTGCCGCCCGCATCGCCCCCGCCGCCGCCGCCGGCCTAGCCCCGGCCCATCGGGCCCCCCGCCCGCCCAGCCCGCTCGTTACGGGCCGGCTGCGAGGGCAGCGGGGCGGCGGCGCGGTGACCCCCGGCCGCCCGGTGCATCGCCGCCGCCCCGTCGCGCCGGCACCCGCGGGTGGGGGAATGAATGAGCGGGGCCGCGGCGGGAGCGGGGGGGGGGGGGGGGGGGGGGTGCTGCGGCCCGGCCCCGCCCCGGCGGCGCTGCCGCCACGCCCCCTCAGCCCGAGCGACGGCACCGCCCGCCAGTCGCGAGACGGCCAGCGCGGGCCTACCGCCAATGGGCGCCCCGCGGGGGAGGAGCCCGCGGAGGCGCCGCGCGTCTCCACGCCAACGAGCCGGCATCCCCGCGAGGCGCCGCGGGCGAGGCCATGCGGGGCGCGGGGGGGGGGAGGGTGACCGTGTCCTCGTTCCCGTCCCTGTCCCTGTCCCTGCGCGGCGGGGCGGGAGCGAAATTGCTCTCCGTGCCGCGGGGCCCGGCGGGGCCGGCAGGACGGGTGGCGCGGGCCTTGGTGGGGCCGCCCCCCGACGACTCCCCCCCCGCGGCGGGGATGGTACGTTCCCGCGCGGCCGCGGCAGGGGGCTGCGGGGCCCGGTCCGGTGCGCGGGGGCGGCGGGATCCTCCCTCACTGGTGCGAGGATCCCCCCCGACCCCCCCTCGCTGGGTGCAGGGATCCCATGGGGACGGACGCAGGGATCCCTGGGATCCCCCCTCGCTGGGTGCAGGGATCCCGTAGGGGCGGGTGCTGGGATCCCCCCGACCCCCCCTCGCTGGGTGCAGGGATCCCATGGGGACGGACGCAGGGATCCCTGGGATCCCCCCTCGCTGGGTGCAGGGATCCCGTAGGGGCGGGTGCTGGGATCCCCCCGACCCCCCCTCGCTGGGTGCAGGGATCCCATGGGGACGGACGCAGGGATCCCTGGGGTCAGCCCTCGCTGGGTGCAGGGATCCTGTGGGGGCGGGTGCTGGGATCCCCCAGATTCCCCCTCGCTGGGTGCAGGGATCCCATGGGGACTGGGGTCCCCAGGATCCCCCTCGCTGGGTGCAGGGACCCCCAGGGCCGAGGCCGCTTCTGCCGGCGGGGCCGTCTGGAAGCGCGAGAGCTGTAGCTTGCCTGTGCAAAGCCGAAGAGTAATTAACAACAAGACTTAATTATGCCGGCAGCGACCAAGGCTGCACCGCCGGAGGGTTACAGACCGTGCCACCTTGAAGGAGCCACTCGCCAGGGCTGCTCCTCAGGGCCTCGGCCCTGTGCCCCCCTGGGCCACCTGTGCTCAGCCAGGCTGAGACCGGACACAACTCACTTCCCCGCTGCACCAGCTGGTTTTTCCCTCCACAGCGCAGTGACGAAAACATCAGATTTATTTTTTTTTTCCTTCTCTCCTTTCCCGCTCCACAAGTTGAGGCAGCAGCTCCTCCTCGCTGCAGCTTGGGACTGGGACAAAAACGCGCGAGAAACCTGTTATTAGAGAAGGAAATACATTCGCAGCTGGGAAAACTAGAGGGCACCAGTGCTCTGGTTTGTGTTTCCCTGTGCTCAGCTCCCTTATGGATGTGGAAGGTTAATTAGCTCATAATTAAGCCCTGTTTAGACAAACAGGCGGGGAAAGTGGAAGCTCGGTCCTCATTAGGAAGCGAATGCCCACCGAGCCCCGCAGCTGGCTGGGGCAGCCAGGGGCTTGCAGGGCTGCCCCAGCCAGAGGAGGAGGAGGCCGGGATGAAGGGGATCTCTGCACAAGGCTCTCCCAACAGATGTGGAAGATGCACATCTGGGGAAATTAAGCCGTTATTTCCCCCATTTTTTTGCACCTCTCCAGCAAAGGGAGCAGGAGGCCATGGGTTGGTGCACGGCTGTTTGCACAGCCTTCGGCCAGGGGACCGAAGTTCAGCCTCTTCCCACCCCACCAGCGGCCCTGTGGGGGCCTGGGAGGTTTGGGAATGTCGGTGGGACGTCCCAAAAAATTTGTGACTGGTCCGTGCTGACCAAGGAGAGAGGCTGGGACACAAAGCACAGAATTACAAGAGCGAACATTCATGCACATGAGGAGGCCCAGCCAAATCGGGGCACCCCAAATGTGGCTTCACGCAGGGTTCTTATACCCTTCAGTCGCTCAGGTACAAGATGACTTGACTAATCCCTAGCACCCACGCTACCGATTACTAATCAACATCAAACTTTGCAAAGCATCTCTAGTTTTGCAGCATCCTTGCTTGCTCGTCTATTGATCCAGATGTCCCTGGAGTCAGTCTTGCTGGAGTTACTGATCTATGACGCCAGATGACGCTGGGAGGGTTTCAAAGACGTGTCAGAGGGGCTAGGACGCTGGCGTTATCTTGGTACCCAGGGTATCCTTTATCCTTCATGGACAGCTCTGAGCTTCCAAGAAGGAAAGTCCTTCTTTCCAGGGACAAGCTGTCCTTTTGTTTGTTTTATTTAAGCATGAACACTCCCAGAGTTGCCAGCAAAATTTTATTACCTCCTTATATTACAGTGTATAATGTGAATTAGGACATATTGACAAAGTAAATACACTGTCACACTATAAAGACTGGTTGGTGTATTAGTTAGGGAAGGGAATTTTTGTAAGGGGGATGGTGCCCTCGGGGACCGCAGGGAGCCAGCACAGGGCTTTTCATCGGTCCCAAACGACGTCCCCAACAAGTGGCACCTTCCGGACTCACCCCATATTTGTGGGGGACAGAGTCGGAGCCGGGCTTGGGTCCCTCTGCAAGAGCGGGGTTTGTTCCTGGCTGCTTGGACCCTATAAAGGACTGCCTTAGAGGTGGCAGAGCCGGAGAGGACGAGCTCGCAGCCAGCCACAGCCCGTCCCGGTGCTGCCCGAAGCTGCTCTACCCCCACACCAGCGGGATTTCAGGGATTTCGCAGACAGGCACAAGCCCGAGCCCTTCGCACGGCATCCTGCCAGCGATGCGCTCAGCCCTGCCTTGACGAGGTCTCTGGGAAGACCTCCCCCCCCCTCCAAAAAATTAGGGGAGTGCCGATCCACGCCATGCCAAAGGGATGATAATCCTGGCCAGGGCTTCTTCTGCCAAAAGCCTTTCTCCTTGATGGAGCTAGAAACTTTAGGGGCAGTGAAGTTGTATCCCATCAGCCTCGACCGTTTGCACACACCGAAAATCAAAACTGCCAGCGGGGAGCTGGGGTTTTTGATGCTGAAAGCGGGGAGGGAAGGGGGGTTCCCAGTGCCACATGGCAGGAACCTTATTTAGGGTTTCTTCACCAAGCACCCCGAAACGCTCACAATTGACCCCAGAAGGCCACCCTGGGTGGGAACAAAGATGCAAAAGGGAAGAAGGGGGCAAAGAAAAAGGGGGCAAAGAAGGGGGTAAAGAAGGGGACAAGGAAAGAAGGGGGCAATGAAGGGGCAAAGAAAGAAGGGGGAAAGAACAGGGTAAAGAAAGAAGGGGGAAAACAAGGGGGCAAAGAAGGGAACAAAGAAAAAGAAGGCAAAGAAGGGGGCAAAGAAAAAGGGAAAAGAAAGAGGACAAAGAAAGGGGTAAAGAAGGGGGCAAAGAAGGGGGCAAGGAAAGAGGGGAACAAAGAAAGAAGGGGGGAAAGAAGGGGTGTCGTGGTTTAACCCCAGCCGGCAACTAAGCCCCACGCAGCCGCTCGCTCACTCCCCCCCAGTGGGATGGGGGAGAGAATCGTGGGGGTAAAAGTGAGAAAACTCGTGGGCTGAGATAAAGACAGTTTAACAGGTAAAGCAAAAGCTGCGCACGCAAGCAAAGCAAAACAAGGAATTCATTCGCTGCTTCCCATCAGCAGGCGGATGTTCAGCCATCCCCAGGACAGCAGGGCTCCATCACGCGTAATGGTGACTTGGGAAGACAAACGCCATCACTCCGAACGTCCCCCCCTTCCTTCTTCTTCCCCCAGCTTTCTATGCTGAGCATGACGCCATATGGTGTGGGATATCCCTTGGGTCAGTTGGGGTCAGCTGTCCCGGCTGTGTCCCCTCCCAACTTCTTGTGCCCCCCCAGCCTGCTCGCTGGTGGGGTGGGGTGAGGAGCAGAAAAGGCCTCGACTCTGTGTCAGCGCTGCTCAGCAGTAACTAAAACGCTGTTTCCAGCACAAATCCCAAACACGGCCCCGCACTAGCTACCGGGAGGAAAATCAACTCTACCCCGGCCAAAACCAGCACAAGGGGACAGGCGGGGGATCGCCCTTGCCGCGCAGCGGGAGGGCGGGGGGGCTTCTCCTCCCCGGGAAGGGGTGCCCGGACGGGGCGGCCGCGTCCCGCCCCGATCTCGGTCTCGGGGAAACGAAACCGCCGCCGGGCGACCGCCTCCCCCCCGGCGCCGCCCCCCGCCCGCCGCAGCCCCGAGCCCGCCGGCATGGAGCGGTCGCGCTCGCTGGGGCCAGCGCTGCCGCCCTACGAGCCGCTGTCGGAGGGGCTGGACATGGAGGGGCTGCCCCGCAGCACCGTCGTGTCGGTGGAGCCGTCGCCGCCGCCGCCCCCTCCCCGCGACCACCTGGCCTGGTCCCTCTGCACGACGCTGTACGCCAACATCTGCTGCCTGGGCTTCATGGCGCTCGTCTTCTCCGTGAAGGTGGGGGGGTCCCACCGGCGGGGGGCCGGGGGGCGGCGGGAGGGCGCAGGGAGCCCGGCCGTCGCCTGCGTCGTGGGGTGGGGGCGGCCCCGGGGACCCCACTGAGCCCCTGACCCCAGGGAGACCCATGGACCCCGTAGAGCCCCCAAAGTCAGGGAGTCCTGTGGACCCCACAGAGCCCCCAAGCCCAGGGAGATCCGTGGACCCCACAGAGCCCCACCCCTGGGGTGCCCCATGGAGCCCACAGAGCCCCCATGGAGCCCACAGAGCCCACAACCCCAGGGAGATCCGTGGACCCCACAGAGCCCCAACCCTGGGGTGCCTAAAGCACCCCACAGAGCCCCCATGGAGCCCACAGAGCCCCCAAGCCCAGGGAGATCCGTGGACCCCACAGAGCCCCAACCCTGGGGTGCCCCATGGAGCCCACAGAGCCCCCATGGAGCCCACAGAGCCCACAACCCCAGGGAGATCCGTGGACCCCACAGAGCCCCACCCCTGGGGTGCCCCATGGAGCCCACAGAGCCCCCATGGAGCCCACAGAGCCCACAACCCCAGGGAGATCCATGGACCCCACAGAGCCCCAACCCTGGGGTGCCTAAAGCACTCCACAGAGCCCCCAGGCCAGGAGCCCCATGGACCCCACAGAGCCCCCAACCCCAGGTAGCACCGTGGACCTCACAGAGCCCCAAACCCGAGGGTGCCCAATGGACCCCACAAAGCCCCCACTCCATGGACCCCTGGTTCCACAGAGCCCTGGCCCTGGCTGGAAGCTCTGGAGAAGGCAGGGGTTTGGGGCAGTGGGGGCAGTTGGCACCCCAGGGTACTCCTGGTACCCTGGTGTTACAGGGGGAGCTCAGCCCAGTGTGGCAGCTCAGGCTCGCACAGCCCGTCCAGCTCCTCTCCCACCCAGGTGCAGCCTGGAGCCCCCTGGGGTGTCCCCCTCCGCTGGCTCCCCCCAACCCCACTAACTCTCCCCTCCGCACCCCCCCCAGTCCAGGGACCGTAAAGTCCTCGGTGACTACAGCGGGGCGCTCAGCTATGGCTCCACTGCCAAGTACCTGAACATCACCGCCCTGCTGCTCAACATCTTCCTCATCATTCTCCTCATCGCCCTGATCGCTAGCAGCACCATCAGCGTGGTGAACCTCTTCAACCAAGAGCGGGAGCATCATCCCTTCCTCAACCCCACTTAGGCCTTCCCTTGCTCCGCGGGCAGAGCATCCCCCCTACGTCTGCTAGGAGCCCGCGTCACCCCTTGGAGCAGGGGGGGATGTCCTCCATGCGGCCCCCTGCAGCCCGCTGGGGTCCTGTCCTGCTTTCCTTGCGGCTCAAAGCCCCTGCGGAGCCCTCTCTGATGGCCACCCTCGTTGGCCTCCTGGGAAGTGCCTGGAGACACCTCTCCTCTGGCAGGAGCCGAGCACCCAAAAACTGGCTGTAGCAAAGGGAAAGAGTGTGCTTTTCTGCTTGCCGCTTTGCTCTGATTTTATAGCCCCAAGTGCCTCTAAGAATAATCCTAAGGAGAAGCGCCTCGCTGGGAGAAAACCTGGGTCAAATAAAGGTTTCTTTCACTTTTGCCCCTGGCTCGGTTTCATTTTGGCGGGGGGTGGTTGGGGGTCCCCCCACCCCAGCTTGGCCGGCTGAGAAACGGCATCCGCCCTCGGGACCTGCCTGGAGAGGGAAATTGTCCCTTGGCACGGAGCACCACAGAGATGATGCTCAAGGATGCGCCAGGCTCGGTGAACCCGGGTACTCGTGGGGAAGAGGCATCCATACGGGATGCAAAGCGCTTGTAAGGCTCACCCCAAGGATGCGGGTAGCACCTCATCTTTGCCAGGGTGTCACCAGGAGCACCCCCATCCTCACTGACCCTCAGGAGGGGGCTAGGAGCAAGCGGAGCTGAGAGCAAGCTTGATTTTTGGGTGGGGGGCTGTGCAAAGGGCTTGAGCAAGATGAGCTCGAACATGACTGTGCAGCCGTGCGCAGGGCAGCAGGGGCCGGGAAAGGCTTCCAGAGAGAAGGGGAAGCTGTGGGTGGTGTGGCTCCATCCCAAATCGCCTTGCTGCAGGAGAGAGCCATACAACTCAGCCCTGAGAGATGGGGCGGCGCTGGGACTGCCGGGTGATGGGGGTGCCAGCCAGGCAGGGCTGCTTTTGGGGCGAAGTGAGACGGCACCCCCCCTCTCCTCCCCTCCAAAGCTTTTTCAGCATCAAGCCTTCACGCCAGCCATCCCCGCCGCCTCAGTGTAAGGGCTGGCTGGGAAGCGGGCAGTAATCCTCGCGCCTCCGGGGCTGCCCGCACATGGCACTCGGCTGCCCAGCTTCGGTGGTGTCCGAAGTGACCCGGGCAAGACCCTGCGAAAAATCCTGGCTGGAGCCTATCTGGCAGAGCTTCGAGTATGCAGTTGGCCTGGCTTCCCCTTTCCCCAGCTCGCTGTAAGCCTTTGCGCTCCTCGCCCTTGGCAGGCTCAGGTCTGCAGGGCTGGGGCCCCACGAGGATTGGGAAAAAAAAGGCCTTTTGCCTTTTTTTTTTTTTTTTTTCCTCTCCCCAAGAACATTAGGCTCCTGCCAAGAAGCTGCACTCATAAATAAGATGTCAGAAATCCCGCCCACAAAACACAACAGTTATTTGTCGCAGGATCCCTGGCACCAACCTCCTGGTGAATCATTTATTCCTCTGCTTCTTCCCATAAGAGCAAACAAGCATGTGCTCCCAGTTGCAACCAGGGCTGCTCGCTGCCCGCCCGGCTCGCAGGCCACCGACATGCCCTCCAGCAGGATACCAGATCAAACGTCCCCATCCAGCTGTGGGGGTCAAGAAGTTTTATAAAAGGGCGGCAAACCCCTGCTCGAAAACATCGCCCTGACCTTTCAGGCGCTTGGCTGCTTCCTTACAGCGCTGGCAACAGCCGCGTCCCATTATACAAGGGGTTGGCGGCGCGCCAGCGGGATGTGCTGGATCGCGCCCACCCCTGCGCTCTCCTTCCTCTTCCTGCTTTCTCCCCGACACCCCGGGGAAGGAGCAGGATCCAGCCTTGTTCTGCCCAAATACCTCGCAGCACGTCGCTGCCCCCGGGGGTTTTGATGCCCATCTGGGGTGGCACAGGGTGTGGGCTTACCGTACACCCCCAGGAGCTCTTCCCCCCCTCCTCAATCAGCCAACACATGCAAAAAATCCTGGGACACATCTTCCTAGGGACGCTCTGCAGCCAAAAACCCACCAGGGCGGTCCCAGTCCGATATCCCTGTTGGGAGCAGGATAGAGTCGGAGAAGGAGAAGCAGCCCCTCACCCTCCGCACCACCCCAAAACCCTCCCGCGCCTCCCCAAAGGGCAACTGGGCTTTTTCAGCAGCAGGGAGGAGCAGGGCAACAGTGCTCCAAGGACTCGAACAGCCTGTTCGTGCTCTTAAGGCAATTGCTTCAGGCTGTTGGCAAGTGGCCACCAAGCCCTTGCGCTCCCGGACACACTGCCAGAAGCAAGCGCCGAGCGAGCGGCAGGACCCGTGCCGGCCCTCGACGAACCATGTAACTCAGCAAGCCGCTCTCAAACCAGCTGAACAAACCTCCCTCAAACCTAACGGTGCCGCATTCGCCTTGCAGACCCTTCCCTCACGGCCCCACTCACAAGCATCCCCGGGGACTAAAAGACCTCCCCAAGGGCTGGGGGAGCAGGTGGGAGCGGGGCCAGGCAGAGGCGCTGGAACGGCAGCAGCAATGTTGGTTGAACTTTGTCTCCCTGCTTTCTAGCATCTCGTTTGTTCAGGTGCAAGGGCAAATAAATGAAAAAGCTGGAAACACAGGCAGGGAGGTGGGAATTTCAGTGGGCAGTTGGCGCCGAGCTCGGGTCGGTGAGACACCAGCTGTAATCCTGCTTGTGCCGAGGGTTTGTGGGAGATGGGATCCCTAAACGGACGTTCAGAAACAGTGGACAAGGAACAAAGCGGCTGCACTCGGTCCTCGTGGCTGCCGGTTGCCCCTGGCCGGCATCCCGACACTGCGGGTCCTTTCACCTCCACACGAGCTGGAGAAGCAGGTGGTGCCCCATGGAGGGACCCCAGCACCCCAAAGTGGGGAATCCCCCCCGCTGGGCTCTTGCAAGCAGCTTTTTCGGCAGCACCGTACATCAGGCGTTGGGGCTGCAGAGGAAACACTCCCCTGAAATCCCCACTGAGCCCGAGCCCTCCTCCATCCATCCCCTTGCCCATCCCCGCCGGCCTCCCCACTTCCCGCAGTGATTCCTTAATTATCACCACGACCTAATGAACCTCATTAACCTCAATGAGCGTTCCCATGCCGCCAGGGAAGTAGCTGAGGAAAAGAAAAATCTTTAATTTCCTGTGGGTTCGGGACAAGTGATGTCAGGGGCTGGGACTTTCAGATCTGCACCCAAATTACCGGAATGGCCAGAAAACCTACGTGGCAGCAAGCACAGGTGACGAATACTTTGTGCCTCCTGGCACAACCCTCCACTCTTCCTGAGTGGGGAAAAACCCATTTGTCAAGAAAATACCAAGGCTGGGTTTCCCTTCATCAGCCTGTCACTTGGCCTCCAGGAGCCAGCCACCGAGCAGGAAGGATGCTGATGTTCCTAAACCCACATAGTTTGTAGCTCTGTGCCTTGGTGGTTTTTTGATTCAGATGTTTTTTACCTCCCTGCTGCTTTCTTGAAGCTTTCTTCTTTCTTTTTCCACCCCTCAACCTCTTTTTGGCAGCCACAAGACCTCATCACGGCTACGAGACCTTGTCATGGATGCCAAAACCAAAGGGAGGAAAAAACCCTTGAAACCCAACATGCAAATCCAGCCGTTGGGTGACCCCCACCGCTGCTGCCGGCTTTAGCCTCCGCGAATGGGGATCGAGCCCTTGGCAGTGGTTTGCAGCTGGGGAGGGGGTTTCGGGGACTGGTGGCTCCCCCCCCCCCACCGGTGGCGTGTCCCCGCTGTGACTGAGCAGCCCCAGCGGTGCGGCTCTGCCCTGCCCTGCCCAGGGCAGAAGTCGCTTGTCAGCCCAAGAGGGCAAAAAGCAAAGAGGAACAGATGAGGCGCCCGCCCCGTGACATCGCCCGACCCATGGGCATCGCCCGACCCATGGGCATCCCCCTCCACCTGCCCCCCAGACCATGCCCGGGGCTGCGGCTCTCCCCCCCTCCTGGCCCTAAGCCCCCAAACCCACCTTGGGAGCCCACCCCGCCCCGCAGCCCGTCCCCCAAGAGACCCGGTGCGCCCATCCCAGTGCCCTGCGTGGTGTCAGGCAGGGTGGCCCCACCCCGGCAAACCTTTACTCTTCCCTATAAATAGCCCAGGAGCCTGTGCCTCTGCTCCTCACCGGTGACGGGCTGCCATGGAGAACTTTCCCCAGTCCGTCAGCATCAACATGCAGCCCTACGGCAGGAACTGGGCAGGTTCCCCGGCCACCGCCTTTGGCCCCACCATCACCTCTTTTGTTCAGCCGGAGCCCGTCCCCAACCCCCAGGACTTCGTGCTCTGGTCCTTCTTTAACAGCATGTTCTGCAACCCCTTCTGCCTGGGCTTCATCGCACTCGTCTTCTCCGTTAAGGTGAGGGGAAACTCACTCCCATCCCACCACCTCCCTGCCCGGCTCGGGGGTCCCACCTGCTGCCTGCCCCCATGCCAGCGCTCCCTAATCCCACCTCTTCCTGTCCCATCTTGTCCCACCCCACCGAATCCCATCCTGTCCCATCTTGTCCCACCTCATCTCACCCCATCCCATCTGGTCCCACCCTGCCCCAAACCGCCCCGTCCCCACCTTGCTCCCACGAGACACCCTCCCCCTCCCTCCTGCCACTTCCAGCCCCACCACGCCGCTCCGCACCCAACGTCCCTGGCAAAGCCACCGTTCGAGGGCCGCCCGTCCTCCTTCGGTGCTTTGGGAAAGGGGGACCTGGGCAGGGCGGCAGGTCCGGCTCTCCTCCCGCGGACTCCAGCAAGCCCCGAACTGTCTCCCACTGGGGGTATAAGGTGGCCAGCCGGCTCCCGGCTCCCTCCCGTGGTCCTCCCGAAACCACCGCGAGCCTTCGACCCTACCGGAGATAAGAAACAGCTGGTCCCCACGCGCTTTTCCTTTATTACCTTGAAAGCGAGTAATTTTTAAATGGCGCCCTGGTAGCCATAGAGAGGTGCATGTCAGCGTCTGCCGGCACCGTGGGAACTGCTGCGTGGGCGCTTCCAACCTGACCCCCCCTCTTCTGCCCAGCTGTCCCCCTCCTGCGCTGCTGCCCCAGCCCCCCAAGAGGACTGTGCAGCGCATTGCCAAGCGTAATGGCTCTTAATAAGCCATTAAGAAAGCGCTTTCAGGCTGCCGCGAGCTGCGTCAGCCTGGGTTTCTTGGGGTTGCGGCAGAGCCCGGTGGATCCCGGTGCCAGGCTTCGGTGAGGCCAGCTGCTCAATGGCGAGGGAGGCAGGGATGTCCCCTCAGCCCAGCGCCACCACCGCCGCCGCCTGTCTCGTGCCGTTTCGCTACCCTTCTCCCTCTCCCAATCCGCAGGCCAGAGATAAGAAAATCGACCAGGACCCGGCAGCTGCCGGCACCTACGGGAGGACAGCCAAGCATCTGAACATCGCAGCGCTCTGCCTGGGCATCGTGGGTACCATCATCTTCATCGTGCTGCTGGCTGTATACTACAAAAACTTGCGGGTGGGCAGCCACCTCTAACCCCGTCCCACCAAGGAGCAGCAGCACCAGGGCTTTGTTTTTCCTTCCCCTCCACCCCACTCATCCAAAACCCACCCGCCTCGCTTGTGGGGGAGATGTGCGGCTCCTGTGGGACCTTTCTCCCCACTCCCACTGGACAAGGGGGTGTCCTCAGGCACACTCCTGGTGCACCCTGACTGAGACAACCCTCTTCAGCATGAATCCATGGGGTGAGCTCACGGCAAATAAAGCTCCTTCCCCACCCTTCTCCTTGGAAATGTCATGCTTTTGCATTTTGGGAGGCGTTATTCCCCCCGAGGCATCGTTATTCCCCCCACCTTGGGGGGCCGGGGCTACCCCATAACTCAGACGAGCAGGGAGGCAGGGCTGAGCAAGGAAGAGCAGCAGGAAAGGGGCTTGGAAAGGGAGTGCCATGTTGGTGCTATCAGTTAAATATATACACACACACCCTCGCAGGGCTTCTGGCATGTTTAGAGACGCCCCACAGCCCTCCCGGACCAATTTCTGTGCTTCCTCCTGCCTGCATTATCTACCATCCCAGGCGGAGATGGCCCCTGCGGGGAGGGGGAGTGCCAGTCTCTGCAGCCCCTGCCGAGGATGGGGCTCAGCGGGGGAGCTGGGGGGTCCCACCTTTCCTTGCGCCTGCCTGCCTCTCATTTCGGCACCCTGAAACCATCCTCCAAGCCCACACCTGTCCCTGCCCCACCTCGCTGCCAAGGGAGCGGCTCTCCAAAGGGGAAATTTGGCTTTTGAGTCCCCAAAGCTCCCTTGAGTCACCTCTGAGTCCCCAAGGTCCCCTGGAGTCCACAAAGTCCCCTTAAGTCCCCTCTGAATCCCCAAAGCTGCCCCACACCCACCAGCTTACGCTGGGTGGGGGTACAGGGACACGGGTGACCGTGCCCTGGGTGGCAGTGCCACCCACCGAGGAGAGGGCTGAGCCCCAGGGTGGCACCCGGGGGGGGGGGGGGGGGGGGCTGTCCGGCCGCTCCGCCCGCGCTGGGGGGCCCGGGCCGGCGCTGGAGGCGGTGCGGGGGCCCGTTCCCCTCCCCGGGCAGGCTTGGTTTCATTTTCCCCAGCTCTCGGCTGTCAGCTCGACCCGGCTATGAAGTCCCAGCAGGCAGAGGTGTCCATCCCGCTGCAGCCCCCCGGGCGGGGCGCGACCCCCGCCGCCGACCCCGACAGGCTGCCCCGGGACTACGTGGTCTGGTCCCTCTTCAACGTCCTGCTGGGCTACGGGCTCGCCTACCTGGGCTGCCTCTGCTTCCCCGCGCTCGTCTTCTCCATCAAGGTGAGGGGGGGGACGGTCCGGGGACCCCCACCTGCCAGCCCTGCTCCACTGGCCAAGCCGTCCCGGGACCCCCGACCCAGCCCGTCCCCCCAGCCAGCTCCTCTCGGGACTTCCCGAGCCAGCCCGGCCCGGGACCCCCGACACATCCCGACACCCCCCCCCCGACCCGGGACCCCCCCGCCTGAGACCCCCTGACCCAGCCCCCTCTGATGCCACCCCTGCGCTGAGACATCCCCCCCGATCCGGTTCCCCTGACCCAGCCCGACTCGGACCCTTCCCCATCCAGGGAGCTCGCCCCGCACCCGGGACCCCCGACCCGGTCTGACCCGGACCTTTCCCTCGCCTCAGGCCCCCCTGATCCGGTCCCCCGCTGACCCAGCCCTCTCCAACACCGCCCCGGGCCCCCCCGATGCCCCCCCCCCCCAGCCCGCCCCAGACCTCTCTCCCGTCCCAAGACACCCAGATCCGGTCTCCCATCCCAGACCCCCCCTGATGCCACCCTGCCCAGGGATCCCCCGATCCACTCCCCCTGCGATCCAGTCCCTCGCCGAGCCTGCCCACCCCGAGAGCCGGGACTGCGGGCAGGGGGAACGGGCAGTGCCCAGTGGCTTCACCCCTGTCCTGAGGCGATGCATCCCTAAGGTCCCAGCACCACCTTGCGGCCACCCCTGGACCAGGCTGCGCCCCCAGCCGGGTCCCCCCCTGCTGAGCCCCCCATTTGCCCCCACAGGCCCGCGACTGCAAGGTGCTGGGGGACCTGGAGGGTGCCCGGCGGCATGGTGCCCGTGCCAAGGTGTTGAACATCATCTGCTCCATACTGATGGTCCTCATCGTGGTGGCCATCATCGTCGTCATCATCGTGATGTCCACCACCACCTGACTGCCGCGTGGCCACTGACCTGCTTGCTGCCAGCCCATGGGGTGCTTCTCCTCTCCCCTCCTCCTCCTCCTCCTCCTCCCAAAATGTCCCTGTGTCCCTGCTTTGGGCGTGTGGCGCGCTGAGAAAGAGAGTGACACCCTGTCCCCTCGCTGCCTGCACCCCTGGGTGTCCCAGCACAGCCACCACATGGAAGGCGATGGGTGGGCCAGGCTGGGATGCGGGGGACAGCCCCCCTTTCTTCTTCGTTTGTGTGCCTCAGCAGGGATCTGCTGGGCTTCCCGGTGTTTAACCGAGCTGTGACGCGTGTATAGGTCGCTGTTGCCACAAATAAAGCTCGCCCTGCCAAACCCCCTCGCCTGTCGCCTTATTCACAGCGGGGAAGGAGAAGAGGGTCCTTGTGCATCTTCGGGACAGCCTCCTCCTCCCGCTGCTGCTTCCATGGCTCTCTGCCTCCATCCCCGCCATGGTGCAGAGCACTTCCAGCCCAGATCCCAGATAAGTTTCTTCCTAAAAGTTTAGGCATGGCAGAAGAAGGAAAGAAAAAAAAAGAATCTCTGTGTTTTTCTGGCTGTACACACCCCATCCCGCTGCACAGCCCCATCTCCTCCCAATTCCAGGGAACCCCGTAGAAGTAGCTCTTCCACATTAAGTGGAAGATTAAGTTCCCATTTAATGCATCCGGTGGCCCAAACGCGCTGCAAACGAGGGGCCTTTGTGAGAGACTGAAAGAGTTAATGTCTCAAACCGGTAAAACAAGTCACGGTCTGCATAGCAGTGATAAACCTTAAGCGAGAGGTCAGATAACTCAGGACACGGAGGATGTGCCGGAGGGTTCGCAGTTCTGTGTCCCGATAGGCCCGGCCTGACAACGCACCATACATGGCCCGAGGTCATACAGAGTTTATTTGGGGAAGGGGCTCACGACCACCACCCCCAATGGCACCTGCACAAAGGATCGGGAGGTACATAACTCCCCGAGAGGCAGGGACTAGATTATAAAAAGGCACAACTCCAAGGAGCCGTGCGCGCGCGCCCATCACCAGAGGATTGCCACGTCCATCATCATCATCGCGGGATCCAAGGGTGGTGATATCTCTCTCTCCCTCTCTTTCCTTCTCTTCTTATAAATGCCTCAATAGAATTCACGCTGCCTATTATTACGCTTTCCAAGTTTAAGTTGCACGTTCCATAAATAAAGCGTTTAATTGATCGCCTGGTGTCCTTTCACCTTAGTTTAGCCCAAGGGAATCACGAAACCGCTACGACCCCCTGAGTCACCCGGTCTGGGTCGTAACAGCCTTCCCAGCGAAGACCACCTGGAGGGATTGGGCTGAAGGTATTGGTGCGAGCTGGCGCAGCGAGAGATCCTGGCACCGAGGGTCTGTCTCGTATCAGCCCCTCAGGGTGATGGTCACTTGGTTTCAAAGTCATCTCACGGCTCCATCCCAACAGCCCTCCCCGAGTGCTCAGCCTCTCCCTCCGTCGTGCTGGAGCCGTCTGTGCTCCTCATCGCAGGAGGTATGCTGGATATAAAAAGCCCGTAGGCTCGCAAAACCAAGTTTGTTTCTCCTAGCTCCCAGCCAAGCATGTCTGATAACCACAGCCCGGGAAGGGCTGTAATTTCTCGGGTTTATATATAGAAGAGTTGAGGTCGTGCCGTAGACAAGGACTATATAAAGGGGCCACCCTGCCCTGCTCCCCCAGCCAGGCTGGTGGAGCAGGAGAGCCACGGGGTGCCCCTCTCCGTGGCCATGGACACCTCCTACCCGCGGGAGGATTACCTGCCCGCACCATCCCACAAGCGGGAGCCGTCTCCCACCGTCCTTGCCGTTGGCGCCTCCCCAACGCCCCGCGACCACCTCATCTGGTCCATCTTCAACACCATCTACATGAACTTCTGCTGTCTCGGCTTCGTGGCGCTCGCCTTCTCCGTCAAGGTACAGGCACCGAGCAGGGATGGGAGACTGAACATTTGGGGTCACCTGGGAGCCCTCCCTGTGCTGATGCCAAGGGATGGACTTCCCGAGGAGACATGGACCATCTGAAATAACTACCTGGGAGGGCTGGGGTGGGCGACAAAAGGCTGGTTGCAGGTGACACCATTGCCCAGTAAAGCCCCCACACTTTTCCTGCCACCTATTAACTAGGCTGTGAGACCCCCTAGATAACCACAGCCTCCTGCCACTGCCAGAGGACCAACTGCTTCTTCCTAGAAGGTGCTGAGGGGCCGTGACACCCCCGGCCCCTCCACCTGCCCTCTGGCAGGAGCAGCTCCAGCTGGACTGGACCAGGGTGGGGAGATGGGGGAAAGTGAGGGCTGGTGCCAGTGAGGCTCCGAAAGAAACAGGAGAGAAGCAGAAGGGAAAAATCCAGTGGCAAAGACAGGGGGGCCGGGGGGAGCAGGAGCGCACGGAGCCAGCGGGCAGCCTGGGATGGATGGATGGATGGATGGCCACCCTCTTGGCTGGTGGGGAGCTGGCTGGCAGCGTGGCACTGCCTGGAGGGCTAAATTGCAGGCTGTGAGGGTGCCGAAGCCACGTAGCCAGGCTGGGAGGAGGCACGG
Organism: Aptenodytes patagonicus; assembly: GCF_965638725.1. Lineage (NCBI taxonomy): Eukaryota > Metazoa > Chordata > Aves > Sphenisciformes > Spheniscidae > Aptenodytes > Aptenodytes patagonicus. Next base: position 349,391 of record NC_134955.1, on the reverse strand, counting down.
GGAGGGAGCTGCGGGCAGCCCGGGCGCTGCTGCCCCGTCTCTCGGCTGTTGCAGGCGCGGGACCGGAAAGTGGCCGGGGACGTGGAAGCCGCTCAGCGCTTCAGCTCCAAGGCCAGGTGCTACAACACCCTGGCCACAGCGGGGAGCGTGGTACTGCCGCTGCTGCTCGCTGCCCTGCTCATCACCGGCGTCATCCACCTCTCCAAGCTCGCCCAGGAGTCTGTCGGCTTCTTCACCTACCAGTTCAGCGGAAGCGACGATGAGGATAAGTGACTGGTGAGCGAAGGGCTTGTAGAAACTCCTCCGCATCGCTGGTGGCCCCCCCAAAAAAAGTCCACTGGTCCAGCATAACCCAGCCACCACCCATCTCTGCCACCCAGGGCCACGACCACAAGCTTTCACGTCCACCGGGCAGCGCGTGGCTGGGGGGGAGGCAGCCCCACAAGTTTCTCCCACACGATTGCATTCTCCCCTCACCCTCCCCTGCCTGGTCCAGCACCCCCAGCCCCACGGTGCCTGACCCTGGCTCCCAGCCACGCTTCTTGGGGCAGCTTGATTGTTTTTGTTTACCCTGGGTTTTTTAACTCCCTTTATCCTGTGTGGAGCACAGCATCCCTCCAGCCTCGGCGATTACTATTTAAATCATTAAACCATTTCACACATTGCGAGTCTTCTGCGTGCGTGTGTGTAGTGCGGGGGGGGGGGGGTGCTAAAGGGACAGTATAAATATGACTTTTTCGCTCTGATCGTGCTCTTCACAGCCAGGAGAAGTAATAATCTCCACGACCCTTAGAGTCACCCAGCCTAAAACAGCCACAGGCCATCGGGGCCCCTCCCGCGACTGAGGAGGGGAAAGAAGCAAAGAAGTTTATTGGCCTCGTGGGGACACGCTCAAGCAGATGAGATGTCATCCCCTCCAAGGGGTGCTGAGACTTGCAAACTCATTGCAGTAAAGCAGACATCGCCCAGCAGGTCCCCAGGCAACGACAGAGGGGATGAGTGCAGGATGCAACCCCACTGCTCTGTGCTATCCCTCCCTATTGCCCTCCCCGGGTCAGAGCCAGTTCATTTTGACAACTGGACTAAAAGGATTTTTTTTTTTTTTTTTTTTGGGGGTGCACCCCTTTTAGTGCCACCTGGGACCTGGCCTTTATCCCCAGCCCCATCAAAATCCAAGTGCAGCCCATAGGGCTGTTATGAGGGGCAAAGGAATGGAGGGGTCCATTTGTCCTGCCCTGCTGCCAAGAACTGCTGCTAATTAGGGGTTGGGTGACTTTTGATGAGGCCTGACAAAGAGCCAGCATAATTATAAGGCAGGGGAGTCGCTTTGCCTCCTTCCTTAAGCATTCCCACATGCTGCCTGCGGCAGGGAGCGGCTGCAGGGCTTTTTATAAACTCTGTGGGATTCAGCTGAGATTCCTGGGGTTTGTTTAGAGAGGACAGACCCCGGCAGGGCAGGGAGCATCTTTGACATCCCCTCAGCTTTGACCCATGTCTTCTCTAGCAAAGGCATGGGGCTGGGAAACGAGGCACCAAAACCACGTCCAGGAAGGGGGATGCAGGAGGGGAGGATGCTGCGAGGTGCAGAGCTGGTTCCACACCCTTCCCTTTCCTCCCTCAGAGCTTTCTAGGACATGGAAAATGCCTTAAGCAAATACACAGCAGGGCTTTGCTCGCCCTGAGGCTACTTAGCTGGAGGAGGACTCTGCTCAGACCCCAGAAAAATGCTGCACTTGTCATCTGACATAATATTAATGATAACTGACACCCGGGCTTCCTATAGCCCTTCAAATGTCAAGTTAGAAGGGCTTTAACTCCAAAACTGCTTGAAAAGAGAGATGATAATGTAGATAAGGGGTTAAAAACATGATAGGGATGTTTTACGCCAAATAACTCAAAAGAAAAGAAGCTGTGCGCTGCCCAAACAGGGCTAAAATGCTTTTGGCTGTATATTTTGTGACTAATATTAGCCCCAAAACAGCGCTCCGCTCCAGCCTTACTTCTGTCCACTCCACAGTGCTGCCTGCTGCCCCACGCTGCCTTGGCAGAGTTTCTCATTAGGGGGTCAGCAGGATTTGGGGTGGTCCCGGTCACTTGGTGTATTGAAACCCCAGAGGCACGAGGATCCTCCTCTTTTTGCTCACTGGCAGGCAGGAGTGACATGGCGAAGCAGCAGTGGCTGAGTCTCCACAGCCCTTTGAGCCCCCTGAGCGACGCAGGCGTCCGGGAAAAAGAGAGGACCAAGCCAGGACGTCCTGGAGGAGCTGGGAGTCAGCACACGTACGGGCTGGACTAAATACAGATTTATCAGCTAGGGGCATCCTTATAAATGCAGGTGTTTAAAGCATAAACAAGTCACAGGTGGTTAGAAAACTCATTTAAAACAGTCACTTTCAGGCTTGATTTCGTCTCCACTGCGAAGTGAGAGATGTTGAAGGCACGTGAACAGGAGTCAGGGGGCTCAGTGCCCCCCAGCATAGACAAGGATGCCCAGCATCACTCTGGGAGCTGCTGCCACACCAGCCATGGTGAGAGCTCCGAGTCCACCACCCCTCCCCGGGGCCACAAAGAAAGATGGTACACACAGTCCCATGGGGGCAAAGGGTTTATGGCACAGCCTGGGACCCCTTCCACCCCACCTTTACCTTCCCCCTCTGCCAGCTTCTGCTCTTCAACTTGTTTCTGCTGCTTCGGTGGGTAAAACCCAGATCAACCAAGGTTTAAAATGCCTTGGCGGATGACCTCTGAATCCAGCCGGCCGCCGTGGGGAAAGAGACGCTCTGCCCTACAACAAAACCCAACCTGTGTGAGATACGGGAATGGCTTCTCCCCACATCTTTGTTTTAGGCAACAGACTCGGGTGGTGAGAGAGTACCTTCACACAGGGGAAACTGCTGCCCCGACTCCTCCAGCACAGCTTCCAGGGGAGATGCCGGAGGATCCCGGGGAGACTCGGTCACTTTGATCCTGATCTCTTCTTTGGTGATGGTGAATTTCAGTTTGTTGCCGAAGTAGGAGACGCCGGTGACTTTCAACTTGTTGATGTCATCAGGAAAGGCAGGGTTGAAGCGGAGGCTGGTCTTTGTGATCCTGGAAAGGCAGGAGCAGGTCAGTGGTGGGAACAAAGGGTGGCCACAAAGCAAAGCAGCTTTATAGGGTCAGCCAGCTCCCACCTCCCCAGACAGCACAGCCTCACACATCCCAGAGGCCCCTCCCATTACTCCGTGCATCTGTGGGCAGAGCGAGTCCTTGGTGTATCCCAAGGATCTCTGGGCAAATCCCGAACACACTGATGAAGCATCTGGTGAAGAGCTACTCAGGTCATGATTTCACAGCCCAGCACCCTAAGGCATTCCTGTCCCTCTTCTAGTTCCTTGTTTGGGGTCTGTGGTTTCCATTAGGTTTGATTTTTTTTTAACTAAAAAAAGAGAAAAATATTTATTTTTTTAAGGCAGCTCAGTTCCCCACTCATGTTCAGAGGGTGGCTTCATCAGATGCTACGCTGGCAAAATTTCAAGAACACCCTGCTCTGAGATGGGGAGGGGAACAGGGCACAGGAATGAGCAGAGGCGGCCATGGACCCAAGCAGGAATTGGCACTGAAGTCTGGTCATATGAACCTACGGGCGCAGGCTCTGGGCCACGTGCTGGAACTGAACTCCAGCCGTGTGAGGAGCTCAGGAGATGGCTGTAGCTGGGATTTTTAGGATGCAAGTTCAGCTTCAGCCAAAATACCTAGCAGCACGTATCCGTTCTCATCTGCCGTTGCTCCGAAAGCTATACGACGCTGGTGAAGAGATGGTGGGAGCTCACCTCACGCCTGGTGGAGATGCTCCTGGAAGTGCTGCTCGATTAAATCACAAGACACACCTGACTGCTAGCACTGCCCCTCTCCTCTGTAATTTGCCATCTCAACCAAGATGCATCCGCACAGCTCGGTTTTCATTTTCCCTCCAGGCTGTGACCAAAGCAGGTCAGCAAGGTGTCGTTCAGAAACCCACATCAGCTCCCACTCCCACCAGTTTGAAGGGCTTTAAACTCAGCGCCGCTATATGTGTTCCTTCACCAAAAGATTAAAAAAAAAAAAAAAAAAAAATCAAGCAAACGGCTTGAATCCTTTCTCCAAGCCCTTACCCAAAGTCAAACAGAGCCCATTTGTGTGTTTTGGCTTTGAATGCGAAAAGACAATGGCCACTGTTATCTCCTACTCAAATCTTGACACGTGAGAGCTCTTGACCATCATCTCCAGTCCGTTGAGAGGGCTCAATGGACTGGAGAGGACTCAAGAGAGGCTCAAGAGACCGGAGAGCCTCAGTGGCAGGCCAATGTGCCAGCCAGGGTCCGTGGCTTACAACGGGCAAGGCAAGAGCACAGCCTTGAGGGCTGCATAAATGTCATCTCAACATCTCTGGAAATTTGGCTGGAGCCCCAAAGCCTGTGGCTTGAGCCTGTGCCAAGAGGGGCCCAACCTGACACACACAGAGCATCTGAAGACCTTCAAGCTTCGCAAAAGCTGAGATTAAATTTTTCAGCTGGGAATATGGTAGCTCACACCCAGCTCCACCAAGAAGCTGGTGGGTTTCTCAGCAGCTTCTGGCCACACACACAGAGTAAAAACATATAGTTAGTGCTAGAAGGTTTTGCTGGAAATCAAAAGGCTTGTCAGTTTGATCCATCCTCAATTAAACTAAGAATACGCTCAACAGACTGTTGCTTCAGGGTTGAAACCGCCGGGCTGCTTTGGATATGAGACACAGCTTTGAAGTTATATGAACAGCTTAATGTTTTTTTCTAAAATATTTTAATGCTGTGGCGATGCCAGCTGAGCACTTTCCTCCACAGCAGCTTGCAGAGCCCCACGTGTGCAGATGGCAGATTGCTTCAGAGGGGCCGCAGGAGCTCTTTCCACACCACATCCAAAGGAGACAGGATGATGCTTACAGCTAAGCCAGAGGATAGACTTAGGGAATGACATTTAGCTTCCCAAATGTGCAACTAACTCATCAAGTGACCCGGAGAGAGTCTCTTACCTGTTCCGAATCTATTTCCAGTCTTTAAAGTGGGAATAGGCCTACAGCAGCTCAGTGTGGTGGTAGGGGACTAGGGTCTCCATTTACAAAGGTCCCCTTAGAAAGACCACAGTGTATAAGGTAAGCAGTCTTGTATTTGCCTGCAAGGTGGTTGTATGGACTTTCTCTTCAATTAGTTAACCAAAAGGCCAATGTAATCGGTGGATCGCAGTCTTTAAGCTTGATCCACACTTAGTGAAGAAACCAAAGCTACAACCACCTATGGAGTGGGCAGGACTGGATGTGTTTGATATGCAGACATCAAAATGATACATGCTAGCCACAATCCCGAGATCATACAGAGGTGTCCCTCTTCACTGAGGGTGTCAACTAGTGTTGAAGAGCTCAGCGTTGGCCTCGCTTTGACTCCTTTTGAAGCCAATGGCTTTCAACGCTAACGTAGCTGGAGGAGAAATGGACCAAAGCTTATAATTTCTGATAACTCCACCCTGTTCTCCACCAGTGACTAACTGTCCCCAGTATCCACAGTTCATCCAGGATCATTAACGTTCCTGTTTATTTGTTACCTGCTGGGAGCTTTGGAGGATATTCTGGGTGCTGCAAGTTCCTTTCTTTTTCACAAGTAAAACCACATTGCTCCAGCTAAACAGTAAGGTTTCAAGTGACATGTAGTTGCTCAGAAATTAAATGTGACGTAACATAGGTCTCACCTGAACCCTGTGTAGCCAAAGAGGACAGCTTGCAAGAATCCACCCATCCCTGTCAAGAAGTTCACAGCTCCTGACCCATCCGAGTTCTCCACCCAGATCTGCTCCAGCAAGAGAAAGAAATGACTCAACAGTTACATTAGGACTCTTCATACAGTTTCGTGGGTTTGAATACGCTTATCATCGTCACTGTCACATATCGGGGGTCTTGCAATGACCATGCTCTGCTGGGCATATCTGACCGTCCTGGTATGAGGTGGTGGATGGGCTGTGATGCATCTCTAAATAACACCATCTCCGTTCCCTTTCCCATCCCCAGCAAGCAGAAGGAAGCCTGCGGTGAGCATGATACTGACCCGTGGCTTTGTATTGCCTGGTAGGAAGCAGCTGCCTCCTTACTGCTCTTCGGAAGCAGGCAGAGTGCACAACCACCTAGCTGAATATAACAATAACCTGGTGACCACAAGTGCAGTCAGCACAGGCTGAGGTCTAAGTGATGTCTCTCAGTGTGATGTGACCTACTTGGGAACAGGCAAGATAGAAACAAGAGGTATTTGTCACGGGGAAGCACCCATGCCACGCCACGCAGCTAACCTTGAAGGGTTCTGTGATGTTGCTGAAACACTTCTTCAGTTGGCTCTGGGCTCTCTGCACCTCCTTTAGCTCCAGCCAGCCCACTGCAAACATGCTCTGCAGGAGAGAAAAATGGCCTTTCACCGGCTGCTGTCTCCAGCAAAAGCTTCAGAGTGACGCCACGGCTGGCATCCCTCTGACCCAGAGTAGGCATCTTCAGCGCGCATCTCTAGCTCTGCACTGTCCACGTTCCCTTAGAGTTTAAAGCAGGTCTGACAAATCGTGCCTGCTGATGGGGCTGGCAGTGAATAACTCCGATGGAAACAACCACCTCGTGGACGAATCCCAGCTTAGGCTTTGCCCCTCTCCTTACCCAGGTCATGGCTGGCCCATCTGTCTCAGTGACGGGTTCATACATCTCCAGGTCATTTCTCCGGACTTCAGAGCTCATGGGGTGCATCAGCGGGAATCCAAGCAAGACAACGTCAGCTTGTTTCACAGGCTCACCTGGGGAAAGGAGTCGGTCAGACCACGTATGCCAGCTGGGAATAACTGGCAGACTGATTGTCGATTTACTCATATGGGGAACAAACCTGACTCACACAGAATCATAAACTTAGAACAAACGCCACATCAACAGGGGGAAGGTAGTGGAACTGCAGGGAGGACAACTCATTGCTGCCTTGCTAAAGGCAGACCAGAACTGCAGTTTATGGTTTGACCTTGGTGCTGTGTTTGCTGGAAGCTGTGTCGAGGCAGGACACTGGCACATCACTAACATGATGGCACCCAGACTGGTGTCACCTAAACCTCAGGTGCAAAGGAATAGCTCCCACGATCCTGTGCAGCTAGGTTACCCTGCCTCTAACCGTGAGAAACTGGGCATGCATTTCCACTGGAAGCAGCCCCTTCACTTCCAGAGGGCCAGGGGTTGCTGGAAGGGCAAACACATGGCACTTGACCTTGGAAAGATAGACCCAACTGTCAGCAGTGAGTTCATAGCACCCACATCATCTGCAGCCCAGTACTAAAAGTCTCTTCCTACTCTCTGTGTTCCCAAATTTCCTAATTTTATGAGAAACAATCTGCCAAGAGGCAGAGAAAACATCTACAAGCCAGGCTCTCCACACCGGCAACCCAAATGCTGCACTTGGAGAGCAATGCTAGAGATTTCTACTTCGGCCAGCCATTCAGCCGCTGTTCCTGCGTTTGAACCAGTCAGAGTCCCCACTTCTTGCAGGCTTACAAAGAGCGAGCAGTGGCCAACTCGAAGGTCGGCTGCTGCCTCTCTGCTTACCTGGGCTGTAACCATCGTACTCGGGGTGATATTTTTTCTCCGCATCAAAGGGCACTTTGACTTTCTTGGCACAGTCCACCCACTCCTCTGGCACAGGGATCAAGAAGTCCCGAGCAACATCAGCTGCAAAATTTAAGCTGAAAAGATGCTTTATGTCAGGCATGGGTGCCTGTGACCCCCTCAGAGAAGGGAAGAGAAGAAAGGGATCAGAAAGAACTAATTGATCTGTAACTGCAAAGAAACAGCTACTCTGAAAGAACATGGGTCAAAGTTTAAGCTTGGGGTAGCAGCTTTCATCGCTGAAGTTGGGAGTCCGTTCCACTAGCTTTAGATGTCTCCAGCTGGCTAATTGTATAGACATCTCATAAAACACAGGGAAAGAAACCCTTCTGTGAAGTGAAATCCCTCTCAGTCTCACGTGGACACCTGAAACAGGTCAGATGAACCGCCATGGGACCACCTACTTCTTTCCGCTGACTGTAAAGGCAGGCAAAGGAGACCAGCTCAGATAGAGGTATGTGAAGAGAGGAAAGGTGTATCCCACGCGGGAGCCCTGCTGCCTCCTCCCCCTGCCAGACTGCTAGGCAGAAGAGAGACGGGCCAGTGCTTCAACAAGGCATGCGCGTTACCTCCGCTGGGCCACGGCGTTGGTGTAAACAGAGTTATCAACCCGGTAATGATACTCATCTGGGGGCATGACACCTGGAGGAAGAGGAAGGGGACACTTCGCACCGCAGCACACCAGAGGTTTGTCATGGCTTTGTGCCCCTCCTCAGGGACGCGGCGCAAGAAAGGGAACCCCTCCCGTTGCAGTGATGCCTGCCCACGTGGCGAGGTGTTGCCTCTCTGCTTCTGGCAGGATCCCACAGAGATCTCAGTGCAACGCTCAACAGAGGAGAACATAAGCGGCGCTTGCCGTGAAGGAGAAACGACCTGGCTTACGGCTTTGACTGATGGGCAGCAGATGCCCTCAGCTTGAGGGCATCTCCCTCACTCCACAGGCAAGGTGACCTTCAAGTCATTAACTCTTTCCAGTCGTTCAATCAAGTTGATCAAGTCATTAAATCTTTCCCTAGCTACAAGCTCAGCTCCTTCCTTTGCTGCTTTCGTGCAGATTGTCCCCAGGAGGAGAGACAGCCAATTCCCAAGAGAAACGTGAAAATAGACATTTAAATATGTGACCCCTTTGGGAGCACTGGGGCTGTCTCCAAGGATCTTTGCACCAAGAACCAGCCTGCAGCAACCCCAAGGGCTCTTCTAGCTCTGATCACCCCAGTTTCATCGAGGCACTTTCGCTCTAACCCAGCCTTCTCCTCCAGACCCTCCTCGCACAAACACCTCTCCTTCACTTCTCATTTTCTTCCTCAGTGTTCCCTTTCAGAAGCAGCCCATCAGTGGTAACTTGCACTCGTTAACATAACGTGCTTTAGCAGGATTGCTGCCTGCAGAGAGACCCTTTGCCCTGCCAGACACATCAGCAGTTGTACTTGTTTGGCACCAACAGCACCAGATGTCCTTCAAGGGATTAAACTCCTGCAGGGTCCTGGGGGATTTAAACTCAGGTCTCTTAGAGAGGAAGGACTTTTCTAAGTCTTTTCTAAAGCCCTTGCACTCTGTTTTCTCTAAGTGCCACCAGTGACAACAGCATATCTGGAGGCACCCATGCTTGTGGCATCAGCTTGTACCACCGTGGAAGGAGACATTTAGAGGTGTCCTATGAGTGTCAAGGGGCTGAGAGAAAAAACAACTGATACCGTGGCATTGGAAGAGAGCTGAGCATCTTGTCCCATGTTCGCACGGACACAAACATTATCTGCGAGATATTCCAGAGGGCAGGAGTCTGAAGAGCTCGTGCACTCCCATCCAGGTCTGGCTGGAGGGGCTCCAAGCCTCTCCTTGCAAACCCCTTCCCTACAAACAGGTCTGGCAGTTGCAGAAGTACCTTTGATGTGGTAGCATTGCTCCTCCTCGCTCCAAACCATCCTGCTGCACCAGTACTGAGCCACTGCACCCACCAGTTTCCAGCCTCCATCCTCCCTGAACAGCTTCTGGTCCTGGAGGGAGCCAAAGCCAGAGAAAAACAGGGACACGAAGGAGACTCAACCAGACCCAAACTCAGCAGGAGGACAGGAACTCTAAGGAGATGGACGTAGCAGGAGAAAAGGTCAGAAAACTGGCCTGGATTGAGCCAACAGGATGCTGAGCTGCCCATGAGGAGCAAGGACAGAGGAGGCAGGGCTGAAGAAGGGACCCCGGGGTGCTACTGGCAATTCTGACAGGAGCAGACAACAGCAGGGTTTCTCTGGGAAGGGACAGTGACAGTCACCAGATGCCCTGCAGGCCTTGCCACCGGGCCACCCAGGTGGCACACACTCCCTTTACCTGCGTGGTGCAATAATACTGCTCAAAGGCCATCAGAACGTCCCCAGTGACATGGATTTCTTGGGCTCCGTAGATCTCCTCAGGGCAGACTTCCCGGCCAGTGGCTGCACTCTCCCACGGGAACTTAGCACCCTGCCAGGAGAAGACACCCATGAGGCAGCTGAGCACAACATCCCGAGATGCTCTCCCCAGTCCACCACCTGCGGGCAATGCCCTGCTCACAGCCCCTGGCTAAAACTAGACCCAGAGAGGAAGAGCAAAAGCCCAGCTGTCCCCCTGGGCGACAGTGGCTGGGTTGCATTGCCCTCAGCCCAACATCTCTGTCCCCACCTTGTAGCCTTGCTCCTGCGCGTTGCGTAAGGCTCCTTCCAGCATGCGAATCCGGTACTCCAGGATGGCTCGGGCAGCTTCAGGATAAAATAGCAGAATGTTCGGGAACATCCAGGTGTCCTGGAAACATCCAAGCAAGGCAAGATGGTGGGATTGGCTGGTGGGGCACCCAGATGCTCCCACCAGTTTCACCCTTCAAGTCCGCCCCCATCCCAAATGCTCTGACCATGATTTTGCGACTACTTAAAGGTGCTGTCCCGTGGGCTCATTAAAAGTGATAAATCCACAAGGGACTGTTTCTGCCCGTGCCTGCTACTCTCTGGTATCTCACTAGGATGATCTCAGCAGGACCTCCCATCATGCAAGAGAAGGGAGGCAGGAGTTCTCCAAAGCCGAAGGTTCTGGAGAGGGTCAAAACCACATGCATCACCAGGAAGAAAGCACACAAGGTCCACAGGACCGAAAAGCCCTTGCCCACTGGAAGACCAGGCTGGGTTTAGCACAAGAGCCTCAACACCATCCAGCAGTGTCTCCTGCTCACACCATACAATGGTTATTCAGCTGCAGAGCTGTGCACCCATTCGGCATGGCTGCTCCGAGAGCAGATCTAACCCTCTGGCTGGGGCAAAGCCACCCAGCCCAGCCAGCTTATTGAGTACACACCAAACCTATGTTTAAAAGCTGAACGTGCCCATCACGGAAAACACTTCTGTTTTTTCAGTGGTTCAGACACAATAGGGCTGGGAGGAGAAGGGCAGGTTTCAACTTGCTTCGTTTTAAACAACTAAAAGCCGGTGGCCATGCTCTAAGCTAGTCACTGAAGCTCCCTTGGGTGAGCAACCTGAACTATCTTAGCCCCAGACCTCAGCTTGAGGAAGGGGGCTGCCCTGCAGTGGGGTCTCTCCCGGCCTCTCGCCCCCACTGGCTACGCAGCAGCCCCAGGCATCTAGCTTCGATTTAGGCAATTTGCTTCTGAGTTAGAGGATAACCCAGACGAGTAATTCCAGGGATCGAGCTGGGTCTGAGTAGCTGTTACAAAAGGAGCAAGAGGATGGTCTCCAACAAAAAGCTGGTGCCAAGGTACCCATACTTGGGGGTAAGGAGGAGGCCTCCCAGCATCCTCCTGCTGAGACTTCTCCATCCCAGTCGCTGTGCAAAGCCCCCAGGTTACCAGCTAGCACGGCCTCCACCCACCTGGTCCCAGAAGATGTGCCCCCAGTAGTCCTCGCCCTGAGTGCCGTTGGACAAGCCGCCAGGGCTGATGCCATGGAAGAGAAAGCCCAGGTTCCCCCGGGGCGGGATGGCGCTCAGCAGGTAGTAGAGACACCCGTAGAGGGCCTGCCTCAAAGGCAGAGGTCCATCCAGGTCTATGCAGCAGCCTCGCCACAGCATGGTCCATGCGTGGGCATGGGAGGAGTGCAGGGAACCAACAGCGATGAGGGCCAGCCCTTTGCTGTAGCTCCTCTTCACCTCCTCTTCACTCTCGGCCACGGCCGTCAGGAACTCCCAGGATCGCTCCCGCTCCTCCCCACGCAACGTCAAGTCTTGCGGCACGGGAGTCCAGAGCATGTGAACTGTGGGACGGGGTCCCCCCTCCACCTCGGGAACCAGCGTCTTCCCGTAGACGTAGCTGCGGGAGACAGCAAGCAACAGGGCAAGGGAGAGTGGAGCAGGTGGGACTCCGTGCACGTCCACCCACACGGAAGGGACCCCCCCCCAGCAGCTGAGTATCAGGCTCCCGTTCCCACCTAGGATGGAAGCTCCCTTGTCCCCACGCTTCAGCTCAGCTGCCGTCCCACCCCCAAAGCGCAGGAGACTGAAATTCATTACAACCGGTCCCCAGTCCCAGCAAGCCATTTTTAGAGGTCATCTCCTCCAAACTCACTATCTTCCCCAAACTCATTTCTTTGTAATCACGTCTAGTCCCTGGGGCCTTCGTTGCTTTTTTACATGTCACTGTAAGTAATAATTCTGGAGTTGCAACTAATAAAAGTGTTTCTATACTTAATTTTGGTGAGTTTTTTTTTTTTTAACATACCTGCCAGGAAGAAGCAGATTTGCACAAGCCTCCACGCTACTTACCATTTCAGTCTAGCTCTAGCCTTACTTTTGCAATTTATTTCCTAATGGTGAGCAGGGCAGCGTGCAACAGCCCATGAAGGACATATTCAGGGCAAGATCCCCCTGTGATCCAAACTCACTGCGCTCCCTGGAAGTCTGGTCCTTGGTTCAGGTCCAAGTCCCGGCTCTTTGGCACAAAAGGAGTCTGGAGCTGGACCGTGATGGGTTGGGTGGTGTGAGCTGATCGTTGGACGGTGATGCTGAAGGCCATCAAGTGGACAAGGGAATGGTGAGCGTAGATCTGATGGGTGGCTGTATAATCAGTTGACTGAAGCACATGGCTGAAGGTTCCTGTAAGCACAACGAGAGCCATCAGCCTTTTGAACCATCAGGTCCTGATGTTCTGCCCCTGACTCCCATTTCTGCCCTATCCACTGGTTCCTACTGGCAAAGGAACCTGTTTCCCAGGTCCAGATACAAACACAGCTTTTGACTGAACAACACTGTTAACGCGCTGAATCTGGCCAAGCCACTGAGGAATGATTTGTGCTATAAAACGTTTTACCACGCTCCATGATTAAACAGCGTTTGCCAAGCCTGGCTCCAGCAGGGATTGAGATACAGTCTGAAAAATCGCTCTTATTCTCACAAGAAAGGGGAATTTTCCACTTGCTCCAACACAACTCGGAAGAACAACACCCCGCAGGTGAACGGAGAATGGGGAGAAGAAAGATGCGACCTCGCGGAAGAGGCAACACAGGCAAAGAGACTTTTAACTTCTAGAAGAGGGTCACCAGCAGTTAGAGGGAAAGAGCGATGGGTGCCCGAGATGGAGATCTGAAAGGAGGCAGAAGGACAGGGAGATTCCTGCCCGTGGTCTGCTGTTTACCCGTCCGGGTGTTCAAGGTGAAGGTCTCAGCCAGGCTGTCCGCGCCAGGCACCGTCATTCTAACATTGACAGGGCTGGGGATGTCGGCACGGTGCGTGTCTCCCACCGCCCCGTTGTACACACCGTTGACGTGGAGGATGTCCCGGTACACACGGGTGCCCAGGTAAGCGTTAGTCACCGTAGCCAGCAGCCGCGGGTCTGAGGGCAGAGAAGTGGAGGTGAACACGGCGGGGTCTTCTTTGCCATCAGCCATTTTTACCAGCCTGAGCTGCAGAACGACAACGACAGAGTCAGGTACGAGGGTTGCACAGACGAAGTGAGGGCAGGCCGAGTGTGGCCGTGCTGGACTCCAGCCAAACGCGGGGGCTGCAAGCTGCTTCCCTCTGTAACCTCCCTGTAACACCCCGGTCATCGGCAAAGCTGGCTGCTCGCTTGCCTCCAGCCTCGTTACATTCCTAGGGTCTCCCTTTCTTTTAGTCTCCTTTCTGATCACCACCGCCGCCTCTACCAGCGTTTTTCCTCCATCCCAGCTTTCCTCCCAGCGCCTGGGGTGGGCCTCCTCCGCCCGGGCTCATTTCCTCCTTTGCCGCTTCCTTTGCTCCCTCCTCGCTCCGGCCGTCTCCCAGCCAAGCAAGGCAGCTCCTCCAGCCCGCCCAAACCTCACCGACTCATTGGCTTGGCCACTTCTCCAATCTCCCCCCCCCCTTCCTCTTCTGCTGCCCGCTCTGCGGCAGGATGCCACCAGTTTCTCCCAGTACAACACAGCCACCTTCCTCTTCTTTCCTCCTCTTCCTCCCAGCTGTGTATTCCGTGACAATATTCAATACTCTTCTGTGGCCTCAGCAGCTCCCCATCTCCCAACCCGCTGTACCCCTGTGCTCCCCCTCACTCTTGCATCTCTAGTTCAGCTTCAGTTACTGGCTTGCTGGGGTAGGAGCTTTTTATTTCATTGATATATAAAAATACATAAAAGATATATTTATATATAATATATAAACTTATACATAAATATATATTAAAGATATAGACACATATAAACAGCACCTTACAAAAGGGAGCTGTAGGTGGTGCCTGGCAATGCTAAGCATTAGAATAATATAGAAACAATAAAGTAAGGCACTGAGAGACTCTCCAAGCGGAGCTGGAAAGCTAGCCGGAGCAGTACAAGAGCAGCAAGAGCTTGCCCCAGCCAGGCTGGCAGTCCCCAAAATCCCTCCCCGATAGCAGCTGGCTGCTGGCAGCTCTCAGGGACAGCTTGGTTTCCTCACGCCAGGCGGTGCCCGAGATTGAATTGTGAGAAAAATCCTCCTCCTGCCTTCAGGAAAGTTAAAAAAAAAAAAAAAAACACAAAACAAAACCAAAAGGGGGGTGCAGAAAGTGAGGAGGTTAGATCTTGCCTTTGGTCTGGGGCTGAGCGTGAACTCTGGCTGTGCAGGCAGAGGCTGCTGCCGTGGGGCTCCCGCACGGGGGGGAGGACGGAAGTTACCCAACTGAGACAGAAGGAAGGAGGTAACTTTTTTCCCCATCCTTTAAAAAAAAAAAAAAAAAAAAAAGATCTTGACACGCAGGTGTTTGCCCAGACGAGCTCATTGCCCACAGCAGGGAGCACAGAGGTTCCAGCACTGCCTGGCACTCCGGGGAAGAAGGAACTGAGAGAGAAAAACCAGTCTCCGATGATTTATCATCTAAAAGCTGCCTGAGAAATGTGGCAATGGCCCCGGTAGAGAGCTGTGGCTGCTCTCCAGCCGGAGCGCGGGGAGAGCAGCACACACACCTCCGCAGCAGGAACTACGTGTAATAACCACCTTTGTCCCCAGCCACGCGCTAACCCATTTCCTCACTTGCTTTTGGAGCGAACGGATCCGGATTTCAGCTTTGGCACGCTTTTCCCGGCTTCCTTCCCGTGACCCCTCTGCCCGCACCGCAGCAGGCTTTTCCAGGCGCAGCACCGGTGCCAGCGAGCACCCGCCCCGGCTTCCCGCACCGCGGAGGCACTGCTGGCATCCAGCCCCACTTCTCCCAGCCCCTAACATCTCCTATCGCTGCTAAAGCCCAGTTACAGACGGAGCAGCATTTTACCAAGCTGTCCCCAAAGAGAGCCAGGTCACCTGCTGTTAGACAAGGAAATGCCCGTCCTTCCCCTGGTGGGCTGAGCTCCACCACACACCAGGGCCACACCGTCTTGGACGCAGCACCTGTCCCCAGCAGGCTCTTTGCCCTGGCACGACTGTGCCCTGGCTCTTGCCTTGCTGCAGTGTGGTTCTCCGAAGAGATCCATGACCGAGTTTGACCGGTGTGAGTCCTCGAGACATCCGGCAGTCACAGTGCTGCACACATGTCCTCTGACCGTGGCGAAGGCTCAAGCTACCTGTTTCCCTGCAGACCTTTTTGGGAGCTGGCGAAGCTCCTGCTGCCTTGTGTCGCAGGCGAGCCAAAAAGCAGATCCCATAACTGTTGAATGCAATGGCCAGAATTCACCCCATGTCATGCCCTTCAGCAAAGGGGGTGACGGCCTCTCCGTAGACACTTTCACTCCCCATCAAACACGGCGAGTGTAGGACAGCACAGAAGTATTGCGTTACAAACCCAAGCTGGGGGGGGGGGGGGGGGGGGCAGGGGGTGAGAGAGCAAATTACTGTGGATCTAAATGGATATTCCTCCTGGATCCCAGACATGCCTCCAGCTCACTTGTCAACGCTCACTAGAAGATGGAGGCTCGCAGATCCACCTGTTACTGGATCCTATGTCTCTTCTGTCTCAAAGCCTTTCCTACTCCCTTCCCACTATGAGCCATCTCCGAGCTCAGCCCAAGCATGGGGCAGCCCCAGCTTTTACTCGTCAGCCTTCACACTCCTGCAGCGGGAGCATCTTCAAAGTTCCCTACTCAGTCCCCATCGAGCACTACCCGCGTCCCTAATGTGTTAGAGGGGCATCACATCAGCGGTTTCTCTGTCCTACCCTCTGCAGCATGTTTGGTCCTTGTAGAAACAAACCTCTCTCAGCCGGAAGATCTACGGTCCTGTCCTCGTGGATCAGGGGAGACATGGAGAACACTGCAGCCAGATGCTGTGCCTCTCACCACCCTACTGCCTCTGCCCTGGTGCTCAGAGAGGAGGATTATCTTACTGAACAATCCAGCATCTACAGGATAGATATTGCACATCTGTTCTCCTCTCTGTAAATCCACAGAAAAGCCAACGTCCGACTCTAAGCTGCCATCACCATTAAGGAAGCAGAAATGTGTTTCCTCAGCCCAGAAGCGGTGAAAGACATCGCCTCTCTCTGCCGGCTGCTGCTTGGGGAAGGGGAAAGCTCCTCACCGCTCCCTCCTGAGCAAGGCGGGACGAGTCCCGCCGGCTTCAGCCTCAAGCCCACCACTGCCAGCCCCAGAGAGAACAGATACAGCTATCGACCAAGTCAGGAGGAACACAAGGTCAGAGACCACACTGGAAACATGGTGTGAGCTTCTGGGGAAGAGACTGGGGGGCACAGATAAAGGCAATGTTGTTTGTCCTACCTCCGGGTCCAGTCAGGACCAAAGGGAAGGCTTTCCACGGGCACATGTGGTAATGTATCCTGGAGTGGCCTTCCTGCCAAAAAACACCCAGGGAGGAAGCTGAGAAAAAGGAAGAGGAGCAGCAAGGGTGTCCGGGTTGAGAAGAGCTGCCGTACGCCTTCCTTACCAAAAATGAGAGGTGGAAAGGGTCAAAGAGCTCTCCTGTGTCAACCGCTCCTGGTCTTCTCAGAGAATCATAGAATAGTCAGGAAAGCAGCCGAGAAGGCAGATGCTCCCTGCACAGCAGAGCCTTGCTGGATCAGTCCCATTGCTGCAGATACCCGAGAGATGCTGTGGAGAAATCCTGACGAGCAGCAAAGCACAGAGCCCGACCAATTAATATTTGCTCCCAGCTCTACTCCTTTCGTATTCAAGGATCTAAAACTCATACCTTGCCACTGCAAGCTTAATTTAGTCTTTTCTTGAATCTTCACAGCCACCAGCTGGTCTCAGGCGAGGGCTGAGTCTATGGCAGAGGCAAGTACATCCAACCTGCCAGAGGGCAGGCAGGCTGCCCCCACGTGCTCCAGAGCAGAGACCCCATCAGGGCTCTGGGGTGCGAGTATCCCCTCCAGCAGCCGCCGGCACACAGGTGAAGAGCACTTCACTCCCCCAGCTGACCCAACAGGCATCCACTCTGCTTCCTTTGCTTTTGCAAAGGAATATTGAAATATTCTTTTTCAGAAAAGCCCTTTCTCACAGCAAGCCAAAACCTCCTCAAACTCTGCCGTAGCTTTTTCAAAGTAGCTGATCTTGCTGTGACCAGAACGGAGGGTTTCTGAAGGCTTTTTTTTTCCTTGTTCGACTGCAGAGTATGATTTTCTCCTGGATAAGTCAGGGCACAGACAAGTTTCTCTAAGAATTTCAGGGGAAATCTGTTAACCACATCTGTCCTTTACCACCAGCTGTTTCTCCAGCTTATCAAGGATTTTAATTGGTCCTTTTCTTTAGCTCCTGTTCAAAACAAAATTTGCAAGGCTTTACTCCTCAACAACGAGATTATTCTCCTACTAGTCATAGAAAACACAACCAAGCCTTTCACAGCTGCCCCAGATCAATGTGGCCACTCTTGCTGTCACCCCTGTTAACCCCAGCAATGCTCCTCAACACAAGCTTTTGCCACAGATGAGAAGCTTGATCTACAGGAGCAAAAGAAGGTTTCTAGGTAGGTTTTCAGGAAGGGACCAAGGCACAGGAATGCTCCCCCTCCTTCACACCCTAAAAATGCTGAACACACGAGCGTTGGTGGCAAGAGGGGATTTGAGATGCCTGCTTTGGTGCTAGCAAATGGCAGACTGGTGCGGCCATGCTGCCGGTGCCTACGGACACCGCAGTTCTTGTTTGAGTAGTTCTGTGAGCAGACAGGTCCTTCTTCATCATTTGGTCTAGACAAACAGAAACAGAGCTAGAACCGCTCACAGCCCGCAGGCAGTGGGGCAAGATGGGGAGGGAGATGGTTGCTGCCTGGATGCTTCCTCCTGATGAGGAGGAGAAAGAAGAACTCCCGACAACACGCAGGTCAGTATTTCTATCACTAAAAGCAGCGTAAAGAGGCACAGAGGAACACGGGTTTGCTCAAGAAAACCAACTAAGGCTGAGGGGGAAGTAGATAAGTGTGAGGTGTCATCTAGAGGAGTTTTCTGGAGATCACTTACTCCTTTTCCTTGTCCCAGAGGCAGATGTTTTGTGAAACTGCTCAGAAGAAAAGTCTTTACTGTCGGAGGCTCCGCCAGCCCCCCAGCTTTGTGTCTGCTGCACAGAGAGATTACTGTCAGCTGGTTGGAGAAAAAGGCTCTGATGAGCAGGGAATCAAAGGGAAATCCTTTGGAAGGCCAGCTGCAAGCAGCAGACATAAGGTAAGAGGATTCTGTTACCGCTTTTAAATTTCAGCAGTCATCTTTCATCAACAAACGTGTGCTTGACCAGTCACGGTCCGTGCAGCCCATCGTGCCATTGTGAAGGTAAAAACCTGCACCTTCCCGAGACAGTTGTTCTGGGAAAAGCGCTCTGACCTCCTTCTAAAAGACAGGACCCAATTTCATCCCGCAGAAGAGCCTGCTGCGACCATGAAGCCCCAGGAGCTGCAAGGAGAGTCAGAGAGAGGAACACGGCATTCCCCAACTCCGGGAAGAACTCTGAGCTGGTCCGTACAAATCCTGGCGAGCTTTCCGCAGAGCTGTTTTTAAGGCAGAGTAGGACAAGGCTGGGTTATTCAGCAAAGCAGGCACATGTTGAAGTTGAAAGGGCACTATTTCTCCCACTGACAAGCATCCACACATCAGAGGAACGAGACCCAGGCTCAAGGCTTTCGGCCACTTCTGCTCTCAGGTCGGGGCAAGTTGGAAGTTGCTTTTGCAAACTCCAGCCCAACTTGATCAAGCACCGGCAACAGACCTGCCGGCACCTCAGTCTGCAGCTGACAGGCTTGCTGGACAGACAACGCCGCGTAAGGAGGAGCCTGGGCATACACGGTTCTGAGCCTATGCAAACAGCCGCAAAGGAACACGGAGAAGCCATCGCCACGGATGGGACGAGCCAGGTCCTGCTCACTGCAATCAGACAAGAGAAGATCAGGCATCACGTCTGCAGCAGCTTAAAAAAAAAGTACACTGTGTTTTGAGTGTTGTAAGTTTTAAAAAGCCTGAGAGAAGAATAGGTCTGCTCTCCAGCAGAGCATCGCAGAGAGCTCCCACCTTGCTGGCTGGGGACACGGTTTTTGACCTCAGAGGCGTGGGGAGTTGGGTGCTGCTGAGGGGAGAAAAAAAAAAAAAAACACTTAAAGGAAGGAAAAAAAATTAAATAGTGAGCAATTTGGGAAAATCTTGGCATTTAAGGGTTTTCTGCTGCCGTGCCCTTGGGAGAGCAGCAGGCCCCGTGCCGAGGGGTGGCAGCGGAGGGGCGGTGGCAGCAGTGACAGGCTGGGCAGCTGCAGCCCAGCCGCAGTAAGAAAAGCAGCTCGCTCGCCCTGCCACCGCCATGTGGAGCTTTCAGCGGGGCTCCCGGCTGCTGGCCACCGTGCTGCGGACCCCACGGGTCCCCCGGGCACAGATCACCTCCAAGCCACCCGAACATCCGCTCTCTGCTGCTGTGAGTAGCTTGTGGGGGGCTGAAAAGGAGGGGGGAAGCCACCTGCTCCCACCCTGGTCGGAGGGGCACAAAACCCCCCTCTGCATTATAGCCAAATTATTGTTGTTGGGAGTGAAAGCAAAAGGGGAGGGGGGAGAAAAAAGGAGGAAAGGTGCCCCCAGAGCAGTGCAAGCTCCAGACTGCTCCCCCCCAGGGGGGTGCATGCCCTGCTCCCCCCCTTCAGGCTCTTGCTTCCATTTTATTTTATTCTTTCAGCACCTTTTTTAACCCTTGGGGCTTAGGGTACCTGTTGAGGGTCCCTGGAGCCCAGAGTGCCCCCCAGGGAGGCTAAGCCATTGGGCAGCCTGAGGACCTCAGGGAGGAGGTGGCAGTGGCACTGGCAGTCCCTCAAGGCACCCTGCCAGCACAGGGACAGACCTGGGCCCCATCCTCCCCCCCCTTTCATGGGACACCCCAAAGCAGGTGTCCCTGTGGGCAAGGATGGGGTCTGCCGTCATCGCAGAGCCAGAGCGTGTAGGTCCCTCCGTCATTCCTCCCTTTGGGGATGATCCCACCAACACAGGAGCCTCCAGCAACCCTCCTGGGCTGGGTGAAATGAGCTTGGAAAAAGGAGCTTTTCACCAGAAATCCTGGCTAGGTTTCACCTCCACCCCTTGCTTGGAGTTTATCCCCTGCCGCCTTTCCGAGGTCTGCAACAAAGTGCTCACGAGCCTGGAGACTCTTTTTCTAGCCAAATAAAAAAAAGAAATAAACAGTGACAGTGCAAGGGGTTAAGTGCTGCCCTGGTGCACCAGAAATATAAGAGCCTGCTGCTGGTTGCAATTCACACCTCAAAGTCATTTGAAAGTCAGGCACAGCTGCTCTTGGAAACACCACGAGCCCAAGCCTCACTGCTGACTGAAGGTCACAAGTTGCTCTGATTTCCCAGTGAGTATCATGACAGAGAAACAGAGAGTGATAGAAACAAACCTAGAGAGCAACCAGCTTGGTTCACTGTTGGTGGAAACTGCTGCGCTTACCCAAATCTCCCTCCCACTGCCCCAAGGTGAGTCCATCTGACAGCCGTGGGTCTGGAAAGAGCGAGAAGCGTGGACAAGTGTGCTCGATCCATTGCATTAGACGCAGCACCAGTGTGCAACCGTCCCAGGAGCCCCACATACAGCGTGGCCGTCGCGCAGCCGTCCCACTAATTCTTCTGTTTCTTCTCCCGCCGGCAGGAGCAAGCCATCGCGTTTTCCGTGATGTCCGCGTGCTTCCTGATACCAGCAGCCTGGATCATGGCACACGTGGAGCACTACAAGCGCAGATCAGATTAAGAAGCGGCAAGAACAACCTGCACCCCATTGAGAGCAGAAGTATGAGTGAAGATAAAACCACAGATCTTCACTGGGAAGGAACCGTCTGAGTTTGTTCATTAAAATTCACATTAGCATTCAGCATAATGGCTTGTTGGTTTTGCTTCAACCGTGTGCTTGTTCATAGGGGAATAGATCTGTAATCCTGCTGTTGGACAGCACGCTGTCCTAAAGGCGGTACTCCTTTGTAAGTTTGCAGCAGGCTCCCGCAGGGAGGCATATTTCCCACTGGAGCTTTTACCTTGTACAGTTGCAGTGAAGCACAGGGCAGATGCCAAGGAACCACTCACAGCACTAGCAAGGAAGCAAAATCAAGTTAAATTCCTAGCAAGAAAATACTCAAAGGCTGTAAGTGACATTTAAAATGGTCTGCGGTCTGGGTGCTGCACATCTGACTTTTCTTCCTGCATGAAGAACCTCTCCACCCCCCAAACACACACGAAATTTCCTAATTTGCATTATGGAAGCAGACAGCCAGCACTTGCTCCCACACAGGAAGGTTTGGGTAGCAAATAATACGTCCAGATATCTTGGAAAAACCTCTGGAACAACTGTCATAATTCACTTAGACTGCAGATCTTCAGTGACCTGCTGAAAAATTTACATACAAGTGATCACTCCCCACAGTACAAGAGGGTTGCCAAAATACTCTCAGGAGAAGACTTTAGTGCCGTTTCAACAGTTAACGCTTCAGGTTTTTTTGATACTCATCTAAAGCGATAGCAGCCCTACGATGCATTAGCTTTGCCGCACGGTCGGCATTTCATTTACTCCTAACTTGCGGTGACATGACACTACTAAGGAGATTGTACTTTTTTAAGCCTTTTTCCTGTCCTTAGCTATAAAACAAAGGAAACATTTTCCTGATCAGAACGCTTGTCTCCCCCACATGCTCTTCTGAAGGCAGTAAAAGCGACATCAGGAATGAGCTTTGAAAGACAAGATGAAGCAAGAACTAGGGAAAGTCAAATTGCACAACACAGGAGGAGAAAACAATGTGGTTCAATGCACACTCCAACGGCTGAACAAACAAGGGCAGCGCAAAATGATAAAACTGATGGACTGGACATGAAGAGGCAGGCATTCAGAACTGAACAACTCCAAACCAGGAAGAAATTTAGGCCAGAACTGATTGGAGAGGCAGAAGGGTGGAGGGTGACCAGGGTCTGGGTATAGGGTCTGACAATTTGATTTGATTTTTGTTGTTGTTCTTAAAAAGCTTAAGTCTCCCTTGCCTGAAGCATCTTTGCACCCGCAGAGCAGTCTAGCATCAGCCACCTGCTTTCATTTTTTCCCCGTGGCTGGCATTAAACCCTGAGAGTCAAGACAGCAAACTAGAAAAAGCACGCAAAGTATAAAAATTCCAGTAGTACAGTTTGTTAGAGTGACACCAGAGAATCAAACTGATAACTAGAGCTCTCGAATCACAGCAGTAATCAAACTGGCGCTGCGAAGCAAGAACTGACCGGGGATACATTGGCAGCAGCATTTAAAAATCCACTTAAATCCCAAGGAATTTAGCCAGGTATGTGAATATGACTCCGTTCAATTTAAAGTTACTGTTATAAACCTTAGTGTAGTTTGCTATTACCGCCTTATAATTAGGAGTATTATGCATCCAAATGGATACTTGGAGGCAGCCTCCAGTTCAGATCTGCATTTGTTTCAAATTCTCAAAGCGCGCAATCATCTTCCATCCCCATAAAGACATCGCAGCAGCAGTAGAGCACAACAATTACATTACAGAAAGCTTTTAAAGTAGCAGTTGTTAAGAGGCAAAAGCAGAACAAAAGCTTGTTGTCTCGGCCCTTATTTAGGCCTTTTCAGTCAGTAATGCTTCCTCAACTTGAGAAAAGGCATCAGGACTACAGCTTCCCACAAAAGAAAAGAACTTGACAATAAAGTACATAAAGTAAATTACACACTAATCTCACTGGTGATTAACAGACTGTTTAAATCCGTCTTGTTCTTGGACAAGGGGTTTTTGTAACATGAGACTTAAAAGAAAGCATATTTCTAAACAGATCAGAGGCTCAACTGCAAGTTATGAAGACGACCGACGCAGAACTACAGAAAAGGGAAGGCAGAGAAGTTTATTCCAGCAATACTGCTGCACCTCACTTTAGCACAAAGTGTTTGCAAAAGCCAACCACCCCCAAAAGTATACAAAACCACATCCACTAAACAGTAATCCTGGAAAACACCCTTTGATGGAGTAAACGCTTCCTCTACTGCAGATGAGGAGGAGGGGTTGTGCAGAAAGGGGGCAAAAGGAGAAAGATGATTTCAGTAATGCTGCCTTTTGGCTGCTGCAGGGGCAGGGGGAGAGACAGGTTACCGGGGAAGGTCATGCCCTCCTAAGGCCGATACCACTAAGTAATACCACGTATTGGTCAGGCACCTCTCTAGCATGTTTTCATAAAGGAGCTTCTGCTAGCCCCTTTACCCGGCAAATAGCTTCCGCTCCCATAACATGCAACCAGCATCGCATCCTCTCACAACAGTTTGATAACAAGACTGATAAATCAACCACTGCGGAGCCTTTGTTCTCCTTTTACGAGAGCAGGATGGGAGCTCTCATGGTCAGTGCCACTAATGTTAGCGCATAGGGAAATCTTGACTCCAAGCACCAAAGGGTTACACAGCAAAAGGCCACTTACTCCTCCGAACAAGCGTCAAAAAGCTGCTCTCCCCTCTGCCCACCCACCCCCCTTCAATATAATTCAGTACAGAGTCAGTGGTCTGAGTGCTGCTAGCGCCAGCAGCAGTAGAAATTACTCTCCCAGGGGTAGTGCAAGGTCCTCTATGTTAGGATGTCATGAGCTTGGTGCTCCACCAACATCTCCATGCTCCTCACGTCTGTGCACCAGAACTCCAGGCGGTCTTTCATTCCTTTGATCTGCAAGGCAAGCCCACAATAACTTTAATGCCTCAACTACTGGAAATACCGATATTCACCTTAAGGACAAACACTTGGGATCCCAAACAACTACTCAAAACCCCATACATCTAGAAAGATGCTACTTAACATCTTTTACCATCAAAATGGTCATGTTTAAAGTTAAATCGAAATGCACAAAAGGAATTGTTTGCAGCTAGTATTTCATGTACTGAATTTTTTTTTAAAGGTAAAAGGCACCCTTTACAGTCTCCTAAAATGTTACAAGGATGAACTTGAAGGTGCTGAGCTTCTCATCTTTATCACCCTGAACTTCTCTCTTCCCAAGACAAGTGTGCCACCTACAACCCAGAAACTCCAAGATTTTGTTTCATGCATTTAGGCTTGAAGCAGCCACACAGATGTCTGCATCATTCTGGAAAACACAGTCATAGCATTTGTGTTTTATGGTGGTTTGCGTGGCTTTCAGAAGAGAAGTGTCACTAATATCCTGTTCTATCTCCTGACAGGTTTCTAACTACTTACTGCAAAACACAGCTACAAAACGCTCCATATACCCAAGGTAAAAGCTAAAGGTGGTAATGTAAAAAAGAATGAGGAAAAGCTGATATACTTCCTCGTTTTCCAAGTATCTTAAGAAGCACTAAGGAGACGTTCTCAGTGACCCTTCACAGTTAATTTCCAGGTCACTTCACACACCAAAACAAGTTAGTGCTGCCTTAATATTCAAGCTGGTCGTTACCTGTTGTAAATCCAACACGCGTGGTTGTACCCATGTCATGTGCACCTTCTTATCGACTTCATCGATACTGCCCTTTACCAAGCCTACCGAGAGAGCCTTCATCACCAGCAGTTCCACCTAAAAATAAATAGTAATTCAAGGAAACAACTGAGAATCACCCAGTTTCCCCTGAGATGAATAAAACCTTTAAATGGCACTAGCTTTTGGAAGACTGTTTACTACACACAACAAAATCAAGAGCAGCTGCAGCCTCTCTCACACCCATCTTTTAGGTTATAAAACTGCCTTGAGACTAGACATCTAAATATACAGGAGAGATTTCTTTTCCCTAAGAATGGATTTATTTTCTTTTCTTTTCTCCGAAATCCCCGGAAGAACAAGGTAATTGGAAAAAGTCAACATGGATTTACCATGGGTAAGAAGTGCTTGACCAATATGATTGCCTTTTTAAATTAAATAACTTGCTCAGCGGTCGAAGAGAGCGCCATAGGTGCCCTGTACCTTTCTTTTAGCAAAGTGCTCAACAAGACCTTCTACCACATCCTTGTTGACAAGGCAATCTACAGCACAGACAGAACCACCACAAGGTGAGTGGAAAATGTGCTAAACCACCAAGCTCAAACATCAGAGGCTTGAACAGGCAGCTGGTTATGAGTAGTGTTCCTTAGGGGTTGACACTGGGTCTGATACTAGTTAACTATCTTTAAGCTAGCCAGATGACAATTTCACAATGACACCAAACTGGTAGGGAGAGGTAGGTGTGCTGGAAATAAGAGCTACCATGAAGAGAGACCTCAATAGATTGGGCTAACGTGAATCGCATGAAGTACAGTGAAGATAAGCATGGAGTCCTGCACCTGAGACCGAATGACCACAAGCAACAGGACAGGCAGACGTCTGACTGGCTGCGGTGATACTATATACTCTGAATATACTCAGCAGAGTATCCTCTGATGGAAAGGAGCAGAGTCTGGGGGGGACAGCAAACTGTGCAAGAGCCAGGGGCGTGCCCCTGTAGCAACAAAGGGGAACTGTCCCCTGGTCTGCATCAGTAGGAACGCAGCCAGCAGATCAAGGGATGTGATCATTCCACTCAGCACCTGTTGGAGCATACCTGCAATACCGTGTCCAGTTTTGCATGCCCCCCCTTTCAGTTTAAGGGGGGCACTGCAAAACTGGAGAGAGTCTAGCAAAGGGCCACCAAGATTAGGAGGCTGAGAACTTGACATTATGAAGAAATTTTATTTGTTCAGCCTAGATAAGAGGCAGCCTGGGGATACCTCATCACAGTCTTCCAGTGCCTAAAAGGCAGTAACACAGAAGGTAAGAGGTACTGTTTTCACAAGGATGCAAGGTGAAAGGACAAGAGACCACAGGCAGGATTTACTTCAGCGAGGATTCCATCTGGATAACAGAAGAAAATTCTTCACCATGAGAAAAATTAAACATCAGTGACATTTCCCCTCGCTGGAAATACTCAAGACAGCTTGGCAGGGCCCTGCATAATCTAATCCAAAGGCCTGCTTTCAAGAGCACGTGGGAACGGATTACCTAGAGCTCTCTTCCAACTTAAGACTATGACTAAGAATCTTCAAAAATTTATTTGCCAAGAAACAGGAGCATCAAGCAGTTAATTCCTTCTTAACAAAGAAAAAAGTTCTCCAAATGCACAAGAACAGGGGAGAACATTTCTACTTAAGAGTTCACCTATGGGAGTATGTCTATCCAGACACTTGTAGATCTTCAGAACTTAGACATTAATAAGTTTGTCTAAACCTGAACTCACCTCATTCACAGTGACTTTGGCACTCTTAGCAATCTCTTCAAAAGTGAGCTGTCTGTGATTGGCTGGTCGGGTGAAAGTCATCTGAATTCAAGTAAACAAAACAAAAAATAAATCCCACACAGTTTTAGTTTTTTCCAACAGTGCGCACAGCTTCCCTCGTACTGCCCTGCCGAGCTCTCAATCTGCAGTAGCAACTGCATTTGAAGTATTTTGATTAAATATGAGAAAGAAAAATGCATTTACATCAGCAGAAAGGAGTAGTACCACTCCCTCCTCCACACACACCTTGCTGCTCCACACAGATTTCTAGGCAACATAATCTCCAAATAAAGCAGATCAATCTGTGTTGAAACATCTCAGTGCATACCAAATCCCTACACAGTACCTATAGGTGGTAAAACTCATTCACAGTAAAACACTAGAAGTGGAATATATATATATACACATTAACATACACAAATATTGGTATGTGGGTGTGTATAAACATACATCATGCTCCAGAGAACTCAATATTTAAGTTTTTGAAACAGATCCAGGGCCACGGAGGTTTATACACCAGTATTATTTGGTAACAACAGAGCCAAAGCCTTCAAGTGACAGGAAAAACTGTTTAAATGTTTAGGGTTACCTATCTGGGAAAGGATTTTCAGTCCTTAGTAAACAAAGATTTTAACTGTGTTTTAGAACACACTTTAAGACTTATCATTTCAGATACCATCCTCAAGATACAAAGCTTGCTCTTTTCTTCCCCACCTCCATATCCTGCCTGAAAGAGCACACCCTTGAAATTGCAAACAAGTAGTACACCACAAGGCTTTTTTTCCTAGCGGTCCTTGCCTTTTGGCACCACCTAGAGGCGAAATTTGCAGTCAACTATTTATACCCACGAGTTTCTGTAAGAGGAGTGAATGAATGCACCCAGCAGAGAACAGAATATTCAGCAGTACTACCCCCACCAAAAGGCAGCTGGAGCAGTCCCTTTCCATTTCCCACATTTAACACATCACAGTTCTCAGCTCACCTCCATAAGACATAACAGTTGAATCTTCTGCAGCAGAAGTGCTTCATTTGCAGCCAGATCTGGCTGTAAGAGGATAAAATGGAACAAGTAAGTTATTACTTCCCCCGCTCCCCCCCGGGGGAGAACAGCATGCTACACACAGGAGTAAGCCACGTGGGGACCCACTACCCTCATTTACGAGGGAGGAGGCCATTACAACCCACCCACTACCTGGTAACGGTTCCATAAAACAAGTCATAAGAACTGCACAATTAAATGCAGCGCTTCACAAGGCAGGCAACCTTTTACCAAAGGCCAGAGCCTCGCACAAGTGGACATACAAGTCGACCTGTAAATTACTGCTATATCAGTAATTTCTGGTATAGTCAGCGTAGCTAATATCCAACACAACTGTTTTCCTCAAACTTCCTAGAACACAAGGGAAAACCACTATTTTACATCGGAAGCAGTTTAATACTGGGAGTGAATGGCATTACGGAAATTAAATCAGAGATTATCTTCCTGTGCAGGACTGCATGCCGGCTTTGTTTGCTTTCCCCTTGGATCACAAGAGATTTCTCTTTACTTCTTTCAATCAACCAGACACAGAGGAAAGCCAAAAGAAAACTAATGATACATATCAAGATGAAAGAAACATTACTACTTCTATGATTAAAATTATACCAATGCACCGGAGTCAGGAATTCTTAAGGTAAAGGTCTACAGAATCTAAGTGTCCTCTGTAAATACTGAGCCTAGGCCTTAAGCAATATAGCAACTCATTCACTCACCTGCTGACCCCACGCCGACTTCAAAGCCTGAAATGTCTCTACGTTACCACTGTTGAAGGCATAAAGTGTGTCAATCAGCCACTGCCGATCAGTGTTTCTCAGGGACTCCAGAACGGGGTGCATGAGCTGCAGAAACCAGGCAGGACAGCGTTAATAAGGTAAAATGAATTCCTGATACTCAACGAGTGAAGCAATGCAGCATCAACTTACCAGCTCCCCAAAGTTATAAACACCTTCTCCCAGGAGCCCTGCCAGTCCCAGGGTAAAGGCTCTCTCCTGCTGCTCTGATACTGAAAAAAAAAAAACCCAACACCCCAACAAATAAAAACCCCAAAACAACAAAAATAGTTTGGATGAAGCAGCAGTCTAAGCCCCATCAACCCCTCCCTCACCTTCCTCTCTGTGCCTGTATTAAATCATTCTCAGCCCTCCTTCTCATCCTCTCCCAAGCCCGAAATTCAGAAGCCTGCAGTAACCACAGCAGTAGCACAAAAGAGCCACTTTTTGAATCTATATTAAAGATTTTTGGGAACTAGAACAAACTATCCCTTCTGGTGGGGACACTTCTCCCCTCCCATCGCTTCAATGCAGCTTAGGAGCAGAATCCTACTCAGCCATTCTTCTTGTGGGTTCTTCCCCTTTCTAGCTAGATCCTGGCGCAATCACGGCAGATTCAAAATAATGTTGAGAAAACCTGTTCTCCGCCAGTGCATTTACTTAGATTGAAGTGATGAAACAGAGAATGAAAACTGGGACTTTCTATGCTCGGCAAAGGAAGAGTTACCCGGCAGATCTTTAACATCAATGCATCCCAGAAACCGCAGAGCGTCCTTATAGTAAGAGGCGTGGTTCCCAATCGTCTGGTAGTACTTGCTGGAGAGATCATAGAAGCGGCTGTGAACTGAAGTCACCCCAGGGAGATTGTTCAGCATCTCCTCAACCTCCTCAATGGTCTCCTAGAGAAGGGTGAAAACCTGTTTGTTACAGGCGAAGGTACACCTCAAACACGCGTCCCCAGCCTTCTAGCTCACCACTGAAGGGTTACAGCATTCTTGTGTGGTCCAGAAGTAACACCCACTCAGTAGAAAGCAGATGAGACCACAGTCAAAGCCACTACCACAGTATTAAAAATAAAGCAATGGCATTCTTCCTTTATGTAGTAGTTAGGTTAAAACAAAAACCCCAAACCCCAGAAAAACAATCCTGCAGTTATACTTACATACATATATATATACACACTTATACCCAAACCCATCAAACTTTGTGCTTGCTCTAAGAGACAAAGCTGCACTGCATGAGAAAAAACTCATCTCAGCTTTAAGAGATGGTTCTCAAAAAAGCCAAGAGATGAAATAAACAACACGCTTAGCACAGGAAACGATACACTAATTCAGTCATCGTTAGCAGCTCGCCAACAAGCGGCATATATACTGCTGAATTCATGAGACCCTCTAAGCTGCGAACTGGAATATATCAAGATATTTTTTCCCTCTCTTCCGAGCTGTGCACACCGACAGTTGCAGTGATCAGCTGCAGGCCACCCATAAGCAACAGCACCTCAAAGGCTACATGCATCAGAATCTTACTGAAACTTCAGAGATTTGGCCGTAAGTACCATACACGCATTTTTACGGCCTACAAGATGTAAAGCAGAACCACAGGTCTTCCTGGAAATCCCAGGAGCTGCAAATTTATCATCTTCTCATTCAAAACTGAGGCACAGACATGCCCATGCTGTAGTAACTGCTGAAGTGTGTCACAGTGCTCCAAAATATCCGAACGCTTGAACTACTCAAGTCATCACCTCACCTTGGTGACCTGCAGGTCTCCAATGTTCAGCTTGAGCGCCCCAATGGCTGTTTTACACAAAATGACAGCTTCATCACTGCTTTTTACCTGCAGTTACACAAAGATACACGTTCAGAGAGTGTTACCCTTGCAGCCAGGTAGGCTCTTGAAACCTAGACTGTGCTGGCTGCATTTCATTTGTTAATATGTTCCTGCATTAAAATACAGAGCTGTTCACCAAGAAAAAGAGTAGGTATTGTCTAGCATAGGTTTCAACATACACATATCTGCCTCTTCAGCTATACCATATATGCTCATATGCAAAACGATTCCTATAGGTGGACTACCAGAAAAAGCAATTTCAAAAATACCTTTTCTCGAGTCTTTTCCAGAAAAGTAAGGGCCACATTGGGATCTGAAGTAAAGGGAAAAAAAAAAAATAGGCAGCAATATCAGGAATTCCCGTGGAACTAAATCTCAATCTAGAAATAAATCCTTTTACAGGATTCATGAAGACTGGAGTATATTTGTTCTATAGCGTACCGCTCAACCTTCAAAAGGTGCTACTATCGTAGGCCGGGCTTTCTGCCCATCAGCCGTTTCTCTAGCGAAGCAGCAGACCTGCTACTCTATGTAGCGGTAATTATTTAAGCTCTTTGAGTTAGCGCTTTCCCTTTTCAATATACCAGAAAGACAATAGCTTAACATTGAAGATTTAGCTGTTACTATTAACTAGTCAAATTTCATAGGCATCAGTTGCTAAAAATACCGTAAGTAACAGGTAAGGACACTTACCTGTCATCTGCCTGACTACATGAAGAATGATCTCTACCAGGGACAAGGGGTTCACCCTAGAGCAAAAAACTCGTCGTCAGAACAGCCTTAGTCAACGGTAGGTTACCTAAAAACCTCCAGGCAAAGAAACTCACCTGTGTTCAAACTCACTGATGAAGTTCTCATACAGCTGTAGGCAGAGATATCGACAGTCAGGGCAAAAGGATATTTCGTTTCAGCTACGACACTCGCTTTTCACTGTATCCCAACTCATTTTTCCAACAAATTAGTGGGCATCCAACTACACCGTACAGAATCCAGGAGCCAAAAATTGCTCATTTTAGATAATTCTATCTCTGCAGTCTCCTTCCAACTGCAAGGAGTGATTCAAGAAACTCACGAGCTAGTAGATACTACAACACAACGCCTCCCTGCTATGGGCTGGCCTGGTGCATGTCTTCAGTTATCACTGTACAATAAGCACCGGCCTAAAGCTTTCAAATTTCTCTTTGCACGCACTCGGAAAAGAGACTGTCTCTAGAAACCCACAGCTCTTTATCATGGAAGTAACTATCTCCTGGGGAACAGAATTTTAACCTAAAAACACAAAGGAGAGCAAAAATACATGATTACTTGTGGCATAGAGAGAACATGTGACTCTGGGCCGAGTATGCTGTTATCTT
This sequence comes from Aptenodytes patagonicus, assembly GCF_965638725.1. Classification (NCBI taxonomy): domain Eukaryota; kingdom Metazoa; phylum Chordata; class Aves; order Sphenisciformes; family Spheniscidae; genus Aptenodytes; species Aptenodytes patagonicus. The sequence continues at coordinate 317,662 of NC_134955.1, read as the reverse complement.
CATAAATGGAAGAAGTTCCCGGACAGCGGGTGAAATAACCTACAGAATACTTTGAAGCATTTGTGAACACCTGACAATCCATCCTACACTTGCAGCTGCAAACCCCTTGTTACAAAAGGAAAAGGCTCCCCCTGCATGCCCGCCCCCCCCCCCAAATCTTAAGTGAATGAAATTAAAGAATCCTTTTGAAGCTTCTAAAATTGACACATTTAACTTTAGCAGAATTTTCACACACCTACCAAATCCTGCACACTCATACCTAATGCATAAACCCCAGAAAGCTGAATTCACCTAGTTTAATAGTTCTCCAGAGATAAGTCACAGGCTGCTTATTTTTCACTAGTACAAGAACACCATCACTCGCCTTCACTACGGAAAGATAAAACACTTGGGAACAATCAAGCACGTCACCTTGATGAGTCCATCTCCTTGGGCAAAGCAAGGGTCCTGAACAAAGTCCAAAACTTGCAGAGTCAGCTGGTGCCAGAGTCTTAAGAAACAAGAAGGCCACTCAGTGAGTTCACACTTTATACCAGCTCCTCAACTCCTGCCATATCCTACATTTCACACTCGAAATCTGTTGAAGCCGCCTGTCCCTGCGGCTGCTGTGACTAATGACAGAGACAAAAACCGGTGGCAGAGACACCCCCCCCCTCCCCGAGCACTAACATAAAGCAGCCCCAAGGAGAGCAACACGGAAATCAGCTCCCCGGCTTTCCACAGCTACGTACGCGCTGGTTAAGCGATTACCAGGTGACAAGAGGGACGCGGGGAGCGGTCCATTCCCGCCCCGGGAGAGCTCTTCAGCCCGGCACTTCGTACCGTGAGCCAGCGCCCCGGGGAGAGGGGCCGCGGAGCCCCGCGCTCTGCGGGACAGGCCGGGACAGCACACGGCCGGCCCCGCGGTGCGCCCGGAGGGGCACAGCCCCACAAAAGCAACGCCCCAGAACACCCGGGAGAGGCGGCCGGGAGCCGGGCGGGCCCTGCCGAGGGCAGCGGCCGCCCCCCCCACCCACCCCGCGCCGGGGCAGGCGTTCCCACAGCAGCGCTCCCCCCCGCCCCCAACTCACTTCTTGTTGTAGAGCTCCTCCAGACGGTGCCACACGGCGGCCTGCCCCGGCCCCGAGCTCTGGCTCTGCTGCAGGAAGCCCGGCACGTCCTTCATGGCGGCGGCCGGAGGGAAGGAGGCAGCGAGGAGACAAGCGACGCTAACGCCCGGCCACCCCCGCCCGCGCGGCCGCCGGAAATGCACACTCACTTCCGGCGCCGCGCGGGGCACGCTGGGTACCGTAAGGCCCCGCGGCGATCGCCCTCCCCGCCCCGCGGTAGCCATGGCAACGCCTTGCCCCCGGCCTTCCCCCTCCCTCAACAAACACACACCCCCAAAATCCCCGAAACGACCCAAAAAGGGGCGGGGGGTGGGGGGCGAGCGAGGCCGGGTCGCTGCCAGAGAGGCGGCCGCGACGGCGGGCGCGCCTACTCGGTTCATTGCGGTAGCGCGGCGGCGGGTGCCCGGCGGGGAGCGCGGCCGCTGCCCCGGCCATGGAGCGGGGGACGCGGAGCGGCGCGGCGGCGGTCGGCGGGCTCCTGGCGGCGGGTGAGGCCCGGCGGGCGGTCAGGTGTGGGGAAGGGCCCTGAGGGGCGGGGGCGGGCCGTGAGGGGGGCTGAGGGGCGGGAGGGGGCCGTGAGGGGGACTGAGGGGCGGGAGGGGGCCGTGAGGGGGGGCTGAGGGGCGGGAGGGGGCCGAGGAGCGGGAGGGGGCCGTGAGGGGGGCTGAGGGGCGGGAGGGGGCCGTGAGGGGGGGCTGAGGGGCGGGAGGGTGCTGAGGGGCGGGAGGGGGCCGAGGAGCGGGAGGGGGCCGTGAGGGGGGCTGAGGGGCGGGAGCGTGCCCCGAGGGGAGACACCACCGTCGCCCGCGCGTTGCTGCCCTCCGGTGCTCCCTCAACACCCGTTCACCGGCCCTGTGCTTTCTTGCAGCATGGAGGAGCCTGTGGGAGCGCGGCCCCAGGGATGGCAGCAGCAGCAGTGGCCCGGGCAGCCTGGCCCGGCTCTCCCTTTGCTCTGGGGACAGCAAAGGGGCAGCTGGCTCGCGAGCACGGAGGTAGGGCTGTCTGGCTTCGCGCGCCCCTCGCCTCACAGCCGGTGCTGGTGCCTGATGCCCGCCAGGCCTCTGCACCGGGATGCCGAGGGGAAGGAACCGGTACTGTTACAATGAAAGCGTGGGATAGAGGACATCACCTCTCCTGTCTAAATAGGCAGATGGGTCCCCATCTCTGTCAGCCAGAGCTGGCCCGGGAGCTCAAAGAGTGGAGAGGTTTACCAGAGAAATATTGGTGTTTGCCAGATTGTGAATTTAGCTCCCCGGGAACCTGGTCTGACAAGGCAGAGCCATGTCCTTGTGAAGACAGCGTCAACCACACTGAGGCCACAGTCGACACTTGCAGCTCGGTAATTGCCGTTCGCAGATTGCCAAGATCCAGCAGCTCCCTTGGCTCTTCGCATTCCCACGCCTTCTCTGGACTGCTCGTAATGTCCTGCACCAGCAAGCACTAATTGTCTGGGGAGAAGCTGTTCCTTCAGATGGTAGTGACTGCTCTCTGCCCCATCTGTACGTAGTGCTGACCTGTGATTCCTTTAGGCATTTGCTGTTTACACGTGGAGCTCTCGCAAGGCAGAGCCCTTGGGGGAAATAGAGAAATGAAAACGTCCGTGGTAACCTGGGCAGCATCATCCCAGGGTCACTGCATCACCCTGTTAGAAACTTCTTGAAACTCAGGACATAGAAAAGAGTCTTCCTTATCCCAAGAGCAGTGTAAATCAACTATGAGACCCGTGAGTCCCAGTGCTACCGTTCCCACAGCCCTATGTCCACCCCCTGTCCAAAAAAAACCCCTCTCATAGGGGTACCAGTGATTTGGTATTTTTAGATCTGCATAAAAAGTGCAATGGAAGGTATCTACTCCTGGGATATGGATTAGACTAATGGTTAAGCTTTCTCCTCGTTAAGTACTAGCACACAGTCCTGCCGATTGAAGAGCTTTCTGCAAAATTCTTGGGGTGGCTTTCTCCCCCCGAGCAGTTTTCAGCTGAAGTCGCTGTCAGTACACTACCTGCTGTGCTTTCTCTCTGTTCCGAGCAGGGTCCGAGGGACCAGGCCCTTCTCTTTGTCTGCTGCTGCCAGAGCCATCTTAGGAATGGGCAGATGGGGAGATGATGGTGGGAAGCAGAAGCTCACCCTGCAGGATGTGGCAGAGCTAATTCGGAAGAAGGAGTGTCGCCGAGTGGTGGTGATGGCTGGCGCTGGGATTAGCACCCCCAGCGGCATCCCAGATTTTAGGTAATGCCTCCATTGTTTCATTTGTCCTTTTTCAGTGCTGGGAGGGCCAAGATCTTCAGCTTAGATAATGCTGGTGCCTGCTACTCCTCTCACCCCTCCATTTTGTTTATCTGTGCCAGGCTAGACTAGGCACAGGAGTTTCCGTGCCTGCTGATCCTCCTTCTCCAGCCAAAGGCAGGCTGGCATCACCAGTCGGACTTTGGGCCGTTCCTTGGCCCAGGTCTTCAGGATGGTTAAGTCATGCCCGTTGCTTGATTCTGTGGCTGCACTCACTGCACCACCTTGGCCACCAGAGAAGGGCCGACGTGGCCGCGGCGCGGGCTTGAGACGCTCCAGCTAGAAGAGAGCATGGTCCTCAGCATACCAGCGTGGCCCTTCCCTTCCTCCAACTGCAGGCACAGCTCTGCAGCCGGGAGAAGGTGGGGTGGCAGTAGAGCAGGGATGTGAGGCAGGTTCTCCTTCTGTGCAGAGGTAGTTTCAGCTGCTCTCTTGACACACGATGGACAGCACAAAGCAGCCAGAGGGAACCCAAGGATCTGGCTGGCTGCTCTGTCACGTCTTGGTCTGGCTCTGTCGCGGGTGGCAACTCTTCTTGCATTCTGACTACCAGCCCCGCTCTCCTCTCTTTGCAGGTCCCCGGGGAGTGGCCTCTACAGTAACCTTGAGCAGTACAACATCCCTTACCCAGAAGCCATCTTTGAACTGATGTACTTCTTTGTCAACCCTAAGCCCTTTTTCACTTTGGCCAAGGAGCTCTACCCCGGCAACTACAGACCCAACTACGCCCACTATTTCCTGAGACTCCTGCACGACAAAGGGCTCCTCCTGCGCCTCTATACCCAGAATATCGATGGGCTGGAGAGAGGTGAGTTTTCTTTTCCCCATCTCTCAGCAGCAGAGCGCCGGGAAGAGATGACGGTGAGAAGCAGAATAGGAGGCAGGACTGGGGAAATGCCCAGTGAATGTGGAGTTTCTGGTTCAGTCACCTCACGCTGAGCTGGTCCTTTCCCACGCGCTGTGTTCCAGTTGCTGGGATCCCTCCCGATAGACTGGTGGAAGCCCACGGCACCTTTGCCACTGCCACTTGTACAGTCTGTCGAAGGAAGTTCCCAGGAGAGGACTTCAGGGTGAGTGGTCACAGCTGGGCATCGACACATAAATTAATGCAAGGAGGAGAACCTGTTGCAGGCCTGTTGTTTTGCCCTCAGGGCCAAGAGGTTTTATTGGAGGGGACCAGACTTGGGCTGGATGTTGCCGCGAGGATGTGTTGTGGTTCTGACCCTGCTGTGCAGGTATGCGCTGCCCCGTAACAAGTGGTGTTGGGTGCTCTTGCTTCAGGGGGACGTCATGGCAGACAAGGTCCCTCACTGTCCTGTCTGCACTGGAGTCGTCAAGCCTGACATTGTGTTCTTTGGCGAGGAGCTACCGCAGCGCTTCTTCCTCCACGTGACAGACTTCCCCACGGCAGACCTGCTTTTCGTCATTGGAACGTCCCTAGAGGTCTGGGACTAAGGGAAACCCCTGCTCACAAGGAGAAAAAGGCACACGGAAAACAGGGCCCGAGGGGACTCTGGAGGAGAGAGGTTTAGAGGAGAAGGCGAGAAACTGGGTTATCGAGGTAAAATTTGAGGTGGCAGGGTAAGAAATAGGATGCATGCACTCTGAGAGACCCTCTGAAAACCTTGTGTGCTCCTGGTAAAGGTGGGCACCTGGAGAGCAAGAGATGAGTTTTGCAGCTACCTGAGGAAAGGCCACCGGATAACTGGTGACATCCGTAACCTGTTCAAAGCTGGGGTAGCTTAGCCCACGGTGGGAGAACTGTTAAACACAGCGGTTACAAGCTTAGCGTGCAGTGAATTCGTGCCCACAAGTGCCCCTCGGGGGTGACCGTCTCTCTCTGCTCCTTCGGGTTGCCTTCCTTCAGGTGGAGCCCTTTGCCAGCCTGGCAGGAGCTGTTCGCAGCTCCGTTCCCCGAGTCCTGATCAACCGAGATCTCGTAGGACCCTTCGCCTGGCAGCAACGCTACAATGACGTAGCCCAGCTGGGGGACGTGATCAGTGGGGTCGAGAAGCTGGTGGAGCTGCTGGACTGGAATGAAGAGATGCAAACACTAATTCAGAAGGAAAAAGCAAAGGTGGGAAGGGGCTCAGAGCCCCGTCTCCCTCCCTCAGCCTCTTTGTTCCTTGCGCTGGAGTTATTCCGGGGGGAGCAGGTTTGTGCTTGCTGGGGTTAGACTTGCACCGCAGACACCGCCATGCTTGCAGTCTGCATTCAGAGAAAAGGACCACAGAAAAGTGCAAAAAGGTTAAAAAAGAAAAAAGCAAACCTCAGTGCTATTTCACAGTGAAGGTGCCACAGAGCAGAGAGCGTGCCGTGTTGCTGAATGTTTCAGTGGTACGGAAGGGGAGGATGCAGATCCGCCAACCTCAGATGAAACAGGAAGAACACGGAAAAGGCCAGGCTTTGGGTTGAATGAGAATGCTTTAGTGCTTCTTCAGGCAGTGACCCACTCAATTACTGAAAAGCTTTCTGTTGATTTCATCTTTTTTTTTAATTTGTTCCCAAACGCAACAAAAAAGCCCTATAGATGAAGGTACAGTTTCCTGGAGCTGGAAGTGACCAACCAGAAAATCCCCTGTCACCTGTATCAAATTAATCCAGTATAATCTTTGTAAGCCAGCAGACGACTCATCTTTGCATTTAAACAACACAAAACATGGGCATTTTCTTCTTCCGGCAATGCTTCCCTCAGATGTGTGTGAGGAGACTGGAAAACTCCACTGAGCGTGCAGACGCGCAGTGGGGCACGCTCTTGGGTGCTGAAGCTGCTGTTCAGGCGTTGGTTTTTACGCTGCTTTTTCCCTGGCTGAGAGCCTGAGCCTGTGATGCTGTTAATGGCACATTAACACGAGCAATTGCTGAACTAAACCCAGGAGCCGAGCCAAGCATCACCTTAGTGGAGCTTTCCTCTTCCTGTACGGTCGCTTAATTGCTTTGGTTTCATTTCTAGTGTTTTTTCTAGTCATTGTGAGAAATAAGTAATAGTCGTAACGAAAGGGAGGCTCCAATTGCGCTATGTCTGAGACCAAACGAGGTGCTGCGGTGGCCAGACATGCGACGAACAGCAAGCGGCAGGCAGGAGTGAGGGTACTTGCTCCGCCTGACAGCATTGAATCGCTAACTAAAGACTTGACTCTTTTCCCCCGCTGATCATTTATTTCCCTGTGCCGTTCTTCTTACGTCTGTAATCTTTTGAGATCTTCAGAAGTGAGAAATTGTAGGAGAGCAAGTTCTTAATTACTTTGAGTTTAGAGCTAACGTTAAGGATTACATTACTTTAGACCTGCTGGGAAGATTTTTTCCCCACATTTGGCATCACTTTTTGAACTTTTTTTTTTTTCAATTTAAGCAGAAGTTGTAACTTGTGGGCTGGGCCAACTCTTCCGCTTGTGTAAATGGGCGCAGCTCCGTTGTCTGCAGTAGGGCTCTGCCAACTCGCCGTAGTAAGAAGCCAGTTGTATTTTTAACAGATACACTGTCCGTACATGGTTTCTTCTGACCCAAGAGAAAATTTGGCTTCAGGATTCCAATTTTAACATTCAGGTGGTTCTTACTTTCATCAGATTATGGGGTAGGAATGAATAGGAATTATTAGTCCTTCGGTCAGGTTTTTGATCTTTCACTACAAGCCATTTTGCATTTGTATGAGACCAAGCAGCCCTTGGTTTAATGCTTGCGCTGCTCTAGATCACTGATGCATAAAGCTGATGCAAATGTGGTGACGCACGAAAAAACCCCTCCTCCTTGCTCTGGGATTTTGGTGCTAGGAAGCATCGCTGGCTGAGCTAACAGGGGCTGGAAGGTTTGAAACACCCTAGCAAGCACTGTGTGGTCTTTCTATTTTTAGCTGGACGCAAAAGACAAATAGGACAGCTGGCTCCCTGCTGCTGGAGAGCGATGTTCACCTTGAAAAGGAGACGTTGTCATGCCCAGCATGGGCAGAGAAAGACATCGTGGCAGGGAGCCGTGGACGAGGCCGTCCGGCTCTGCAGCAGCAAATCCACAGAGGACTGGCACGCTGGGGAGAAGGGGATGCTCGTGGCTCGATCCAGCCAGCCTGGAAGCAGAGCAGAGAGGCCTTCACCGGCGAAGGAAGGGAGGCTGAAGGGAGCGAAGCCCAAATGCCAAGCTGCAAACTGGTTCTGCACGTGAAGGCTTTCCTACCTGAGACTTCAGAACAGTTGATGTAGCCACTGAGCACTGCTCCCTCCTTGTCTTACCTCATTTCAGCACGCACTAGGAGAGACTTTCCTCTTCCACGGCTCTGGCTGTCACCCCATCAGCACACCATTTGACGATGTCCAGCCATGACAGCTTCACCAGTAAGTGGCCGGGAGCTCGTGGGCTCGTGCCAGCGTGTCAGACGAGCTGTGCATATGCAGCTTGCTGTTTGGGTCTCCCTCTTTCTGAGCCATCCAACCTCGGAGACCCTCAGAGGGCCTGGTTTTCAAGGATCAGGAGTTGAAAAATGCCATGAAGGTCAGGCCTTAAGGCAGGACAGAATCATTTCGTCTGGAGTGAGTTTTCCAGCTCCCCCCACCGGACTGAGCATCTACCAACTCCTTTCACAGCTCCTCCTCAGATACTCTTCTCTTAGTCGCGATCTTTCAGCTGCTGCAGACTTGTAGTGTTTATTCTTCAGAGGAAATCTCTGTTAATCAGGGGACGAATGCTGTCATGGGGGGCCTGCCCCCATTCCTATTCAGGAACACCAGCTCAAGCTGCTGAAAGAGCTTTGAATCAGTCTAGTGTTAATTATTTAATAATAAAAAGAGTTCTAATTTTACTGATGTCTCCTGAGGGTTTTTCTGTAAACTTCACACCTTCCCTAGTGTTTGAACACATTCTGTCCCCACCACCACCACTCTTTTCACCTGCTTTATTTGTTTTTTTCTTCTTCTTTTTAGGCTTACACAAGTGCCTTTCCTCCCTGTAAATGCTGTCGCGGGGAGAGGCAGTATCAGTCAGAGCGCTGCAGTGATGTCCTGCTCTTTCCCAGATGTGCCCTAGCAGACGTACTTTGCGTATCACAGGCGTAGCAGAACCTCTTCCCTGCAACAGGGCATGAATTTCATCCCCCCAGCACCCAAATTTGGCTGTGAGGATTGAAGTCACACCCAGGTGGCCCTGGCTGACCCATCTGTTTATCACAGCAACTGTTCTAGAGGCAATCCCAAACAGTACCAGCTCTAAACAAGCACAACAAAATGCAAAGCATTTTATGCCACCAGGTTGTTAACGGTTAATGCTAAACCGCAGAAAGCCCAAGCAAAGGGAATAAAAGCATTTGAGCACACAGCTGTGTCTTACCAACACAACACTGGAACACTGTTACTGACCTCTATGCCGAAAAGCTCTTCCCAGGGCAAAGCTAGAGCCTCAAAACGCTGACTTACGGCTATCTGTTTATGTAATTAGAGGTGTTTGGACCTAATACTCATCTGCTGTAAGTCAGACTTAGCTCAAGGGACCCCCCAGAAGCCTGGCACATCTACTGCTAATGCTACAGGAACAGAGAGTTCGGCGCTTGGTGCCCTAGCTGCTTCCTTGAAGGAAGGTTTGAACAAGTTCCATTCAGACGAGCAGACTTGCTTATCCAAATGCACAATTCAAATACATCTGCGTGTTCCTCCTCCCAGCCGGGACCGGCCCAGCAGAGGTATCTGAATGCGCAGCCGCAGGAAAAGCAGGAGGATTGTTCTCTCACTTGGCAGAGCACCAGAAGCCTCGCGGCACATTGCTTCACACTGAAAATTGCGGTGACATGCTGCTTTTAAACCGTACCCTGTTTATAAACCTTTACTCCAGAAGCGCCCTGTGCCAAGTTCAGCCCCTGCGCCGGGGCTTTTCAAAGCAGGGCCTGTCAGTTGCAAGCCAGGGTTTTAAGCACGATAGAAAGTTAGAATACAACAGTATCAGAAGCATTGCATTAAAAATACACCCCCCGTTCTTCCTTCTGCATGGAAAGCTTCGGAGAGCTTTAAAGCTGGGAAGAGATCAGAGGTCTGCATGTTCACACAGAAGGTCTGTGGTGGGCTTTTTTGTTAGTTAGTTAAAAAAAAAAGAGGAGAGAGATGCAGTTGGCCTAAAAACTCCAGCTACGATACGCTGAAGCTATTCTCATGACAGAAGCCTACCTGCGAACCTTAGTGGGTCAGTTTTACATAAATATCGTATAGCCCTGGGAGAGCCTGGAACTTTAATCACGACTACTAAAAAAATTCTTAATCACTGAAGAACTAAACTAAGTGAAGCACACCTTCAGCTTTTCACATCATAGAGACCGTCTCCAGAAAACAAGCACCAACTCCTAAAAATACACAGGCAGGAACACTTGCAAACCCTCTGCTCACCCCCGCTGTGCATCTGCAGCCTCCCCGGACCCAGATTTCCCGGGTGTCCGATACGGTGCCCCGTTGCGAAGCCTGGCCAGCCTGCCCTGCCTCCCCACCGGAGCCCCGGCCTCGCTGCCTTGCGGGGAGTCAGAAACCTCAGCAGACCCACGCAGCCAAACGATCACGGAGGCTGGCTCGCGTCCTGCAAAGGCTGAGCAGCAAATCCCTACTGCAGAGACAGAAAACAGAGCTGGTGTGCACCATCTTCAACCATTACGGAGCATTTGTAAAGGAGATGAACAGTCCTGTAAACAACTGCGTGTCGTGAGGCCCGAGGGGTTGCGCTAAGATTGTTTTGCAATCCTCAAGCTTCAGTGCTTACTTTAACTTTGGGATGCTCCATTCGGTTATACTTGGTGGTCATGGTGCAGGGAAAGGTTCTGGCTCGGCCCCAGTTTAATGCTACAATCTTACCTCCCAAATAAAACTGTAAAGTTCAGGGTGATCGGAGTAGAACCATGTGCTAGTCAGAAAAAGCCAAAGATACTGCCTTACTTGCCCAGAGCCATCACGTTCGATGAATCACTGCCATGCGCCCATTTGTCAGGTTTTCTTTATTCTAGCATCACTTTTGCATTCCTACTTGTGATAGTAAGTTTTGGAACTCTGGTACATGAGACAAACTGGAAGATTTTCTTTAAAACAATTTTTTTTTTAAAACAAAAAAAAACAAAAGACAAATCTAAGCCACAGCGAAGGACAGGACCAACCCCAGCCCCTGGGTGCAAACAGCAGTGGACCTGTGGGAAAGCCAAGGCAGACGAGGAGGCAGCAGACAAAGCACAGATTTTGACCTTTCATTTGGAAAGCGTGAAGATGGGGAAAGGCTAATGCCAAAAACTAAACTCTATGGTAACAGGAACATTGCACAGTGCCAGAGTCCGAATATCGGAGTGTTCCTGGCAGTCACCTGCGCATTTCTCTCCTGTGGCCGATGGGAATGCCGGAAGGTTCACACACTGCTGCTCCCCTCTGCACTCACGTACACGCTCCTAAGTCCACACACTCCTGGTTTTGCACAGACACCGTCACGCTCACAGCCATACGTAACGCACACATGTACAGCTACCTGCTGATGAAATGGATGCACTATGCCGAGACACCCCGCCGACACCGCTCCCCAAGGACTGCCATGAATAATCACTCACACCCCTCTCCTGCAGTCCCACCTTCCCACCCGTGTTCCTGGGAAGCGGCTCCCCCCTCGTAGGGCCGGCCACACGTAGCCACGCACAGCGACACGTGTGCTGATGTGTGGCCACACAAGCGTCAGCAAGTATACAAGATGCTCCGCAGATTATTGAACCCTGATGGTGTGACAGAAAGATCCTCCCCCCAACCCTTCTTCCCAAACATCACATTTAAAAAAAAAATCCTACTGGAAAGTCCTGGAAGCAATTTAGAGTCTGAAATCCTCAAGGCTGCTGACAGGAGAGACCAAGGTGGAGCCAGGCCATGAAGACCCTCTGGAAGGAGAGGTGGTTATGGAGCTGGGAAGGAGGCAGGTGGTGTTCCTTGTTGCGGACTGAGGGGTCCAGGCTGGATCCAGATCCTACAGGCAGAGTCCTGGCCCAGTACTAGCCTCTGGGTGCAGCACCAGTTCTGGAGGGAGAGCGGAGGGAGGCTCCCCAGCTCTCCGAGGCTGGGGCACGAGGTCTGGATCAGTCCAGCCCCAGGTCCGAGTCGGACGACGACCTCTCGTCAGCTATATCATGGATGGCATTCTCCATGGGGGCCAGGTTGCCGCTCGGCGTGATGCCCATGGGCTGGATGACTTGCTCTCTGCAGCCAGGGAGGAGATGGGGGGAAGGCAACACAAATTTGCAGCAGACACTGCAGGAACAGACGAGTACTACAGCAGAAACGTGGGGCTTGTGGAAACTGCCCCGAGGCAGCCCAGAACAACCCCAGGCCATCACCAAGAATCCCTTTTAGAAGTAGGGGACAGTTCTAGCCATAAAACCTCCAGCATGCTGAGGCAATGGCTGGAAGCACAATCCACAAGTGTTGCCATTCTCAGGTTCCCTGGAATAGGCTCACTTTTAGGGTCCTGTTCTGCGTGGTACAGGATTGCCAGAGGAAAACTAGTGCTGGCATCAGTGTTCCTCTCCCTCTAACACACAATGGAAATACATGCAGTAAACGTGCTGCCCTTTTCCCTCCCACCCTTGGGGTGGTCTGAACTCAGTTGGCAGACTCTGGGTTCTTCTCTGTGGCACCTATTAATGACGGATGAAAGACAACCGGAGAAAGCACTCCTGCAGGAAAAGGGCCTTGGTGGCACTGGCTGCCATCTGTCCCCAAAACGCTGCTTCCTACTGAGCAGCCTTGCCAGGACAGTGGCTGCTGTTCTACTGAGCACCCGGCCAAACCTGGTGAGGCAGCAGGTGCTTGGAAACACAGTACAGGCACGCAGAGGAATTTCGCAGTATGCCATCCTGCCAAAGAGGTGTGTGGGGCTTGCAGTGCCTTCCCCTGCACATTACAGAGCCCAGCTTAAGGAAATATTTCCCCATGTATCTCCCCTACTCTCTTACATCCCTTCAGTTAGTGGTGGCCTTGGGAATATATTCAAAGAAAGGTCTGTGATAAATGTAAATCACAGATATGCAGGTGCTAACACAGACATGAACACACACAATTTTCTAGTACCTGGACAATTTGTCAAACATGTTGACTAACTTCATGGCTTCATGTTCCTTCTGCTCTTCAGTCATCCCTTCCATGGGGTTGGGTAGTTTCTCCTCGACGCGTCCCGTCACAGGGTTAATGCTGCAAGAAGAATAGTGAGGCCAGGGCAAAGGAGGGAGGTAAAGCAGAGGAGTGACAAAAGGGCTGTTTAAAAACCTTCTTTGCCTCTACTGAGCACAGGAACACAATGGCAAGGCTGGTTATCATTGCTGCTTGTCTCGTTAGCCCCAACCGCTATTGCAGTGCAACATGGTGCTTCCGACCTCTTTCTGCATGTCCTACGCACAGTCATCCCCCCTTACAAATCCCTATCATTTCTTTGGCGTGAGCAACATCCCCATCCTGCCAATTCCACAGTGCAGTTTTAAACCAGGTGCACAAGGGCAGACGACACTTCTTCCCTCTCCTTAAGTCAGGAGGCAAAAAGCTAACACAGAATAAAAACCCCAAACCCAACCTGCAGAGCACATTGAACAGGATGCTAGAAAGTATGGGACCCACAGCTGAGCACAGTCCTAGAGCTCTCCCTGCACACCCCCCATCCTCGAGATACCACCACCCACTAGCAGGCAAGGAAAAAACAGTTCACTCCAGCAGCACAGGACTCTGGAGATGGAGAGTAACTGGCACTTCCAAAGCCGCTGCAAGAAGGGACCACCCTTACCCCTTATCCCAGCACACAGTAAAAGCCCGCCACTCTACTGAGATGTGCGGATGCCAAAAAAAGGTGTAAGATACGGATTAGAGATGTACTGCCACGTGCACACCACGAACAGGTCTGGTGCAGAATGGGCTCTGGCTGAAGGAACCCACTTTGCTCTAGAGCCTGTGCCCAGCTGCAAGGACCCAATATATGCACTGGTGACCACCCACGCCATGAGCAGCTCAGCCAGAGAGGCATTTCACCCAAGGAACGGGACATCAAAGCTAAGGGTGAAACTGCTAAGTAATGCAGAAGGAAATGCGCGTGTGAAAGAGCAGGACAAGGGAGATGGCAGGGAGGCAGATGAAGGGACAGAGCAGGAGTGGGAAGAAGGTGTAGGAAGAGGGGTGCTGTAGAGGGGGACCAGACTTCTTTACTTGGGCTTTGCCTCTTTGTACTCCTCAGTGTCTGTGTCTTCGTCTTCTGAGTACTCTCCCTCTTCCCGACCACCAGCCATCAGGCCTCGTGCTGCCAGGAGCCCAGCTGCATTCCCGTAGCCTGTGTACTTCACAAACCGCGACACTGCCGGGAGAAGGGGAGAGAGAGACCACCCTGTGCTTCCCCTCCTGCCTCTCCAGCCCCGTCTGCTCCTGTGTGCCCCAACAGCAAGATCGGTGCAAGGCCACGGAGACCCAGAAATGCCCTTTGAACTCTGTGACAGGGAGCAAGGCTCCCACACCGTGCACCAGGAAGGCAGGCCAGGTTGTCTGCAGCATGTTGGGGTGTCCTCTAGCAGAGCTTTTCACTCACCGCTGGCATGAGACAGCAACTCCTTCCCACAGAGCACTTGGATACTCTCCACTTTTCCCTACTCAGTGTATCTGGCCCAAGGGAAGACAGAAGTTCCTGTTGGCTACAAAGGGTCACCCATCCCACGCTTTCTGGCTTGCCCAGAGGCCAGTCTCCAGGACTCCCTGTCACCAAAGCCCACAACAAGGCCCTGCAACTCACCGCTCTCCTTGCAGAGCACAAAGAGGAACTCTGCCGCGCAGTGCTTCACGTCGGTGTCGATGTGGGTCATCAAACGCACCAGCTTGTTCCGCAGAGAGTTCCCCACCTCCGGCCGATTCCTCACGTCCCGGAGCGGCGGCAGCACCTACAAGGCCACAGTGAGGGGCGATCAGTGGAGCTGGAACAGCAACGGCAGGTCGGACAGGGGAAAACATACGTGCGTTTTACAAATCAGCTAACACTAATAAATCCACAGAGCGTGGGAGATGTGGAAAAAACAGCGTGGGTACCAAAGACCTCAAACACCTATATATCAGAACCTAGTAGAGAGACAGAGAAGGTCTGTTTGGAGGATGGCAATAATCAGGCGGTTTGCTATTCTCCTCTCTCCTCAGTGCAGCATCATTCAACTTTTGGCTGAACCACAGCGTACCTTCGCCTTCAGGAACTTCCTCGTCTGGCGGTGGACTCGGGCGCTCTCCGTCAGCAGGTTCAGCACAGGGGTCAAACTCTCCTTCAGCTTGTGTCCCTGCAGAAGCGCCCACAAAGCGAACAACACATTAGTCACACTGAGCTCAGCTCGTCTGGCTTGTGGTGGAGAGCGCGAGTACAGACCATCAGGGAAATAGATGGACACCAAAGCCTCTGCCACAGGAATTTCAGTGCTTCATCACTCCTCAAGCAGCAAGGGCTTTCCAAACCCTGCCCTGTGACACGGCAGTGCTAGAAATATTTGTGCAGGGCATCCAGGGTAGAGAAGTGCTGCGGTAAAGTTCAGAGGCCCTTTGGAATAACTCCAGAGACAGAAAACCACAGCCAGCTTAAAAATAATGCAGATTCAGGCTTCCAGAAGCTACCCACCAGATCACTATTGAGTGAAACAGAACACTGATATTTCAATCGGCCAGCTAATCATCTACTGTTCACCCAATCTCACTACCTGCAGTCCATAAAGCGGTGACACAGTCACCTTCCCAGTCAACAGACGTTGTTTTAGTCCTACCAACCATAACAGTTTTTGCCTCTGCTAAAAACTGCCCCTTCTATAAAGGAATATCTCCGAACTAACGATGCCTTGCTGGTGCTCCTGTGATGTTGGCACCGGGCTTTTCAAGGATGAATATAGGCTGAAGGAAAGGTGCCTTGCAGTGAACTTGTGAAAATGAGCAGTGATGAACTCACACAGCAGCCTCTCAACTTACCCTGTCAAGGCGCCGCTCTAGGAAATCCAGCAGGATGCTGACTGCATCCATGTTGACACCCATGTACTCAAGCGAGCCTGGCCGGACTTTCGGGGTCAGGAGGACATCCAGACATTTCAGGGGCAGGTTGCCCAAAAGGTTAACCGTATGACTGAACATATGAAAGAGAAGCAAACACAGTCATGGATCTTTGTTCACAGAAGTTCTTCAGCTATCCAGAAATGAAGATTCATTACTAACTTCCAGGAGTGTGAGGACCCCGAGATCTAAGCTGTCTTTGGGCTGCATCCCAAGCTCCTCACACCTCTAAAAGGGAATAAATTAAACTGCTTTTTGGGTAGTTGAACTATTTGCTGGGAGTCCAAAGAGACTTCAGTGACAACTGAGAAACCATGGATCTTGACACAGAGGCCAAGTAGGACCACTCTGGGTGGTCAAAGGTCTGTCTCTAGGGTCGCCTGCTGCATCACATATTGTCACCTTGATGGTCAATGCAATGCATTGCTTAGGATTCTCCTGACTATGGTTTTCTTGGGTACAGGATGGTGTCACCTGCTCAAAGCTGACAACCCTGGACCAACAATGCTCAGCAGTGTGACACAGGCAATTTCTCAGCCTGGCTCAAGAGACAGACAGTTAATTAAGGCCAGCCCATGGACTCTTTAATTAAAGTACCAAACATCTGCTCTGGCAAGTTGCCCACTGAAGTGGCTGGCACTGTTGAGGAGGCCTGATGCAGGATATTGAATATGGCCCTTGGGGTCAGGCAGGCCTGGAGAAAACATTTCCTCCCGTAGACCTGGAGGCTGTGGCATTAGCACACATGATTTGACTGTGGGAAGGGCAGGGCTATTTCTGAGTTCTAGCAGCATGAGGAACCTGCAGGCCAAACCAAAGATGCCTGTTTGTCAGCAGCGACTTTAGCAATCACCAAACAAGCAGAGGATGGATGTTAATGCCAAGGTCAGGCAGGATCTGCCTTGAGGAGACCTGTTTCTAGTGAAGATCATGACCTAGTTATCTAACAGAGACCTGTGGAACTCCTCTGTCCGGTCCTCTCCATCAGCAGAGATCATGAGGCAGTGGCGCAGGAGGGCACCCAAGTGCCGGTACAAAGCAGCATCTTCCTGGCCCCAAAACAGAAAATGAAAACCTTGGTCAGGAAAGGGGATCCTCCACATCTCAGAGCCTGCTGCCCCTGCAGCCCACAGCCCCATCCCTCCCTCCAGCAGCCTGATAACTGGCAGCAGGGTGTTTAAGTGGAAGTAGCCTCCTGATTCTCCTTTTGAGGTCAACACACAGTCTTCCTGCTGCCCGATACCTTTTCCCTCACTCTACAACACTGAGTCAAGGGCTGGAAGAGGCCCCAGAAGAGGCCCGTGGATTATCCAGAGATGTTCTCCATCACACCTTCCTTTGACCTTGTCCAGAAGGTGAGAGAGTACCAGGCCACACTCAGAAGCAAGTTATGTGGGGGCTCCGCTCTCCCACTTGCACAACAAATCACGTCATTAAGAAGGAAAAATGCCCAACTTTTAAATTTTAATGCTCTAAAAGTCTTATGGGTTAATGATTCATTGGATAGAGGCAGTGCTCTAGAGAGCAAGGTCCAGACACACAAGCCTCTTGCTACCCTTACATGTACCCGGGGGCTGCATGAGGACCAGTATGTAATACAAGGAAATGCAAGTGGATGAGAAAACCAGCAGTCAAACCACAGCCCGGAGCCATGCAAATGCAGTGGGGTGGGACACCCAAGGAGCTTACCTCATCCACCTCCCTCTTGCTGGAATCAAAGGTGATATTGAAGAGCACTTTCAGGATCTCCATGGCTCGCTCTGTCTCCTGCCGAGGCAAAGGTGGGAGAAGTCCCTCCTCGGTGGCAACTTCGTAGGGGTCCATCCACTTTACAGCAAGGGTCAGCTCCAGGGTATCTGTCATCAGGCTAATGCCCCTGAGCTCTTGGGCTAGCTGCTGCCGGATGTCCACTCTCAGCGCCGTCAGCAGGAACAGGAGACGCAGGTCAAAGAACTTGACCTCATGAGGAAGGCTCCTCTCGTTGTACAGTTTGATGCGCTTGGCCAGGCCCACCACCAGCCGGGCTTCAGCTGTCAGCTCCTGTGCCCTAGGGCTGCTGAAGACAATGTTGCAGAGGCATTTGAGGGATTCGAGGATTACATCCAAGTCTGGGACCTCCCGGATGAGCTCCTCCGAGTAATCAATGCCAGCATGCCTGGAGAGGGTCTTCAGGCCTTCCTTGGTGGTGAAAGGGTCAAGGCAGTATTTGTCCCGGGACAGGATGCGGATGCTTTCCAAACACGTGACCTGGCAGGACGGCTGCAGCTCTCTTTCCAGGAACTTGATCAGCAGCTGGGCCATTTTCTGTGCAGTTGGAAACAAGCAATGCCTCATACACTGACACTTCACAGTGCTCCCCCACCACCCTGTAATGCTCTGTCCCGGAAAATGCGAGCGTCATCTAGAGATGGGCCTGCTAATGGCTCTGGTTCAGGTGTGCACTCAGCAGCACTCGGGAAGTGTTTGGCTCTGGCATCTGATCCTGACCCAGTTCGAGCAAGGACACCCAGCAAGAAACAAAGAACGGCTGGGAGAGGGTATCAGATGTAAGGGGAGAGTATGAACAGGCAACTGCTACTACCGCGTATTTTAGCTTCACCCACAGTTAGGATGGTTCAGGCTAACACGGTTTACTTGACAGCTGCATTAAGCTAAGGGAGGGCAGGTCAAAGAAGTCCCTTATGGCTTCACTGAAGAGCAGCAACCAATTCAACAGAAGTCCTCTATTCCCGCCCAGAGCCTTAAGATTAGGGAGGCATCTGCTTTGGGTGCTCCAGAAACAGACCGAAAAGTTTGAGAGGTGCGTCAGAAAACTGCCAAGGGAGGGGAAAAGGACCTAAGTGAGGTGAGAAGAGCACATGATGCCCTAGGAAAGGAGGTGAAAAGACCTCAGGAGATTCAAATAAGTAGTACCTCCTTAAACCTCAGTGCAGTCTGGAGACCTACTAGCCCAGATCCTCAGTAGGTACAGACTGGCAGAGCTCCGTTAACACCAATTCACAACAGCTGAAAAATCTAACCACTGAGGATAACAGCATCATATGCGACAGCAACAGAAGAGTACAAGAGCAAAGGTAATGCTTCACACAACCAAGCGCAGCTTGGTTTGAACCATGTGTAGCAACACTTCAGATTACACTAGTAATCCACTGCATAGACATTCACACCTTGGTGAGGTAAGATCTCACTAGATCTCTCTAAGATAACACCACATCAGAGCACGTGTCTTTCCATGCATATTACAAGAGCGAAAGAATCCAAGATTGCAAGTTTTGCTATTGCTCAGTGTCATTGGCTTAACACAGCTTTATCAGTTACACTTCATAATAATAAAAGAACTGAGGGAAGGAATGAAGAAAAAAATGAATTTTAGTCCTTAATGTGAGGCTGGCAGAACTGAACAAGCTTTAGCTCATGAAGTATGCCCCACAATCACACCATTGAGAAGTGAGAAAGTACAGTCATTCCTCTTCTTCCATACGAGGAGACAGACACAGGAGTTAAAGATACAGTCATAAGTCACCAAAGCCTCTGACTGACTCAGGTTAAAGAGATCTCAGAGCATGTGCCCAGGGCTAAACCTTCAGAAGAACTGAGCACCAGGAACTAGACGGCAATGCTCAATTCATATTTCATGACATACACCCCAAAAGTGGAGCACCCCAAGGCTGTGCCTGAATTCACGGCCTGTGTGACTGTCCCAGCTCAAACAGCAAGTCAGTGCAAGGCAAAGAGCTCGGATCTTGTGAGATCCGGTCCTACGCATCAGGCTGTACCTGGAAAAACTTCATGCTAGCATTAGCTGGCAATAGCACGGACAAAAGAGGTCCCCTTCTCCACCCTGGCCGCCTGGTCCACACCTGATGTGCTAACACAGGCATTAGCGCAATCAACCAATGAACTGGACCACAAAACTGATCCAGCAGGAAAATAATCCAGGAAAAAAAAAAAAAAAGTCTTATTCTTTAGGCAGATCAGCCCACCAACCACGTGCAGCCATGCAAAGGTCTGCCCTGGCACGGAAGAACTGCAAGAGTAGAAACGCACAGGCAGGAGTGCTTCTTTCCATTGAGTGCCAGATTACGCCAGCTTGAAGTATCTGTTAATATACAGCCTTGGTCAAATCCTGCAGCTGGCTCACAGCAAAAACACTTACCCTCTAGAGGCTTGCATGTTGCTATGATCTTTGCCTAGCAGACTCATGCCACAAACAAACGATCACACTTTTTATACACCCGTGGCTGAGACTATATGCATCACGGAACCCAAAGGGCCTGCTAACACTGGAAGAATGCCGACCTTTATCCTAAAACATCAACTACTGATGGAAAAACTGGAGGCAGATGCTCTGAGCACACCATTCCCTAATCACGTTAACAAAAAACCCACTCATTTCTTTCCCTGTAGGAGCTGCCACCACCAAGCCCTGCTGGACACGAGTACGGAGCAGCAGATTTATCCATCCTACTAGAGGAAGAAGCCAAAGAGCACGCCTACCTTCCTCTCTTCCCGCTCCTCATCGTCAAAGGTGAAGCACTGAGACTTCTGTGGGGGCAAAAGAGAAACAATCAGAATAAAGTAATAGGTTAAACATCCACAAAACTGTTCCCCCCAGGCAGGGAAGGGCCATTCAGCTGGAAAGCAGCAGGCCTAAATGTGTTTGTGCTCGCTGCAAAAGCAAGCACATCTTCTCAAGAACAGTCCCCACCGGCACAGAGGCAGGGAATCAGCGTGGCAAGGAGTGCCACGGCGCTTAGAGAGGTCTACGATATTTGTGGCGTTTGTAACAAGCAGCGCAAGCTCCTAAGGAACAAGACAAAAGGAAAACTTTCCTGCCACCGAGGTTTTTGTTTCAGTCCTGCCTTTTCTTTCCAACACTGTTCCTATTTAGGCAATTCCAACTATGTGCTTCACAACTAGGGGGAATGAATCTGCTTTGAAAAGCACAGAGGTGGACCATGCCACCAGGTGTGAAGTGCTTTCCTTGAGTGAGATCCCCGCTATTCTGGAGGCCCCTGCTTCTCTTTCATCCTTGAAAAACATTTGTGATGAATATTACCCATTGCCCTCTTCTGCTGGCTCTGTGGTGGAGGCTGACTGCCACAGGCCAAAGCTGTGCCCATCTGATGGACGGGCTTATTTTTAAATACTGCAGCAGTAAAGTGGGCATTCACCATAATCCAAATATCCTGTAATAGCCGGTAATTCCTCTGCTCAGTGGCACCACCAAGCTGTGCCTATAACATTTTTCCCCTTGATATTTATTGTTCCTTTTCCTGACTGAAAAAAAGTACTGTCTCCTTGCTACTTGCGAACAGATCCTTGTGGTTATTCAGATCACGTTCTTTAAACACAAGAGACCTGATCTCTACACCTCCCTCATGTCACTTTCCTTAATAAAAACAGTCCTGCTCTTCATTCACGGGAAACATTTCTGTGTTTCTCACTATTCTGGCTGCTCTTCGATGGACAGTCTCCTTTCTGGCTACATCTGCTTTCAATGAACTGGACAGCACAGGAGACCACAGGCGCCCTGGTGAAAAGCAGCACTTTCCAGTGAATGACGCAACCCTCATTTACACCAAGAGAGCATTTGGTCCAAGCTTTGAGAATGAAAATGTTTAAAATTTATAAAACACTAACTATGTATGTAGAGATACACCTAGATCTATAGCTAGAGATATGTGGATGTAATTGTATCATAATTCTCCCATCATTTTCTTAGCGCTCACTGTCACCTTTTATTGAGTTACACTGCTTACACTTACGGAGCCGCTCAATAACGGTAATTAGTCTTACCACAATCAATCATTCTTATACTCTGGACTTGTTCTTCTCTTGAGCGATCACAATTTATGGACATCCCATCTATAGGTCTGAGCAGCTGAGCTTGTCTCCCACTGCATTTATCACCTTACGAGTTATCCAGTTGTCTAACTCCACCTGATTTCCTGCCCAGCGAAGCCCAAAACTGACTGCACTGAGCTTTTGGAGAGCGCAGGTGTTCCCTGACTCGCTCACTCTGCAAACGTAGTCTCCCCTGCCGTTCACCGCCTTTTTTATGTGCTGCCAATTCCCGTCTGCTTAAAAGCGGAAGATACAGTTTGCAAATTAACCGTGTCACGGTCACCAAGATCCCAGGGATGGCTTTGGTCTTTCTAGCCTAGAGCAAGCCATGATGGACAAAGCGATGCCGACACGCTGCTTGAGAAACCTCAGGCGTGGAGGCAGGACAGCTGTACTCCTGTAGCGCTCTGCCAGGGGCTGCCCTCTCGTGCTTTAGCACTGTGAGCTGACCCCGTGCATAGGCTGTTGCACCACGTTATGAGGAACTGGCGGTTCAGTCCTGGAACCGATGTGCTCTGCAGACAGCCATGCCGCTTCTTCTTTTCCCATCACATCCTCTCCGCAGGCTCCTGTAATCTCATTCGTGTATATTTCTGCCATCCCCGTGGTTTTGCTTTAGCTGTAGTTTATTCCTGGCAATCAAAAATTGACTGCGTATGCAATAGTGAATTAAAATATATCCCCAGAAAAAGGATACAGTACCATCAATTTTTTACAGTAAAAAATGATGCAAGAAAGTTGCTTAGTTTATCCGCAGTTTCATAATCCTCTTTGATTGCTCCATTTCTTCTAGACGGGCTAGCAAAGCCACTGACATTCTCACAAGTTTCCTACACTTGATACACCGACAAAGGATCCAGCTGGAGGAATTCGACAGAAAATACTGTGGTTTGATGCCTCAAGCTGGTTACACAACAAACTCTTTTTGCACTCCTAGTTTCTCCAGCTTTACACCTGCTGTAAGTGATGTTAATCCCACGGACTGTCTTTAACAGCGACCCGCTCCTTCTTCGCTAATATCTCCCCCGTTTCAAAACCGACTGCTGGAAATAGTTGCACACTCTGCCTCTTGCACACTCGTGCAAAATATTCACAGGTTTTCCCCGCTGGCTTCCCACCTACTCAAGAATGGTGCAGAATGAGTCACGGAGATCCGCAGGGCCAGCCCTACCCTGGTGGAAACCCTCTGAAGGAAATTTCCCTGACAACCAGAGTCTATTTCAAAAGGGATTTACCCTCACAGATAATCTTTTGCCACTTTAAGGCTAGGAACGCTTCCATCTCTGCTTCCCAACCATTCTTTTTTTGATATTCTATATTTGTTATTTACCTCTTATTGTCAGCTTTCAGATCAGGCACCTGTATCAAATTCCAGCAGCCCATCCCTGTCCACCTCTAATGACCTTTTACTTGCAAATCATGGCAACCGTTTCACCTGCAGCTCCTCCCCAGGCCTCAGTTTTACTACCTCCAAACCTTGCCTTAACATAAAAGCTCCTCCTACTTGGTCTTCACACTGATGTTTATTTCCCTGCCAGGTTTTACTTGGGATCTGGATAATAATAATAATAAAAAAAAAACCTTCTACATGCTTTACTTCCAGTATACAAAGGAACCAAGATAAAGAGAGGCTGCTTAGCTGCTTCCTAGCAAAACATCAAGCAATAAGCCATCTGCAAGTAAAAGACGAAGCAGTCTAACATTTTCATGGCAGCAATGCGCAGACAGATGCACTCAGAGGAGACAGACTGGGGACAGCCGGATGGCACAGAAATCCCACAACATGGCCAACCTGCTTCCAGGCTTGTAAACAGCAGCAGCTGACATCAGGCAGAGGTTTGATGCTCACTCACCTCCTGGTTGTAGATCTGAAGCACCTTGAGAACTGTGTCTTGCTCCCCGCTTTCCACGGTGGCTACCACAGTCCTGAGCTCCATTATCTCAACAGCTCAGCTACAGCAGGAGGTGAAACCGGGAGGAAGGGGAGTGAGGGGGCTTCCAGGGCTCCTGGATAACGGTGATGCAAAAGGACCTCGACACACAGATATCTGAGAGGGAGAGAGAAAGGGGTGGGGAAAGGAAGAAGGGAAAAAAACGAAACACAAAAAAACCCCAAGTGAGATTGCTCACGCTGTTGCATCCATACAAGCAGAGCAGATGGATAACCCAACTAAAACCAGCAGCCAGCTTCCTCTCTCTCCCTCTAATCCTCTTCTTCCTCTCTTTGCTTTTCAATGTTTAATATATGCCCTCCCAGTAAAGCACTCGGGGAAAACCTTCCCCCCGCCCTGCCAGGGGATTATCATAGAGCAGATAACAGCAGCTCCCTGAAATAGCTCTCTGCCTCCTCCTCCCCTGGCTGGCCTGATTTCTGTTACTGCACAGGAGGGGAAAAAAAAAAAAAAATCCAGAAACACTGCTGTGGAGTAAAAAGGGATGGAGAGGAAAGCCAGACAGATAGGAAAGCATCCTCCTGGCTTAAGGCGGAGCTACCTTTTAAGGTGGTGAAAAGAAAGAGATCATTAGGATTTTGTTGCAGTTGCCGAGACAGGCTGTGTTATGGCAGATACACTGCACATGCAGTAAGAACGCACGTACAGGGGATGGCTGGCCTCCACGGCTCAAATCTTCATACCATTACAGAAGATAATGTGCCTCATGATAATAATGTAAACGAGCAGATGCGCATAAAGACGCAGATGATGACATTATTTTGGACACAGGCACATGTTTAACAGCTCGTAGAGCCATACAAATCCACAGCGCAGGAAAGTAACTCCTAATGATGGAAAACCTAGCAAGTTTGAGTACCTGTGTGAGCTCGTACCTTGTTTAGACTCTCTGTAACTATGCACCATGTTCTGCAATATGACCAAGCACTGGTCACACCTAATTACAAGAAACCAGGCTGGCCCTGGGAGCCAATTCCGTGCCGAGAGCCTGCAGGGTTTTGGGAGATCACACGGGAGCACCAGGTTATCCCCTCCTGCCCCAGCACAGCGGAAGAGAGGTTTTTCGGGACCAAGGGCAAGTCCTGCATTTTGGAAACTGCGGGAACAGGAGGATGGGCTCAGCCGGGGCAGGCAGCACCGGGGCAGGCAGCAGGGCATCCCCAGCGCCGAGGGGCTGGGGTACCAGACGGACTCCTCTCCGTTTTTGGGGAGGGAATGGCAAGGGCGGATCGCAGCATTTGCCATATTCCCCCCCAGCTCCCTCCTCACACTGTTACCTCCTTCCCCTACTATTTTTCGCACCTTTCAAAACCCCTTCAAGCCCTTTTTTTTTTTTTTTGGCCCAAAAAAGCCGGGTAAAGTGCTGGCGGTACCTGCGGCACGTAATCCCTCGGAGACGGCCGAAGCGGGCCGGGGCCGCGGGGCTGGGCCCGACCCCGGCCCGCCTCGGCGGGGGCACTCCGGGCCTCCGGCCGCCGCCCTTCCAGGCCCGCCGGCCCCAGCAGGGGGGCGGCAGCCTCGGCCCTGCGGGTGAGGGCCGGCCGGGGGAGGGCGAGGCAGCCGGGCCCGGCCGCCGGCGGGGGAGAGGGGCAGCCAGCGAGCTGGGGCGGGGAGGGAAGCGCCGTTACCTTCCTCTCCGCCGCCCCGGCTTCCTGCCTCATTTCCTGGCCCCGGCCCTCCCCCGACGGTGCTCCCCGGAGGCCGCTGCCTTGTGCCCGGGGCTGGCCGGGGGGCGGCGGGGGACGAGCCGGGCGGCGGGGACGGGCCCGGCCCAGCCCGGCGCGATAGGCCCGAGGGGCCCCGGTGCCACCCGGGAGAGCGGCAGCCGGCCCCCCGCGAGGGACCCGGGAGCCCCGCCGCGGGGGGAGCGGGGAGGAGGGTGGCGGACGTTTTGTGGAGGCGGGGGCCGGCCCGGCTCCGCCCGGCGAGGCGGGGCCGGCGGCCGCCATGGCGGAGTGGGGCCGAGGTGAGGGGCCGGGGCGGCGGCGGCGGCGGGGCCGGGCGGAGGGTCTCCCGCCGTTGCCATTTGGGGGGGCGGGTGGGAGAGCGCCCCCGCCGCCGCTTGAGGGGCGTGTGGGGGAAGGGGGAGCTCCCGCCGCCATTTGGGAGCCGCCTCAGGCCTGCGGGCCCGGGGAGGGGGGCGGCCCGTCTGCCCAGCGCCTCCGGGGGAGGCAAAGCCAGGAGAGCCCCGAAATGCCTGAGGGGGCGAAGTGCCCCGGATTTGCTGGGTTTCACCCAGATCCCGAACTGGGGCAGCGCTGGAGGCGTCGCTGGGGCACGAAGCCCCCCAGCTGCTGCTGGGCGGTGGTGGCGGCTCGGGGCGCGTGTCAGGGTTTCTAACCCAGTCCGTTTGGGGAAGGTTTGGTGTGTTTTTGTCAAAAAGAGTTTGGGAGCGTTTCATGGCGCAAACCCCACGAGGCCATAGGTGCGAGGAGGCAGCTGTAACGGCCTTCGTGGCAAGCCGGAGACCGGTCGGGCAACAAGCTTGCTCTGCCTCGCCCGCCACGTTGGGTGAGCAAATACACCAGTACTTGTATCAGGCCAGATAAAACTCATTCTCCTCTTTTTCCCCCCCAGGTCAGAGTCCAAGTGCCGTGGAGGATGTGCTGGATGTAGAGAACAAGCGTATGGCAGACAGCCTAGCCAACAAGGTCACCAGGCTGAAGTCGGTGAGTTGCTGACTTCGCGTCAGGTGCCGCGGTGAAGGAAGGACAGTGCATCAGTTATCTAGGTTGTTCGTGCAGGGTCTTGCGGGAGATGCAAGCCTGTGGTCAATACAGAGGGCTTCCTATGTATTAATGACTCTTAGTTGTTG
Organism: Aptenodytes patagonicus; assembly: GCF_965638725.1. Lineage (NCBI taxonomy): Eukaryota > Metazoa > Chordata > Aves > Sphenisciformes > Spheniscidae > Aptenodytes > Aptenodytes patagonicus. Next base: position 291,631 of record NC_134955.1, on the reverse strand, counting down.
GTGATATAAGGGTTAATTTTGACTTGTGAAATGCCAGGGACGGCTTTATGAATTTCCACTTTCCTTTTGAGGTTTAGCAATATCATCTAATGGGAATGATGTGGTTTTCACGGCACTCGGGGAAGGAGTTTTAGGCACAGAGAGAAACGTAAAAGCTGCACAGAGGGGTATTGCTAAGAGCACCTCCTCGGGAAAAAAATCACAATGAAAAGGCAGGTAAATTAGTTTTGAGAAATACACGTGTCTCTATGTAAGCGGTGTTCTTAAAGCTAGTTTGCTCCTACTAACATCAAATACTTTGATTTAGAGCTTAATAGAAGTCAGTGACTCGCCTTGTAGAAGGGAAGACTCTGAATTCCTGCTGTCGTGTCCCAGCGTTTAAATGCTTCTATCCTATATATGACAGTTTCAGACAGTCAAGCTTTATTGTCAGTGCTTCAGAGCTGAAAAAGTTGAACAACCTGAAACCAAAATGAGAATCTTGTTCAGTTCCTCTACCGAACAAGCCTCTGTCTGTCTGTGTAGGAGACGGGGAAGCAGTGGCTTGCTTTTCTAATGTGCATTTCAAATCTTACCAGCACTAGATGCATTAGAGGTTCTCTCTACATTAAAAGTTCATTAATAACTGTTTCCTCCCTTGTCCTGTGTAGCTGGCTCTGGATATTGACAAAGATGCTGACGAACAAAACCGTTACCTGGATGGCATGGTAAGGAACCAATGAAATGTAAAAAGCATGACTTTTTTGTGCTGGCTCTCAGCAGTTACCTTAACTGTGAAAGTTTAGTAGCAGTTCAAAGTTAGCAGACAAAGTTAGATCCCAGTGGTCGGTTTGGCAAACCAGGGAATGTAACTAAACCCGTTTCCAGTGGACTTCTTGATATATAAACATCAGATACTTAGCAGCTGCTAGTATCGCTTTGTCCGAATGGGCAACACAGTTGGTATCTAGCATCTGGAAAGACTGACGTAGGACAGCACACTTCAGAAATACAGTGGAGATTATCTCCTTACTGGGATTAAAGAGCTGCCTCCTGTGGCTAATGCTGGGAGATGGGCCTGTTCCTCAGCTGCTCCTGTGATTTTTGCTATTGCTGTACAAATCTGTCGGGGTTACTTACTGTAACACCTGAAACACAGACTACCTGTCAGGACTGTAGTTCACTGACGTCTCTGGAAGGAGCAAAGCTGATGCGCTGGGTCCACTCAGGTTGTTCGGCGCCCTGTTCCGTCATCTTTCTGACACACAACACCCGATAAAACCAAAATCGCTTTCCACAGTAATCTGCCTCTTAAGCTTTGGTTGCTGATGGAAAATCACAGTGCACTGGGGAAAGGCCAGAATAGCACATTCCTGAGGCAGAGAGGTTACCTGCTGAGGCTTTTTAGGAGAAAGGTGATTCGTTAACTGAATTGTGAGAGGAAGGGAATCCAGCCCAGAGATTTGAGAAGATTAGCACCGTAACACCGGTGCTTGGAGAGCCTTTTCTGCATGTGCTGGATGTCGGAGAGCTGGTGCGTGGAAGCGAGAGAAAAGATAATTGCAGTGTTGAAACCAGTTGAGTCAAAGGTGTAAGCTCAGCTTGGAAGCTTAATAACGGTGTATGCTGACAGTATTGGAGTGTCTGAAACGGATATTTGCTCAGCCTGAAAATTAGGAGAATGGAGAATCAGAATAAAAGGTGTAATGGCAAAAGACCTTAAAGGAGAAGCCCTCAATCAGCATGAAATTGTGCTTCTGCTACAGAAAAGGTTTTGAAGCATTTCAGGAGCAACATGAGCAGAAGCTCAGAGTAGTTTGTGGATAAGGATAACAGACCAGAAGTCAAAGCGAGAATGCCTGAACTGCATTAATCTGAGAATTGTTTGCCACCCTCTGGCAGAGTTGCACGTGCATGCAGTCCCATGCTGAAGAAAAAATAGAACAAATGGCAAGAAATTGCACCTTTTTCTGTGCTTGTGAGCCTGCCCCGGTGTACATTAATGGCACTAGCTTCATGTAGGGACATTTCCTTTGGATGAAGCGTTCACTTGTTAACTTGCTGTTAACAAGCTGTTCCAGGCAGAATAAGCTGCATTGAAGCTTAATTGAACAGTCTAGCAGCAGGTTGTTTGACCCTGTTTTAGAAAAGGGGAGGCAGTTTGTTTTACCTTTGGAACAGACCTTCCCCTGTCTTCTTTGTTTCCCCATTTTGTGCGCGGTGGGAATGGTGCTGCTCCTGGAGCCCGAGCATGGGAGGGGAAGGACCTTCTGAGAGAGACGCGATGGGTGCGGAGAGACGGGCAGCGACTGCGCAGCTCCCTGTGCAAATGTTTTCTAGCCAGGAAGTGGGAGATTCTTCAGGGATATCTTCATCTGTTTATAATGCCTCCATCTTAATTTTCTTTCTCATTCAGGATTCAGATTTTATGAGTGTGACTGGCCTGCTAACCGGCAGTGTGAAGCGTTTCTCCACCATGACGCGGTCCGGGAGGGATAATCGCAAGTTGCTCTGTTATGTTTCAGCAGGACTGATTGTTGTTTTCTTCATCCTCTACTATCTTGTGTCCAAAGCAGGGACTTGAGCTTGTTGTTCTGCAAGTTTTACAGAACAAAAAACATGACGATTGACAGACTTGTTCAACGCCTTTCTCAGTCTGCCCCTTGGTGGAGTCTTTGAGGTGTTCCAGACAGACCTTCCAAATAACTTTTCTTTCCACCAGCTTCTTGTCATTGTTCCGGCTGGTCTCAGACATCTCTTTATAAAATGAGTATTTGATTCTAAACGGATTTTGATGTTGTTGAATGCTTACGCCTTTATCTCTTGCCTTGTTGTCCTTGTCTTGCGGCCTATTTTTAAGGGCCACTTTTGTGTTACCTCCCTTACTGATATTCGGTACTAGGCTTGTGAGGAGATGTAGCTGACAAATCCGGAGACTTGTCGATACTCAAAAGTTTAATAAACCAGCCGAGCTTTGGAAGCTGTAGCATTTAGGGTGCTGATTTATGAGATTCGGAAGTATGAATGTGTGACTTAACATTCCGGTGTGGCCACTCAGCTGATACCTGGTCTGTTTCCCCTTGACTCGGAGACCTGTTAATAACCGTGGTGTCCCTGGGTTGAAATGAAATCTGTACTGCTTTGAAATGAAATTAGCAATAGATCTGGACCCTGATACTCCATAATTGTTGCAGTGAAGAGTTGCAGAGGAGCAAGACTTTATTTAAATGCTAGCTCGGTCTTCTTTATCATCCTTCTGGGTAAAGCTGGGGATGAACCCTGCAAGAAAGGAGGGCCAAAGTCCATAAGCCACCTTGATTTACACACGTATAGTATCTTCCAGTACCTTTCCACACACTTGCAAATGCACTCCCTTAGACTATTAAATCAGCGTAAAGAAAATCTGATAGCAAGAGGTACAGTTAATTTCAGTTATTATGGTACCCTGGTATTACAGCACTTTGGGAAGATGTTGTGCAAATAAAAGCAGAGGTTGAGGTCAAGTGAAACTCCTAAACAGTGCTGTTGGGGTGCTGGTGGGAGGGCAAGGAAGGATTTGATGGGAGGGTTGACTTGTTTGTCTATTTATTCATGTAGAAGGTAACCTAAGAAACTCTTGCTTTGCCTTTCATAGTGCTTTGGGGATCCCTGCCTGCAATGCTCGTGTGAGATGTGTGGCAAGGCACATCCCTACCAGTTTTGTTTACAAAGCAGTCGTTCGTGATGAACATGCAATGCATGCCGGATTTCCTCGCCCAAGGTGGTGCACGCAGCTCTGGGAGTGCAGTAGCTGGGAACTCCATCTTCCCTTCATCCTCCTTGCCTTTTGTTGGGCTGATCCTTGGGCTGCTCACTAGCGTCACGACCCCCATAGCTGAATTATTATTTAAGTCTGCCTATGACTGAAGTAAGAGATACGTAACTTTAAAAATACTGTGCCTGTTGGGAGAAAGGAAAAATAATTTAAATAATTTAAAATAAAACGCTCTTTCTCTCTTCAGACAAACCTCCACTGCCTGTTGTATAAATCTTTCACTTTCCAAAGCAGCTGAGCAAAGCCAGTGTTTCATCTTGTCTATTTTCTGTACCAACTGCTCACGCGTTCTGGTTTTCCTTTTTGAAAGTCTTTGCTTATTTGCTTCTCTTATCTTCCTGTAACAACCACCTCTGCAGGACTAAAGCGTTCCTCCTCTGATGTTGCAGTCTTTCTCCTCTCCAGCAAACCTATATTCATCAATGGCTGGATGTTTGCTTTGGCCCTCCCCTTGTACCCGTTAGGAATTCTGTTCTCCTCGGACTAACTCGGGTCCAGAGCTGTAAATGGACTGTGTTGTCCTTTGTTCCAGCTGTACCAAACTGCTAGCAAAATACTACCCTAACTGGATTAGGTGTCGTCTTTTTCCACATTTGGGAAAAAATGTGCAGGGAAGGCAAGTAGAAAGGAGGCGGCAATAACTTTCTCTGGTTCTTCTTCCTGCTTCTCTGGCAAGATGTGGCAGCTCCGAACTCTTTCCGTTTGGAAGAATGATGGGTGAATTGATGGACTTTGTTTTGATTTTCTGAAGCAGATGACTTCTGATAAAAGGCCACTGGAACAGCCTGGTCTTCATAATGGTGGTGGGTTTGGTTTGCTTTTACTGTCGTAAATAAAGCTCTGTTTTTAGAATTTTTTGCTCAAGTGTTTTTTTCCTTGTGCTTACGTGTTAGCAAGGCTAAACACCAAGATCAAATTACTCAGTTGTTCTACTTGAACTGTAGAGAACCTGCTGCCTCAAAGCCCAATTTCAATGTTATGCTGAGAAACAGCACTTCTTCAATGAACTGAAATACGGAGATTTGAGCAGAGCTGCCCTAGCTCGGAAGGAGCAGGTCGTTCATCGCTCTGCGACATCTGCCTGCGCCATTTCAGAAGATGACCTGTGTCCCCAGTATTCTTTCTGAACAAATGATACTGAAGAATTTGAGCTGCAGGAGGGAACTGTTGTTACTATCTTTCTGTGTCAGTCTAGGTACTAAATAGTCCAACTGTTAGTCCAGCTTTGACTTGCCTTTGGCCGTTCTTTGCAAAGGCAACCTTCTCCTATTTTTAATGCTTTGTCTCTGATCCTTGGAATTCCTCTAAAACTCAAAAAAAGGATTTTAAAAAAATACATATTTTATTAACCTCAGGAGTTTTAAACTGAAAAATTGAAGCTAAAGGTTCCTGAACCTCAGGTGAGTTATGCCCCCCTCTGATTCCCACCCCAGCGCAGCCATGCGCTTGGAGGCAGCATTTGTAGGACGCTGTGGGCACTGTGCACTCTCCTCCTGCTCCTCCGGGCGTTTCTCCAGGCTCTCACCGCCTGCTTCTCCCGGCGGGTGCCCGTGTCCTGTTGGTGCGGCGTTTGCCACCATTAGGCGTCAGCACATGGCTGGAGCAAAGGCTTCAATGCGCCAAGGAAGCCGCGTAAGCACTGCCAGGCAATGTATACCATCGGGAGGGTTTATCTGTACAGAGTCTTGCTTCAGGAACCGGCTATAGCACCGTGTAACCGTGCTCAACCCTCTGAAACTTAGAGCTGCAACATTAGGAAGTTCTTGGAAAAATCGAGTTAGGATGTGTAACCTGCAGGCGTGTTGCAAAAGAATCTTGCTCAGCAGCGAACGTGCTGAGGAAGTGCAAAATCTGAGAGAAGGAAGGATTCGGAATACGGGATAACCACAACAATAGCAACACCGTAGTTGAAAGCAGCACAGCGATCGGGTGCAGGATCAAATACGTAACAGCATTAGCACTGGGACGTACTCTCTTGAAGATACTCTGCCACCCAGCCCTTCAACATTTTCTAAACATTTAGTTATGTGAGTAATTTGTTCATTTTGGTTTCAGTGCTCGCCCGTAGTCCTAATATTACAACGTTTTTTCTGAGGCATAAAAATTAGAGAGAGCAGATCTTCCTCACATACACACACCCAGCTCAAGGTGAACGTACAAAATATTTGGGGGTGTTTTTATTGAAGTTGTAACAAACCAAGAATTAGAACCCAGCTGTGCACGGTTATTTTAAGTGTGGTTTTGCAGCGCCATCTAAAGGTGCATCTCCAAATCGTTACGGTGACTCGTTATATACAGAATAACTTGTGTTTTTCTTGAATGCTAATGCCACAACTAACACAGGAACTGAAGTGTGTAACATGCAGCTGGGATCACTGCAGCAAACATCAGAAAAATTCTTTGGTAGTAATGGGACAAGATGAAATACCAAAAGTAATCACTTTCCAAATCCATATGCTCATAGTTGTTTACTGGAATTAGTAGAATGCGGTTAATTGTTTGAAGATGGGATTGCAGGTCTCAGGGAAGCTGCAGGTGCCTGGGGCTTGATCAGCGTCACCTGGAAGGGGAAGAGTGAGAAAAAAAAAACCACAAAACGTGACCACGGTGCCTTGTTCTCAAGAAGACTTGTCCTCAGTGAAGGCCGTCTGGCGCTGGCGTAACAAGTTGATGTCCGTGCATTGCCATTTGTCGTGCATTGCTGTAGGCATTGCCTGGGCGCTTTTAGCGAACTCCCCCTGCCCCAGTGGCACCCTTGTTGGAAGCCGCCTGTGTTATCAGGACATTTCTGACGGCCTGATTGCTGCTGTTGCTGATTGGCATTTCTCCCCTTTTTGGGGAGGAATGTAAAGGCAAGAGAAAAGGAGTTTAGGGGCGGGTAAAATACACCCCTCGAGTGTTTTTAGAAGGCCTCTGAAAGGAAGGATCTTGCGTTTGACGCAAACAGGAGTGACGTGCCCGCTCCATCTGGCAGGGCAAGCTCAGCTGGAGCTGATGTCCCCACCCCCGATGCCTGCATCCCCGACATCCCTCTCCCCAGTCTCCCCATCCCCGACGTCCCAGCGGCCGGCGTCAGCGGGTGGCCCATTGCCAGCCCTCAATGAGGAGGAGCAAGGGGGCGACTGGAGGTGCCTGGGGGACGGGATGTGTCCCCTGCGCAGCCCCTGCGGTGTCCCCAGCCACCCCGGGACCCGGAGAGGGACCCTCCGGGTGGGGGGTCGTGCGGCCCTGTGGGGACGGAGACCCACTCAGCGTCGTGTGGAAACGAGGATGGGGACACGGGGGCCCATGGGGACACCGGGGAGGCACGGGGACAGACGGACAGCGGTGGGTAGGGATGGGTGGAGGGGACAGACGGACAGCGGTGGGTAGGGATGGGTGGAGGGGACCGACGGACAGCGGTGGGTAGGGATGGGTGGAGGGGACCGACGGACAGCGGTGGGTAGGGATGGGTGGAGGGGACCGACGGACAGCGGTGGGTAGGGATGGGTGGAGGGGACAGACGGACAGCGGTGGGTAGGGATGGGTGGAGGGGACAGACGGACAGCGGTGGGTAGGGATGGGTGGAGGGGACAGACGGACAGCGGTGGGTAGGGATGGGTGGAGGGGACAGACGGACAGCGGTGGGTAGGGATGGGTGGAGGGGACAGACGGACAGCGGTGGGTAGGGATGGGTGGAGGGGACAGACGGGGAGGGATGGACAGGGATGGAGGTGGAGGGACGGGTGGGGACGGCGGGGGACACGGGGCCAGGGATGGGGCTGCCACCGGCTGCTCACCCCTCGGGGGCTGGTGTCTCCTTCCGCTTCTCCGTCCCCACGGGGGTCCTCGTCCCCGGGAGCTCCCCGGGGCACGGCAGGACGAAGGCCGCCGCGGCCCCGTCACCAGCCCAGCCGCAGGACCGGCTCCGCGGCCGCCCCAGGGCCCCGGGGCGGGGGCAGCGCCGCGGCGGCGGCGGCCATGGGGAGCCGGCCCCGGGGGCGCCGCTGGGGTGTCCCCGCCATGACAGGCAGGGCGGCCGGTTGCCGCGGCGACAGGGACGTTCCGGCGGAAGTGACGTTCACGGGAAGGGCCGGAAGTAACGGACGGGACCGGGAAGGCCGGCGCGATGGCGGAGGTGGAGGCGGCGGGGACCGGGGCTGGGAGCAGCCCCGAGGCCGGCAGCGGCACCGGCAGCGGGTGGCGGCGTCCCCACGGGCCGCTCCAGCGGTACTACGGGCCGCCCGCGGCGGAGACGGCGGAGGCGGCCCCGGACCCCGCCGACATCAACGGCCCCCACTTCGACCCGGAAGTTTTCCTTACCAAGGTGACCTTTGACCCCACAGCGACCTCTTCCACCCCCCCGGGAGCCCCCGAGGTCGTTGTGGAGACCCCGCCCGCAGACACCCCCAGACAGGGAGCTCCGGGGACCCCCGGGTCGGCCCCGAGGGCCCTACGGGGGCCCCCAAAAGGCCGCTGCGAAATCCCTATGGGACCCCTTTAAAAGGACCCTGCAGCCCCCTTAAAAGGATCCTTATAGGCGTCCCACGGACCCGGCCAGAGGGACCCTCAGACCCCCCCCGGGGCCCTAAGGGGACCCCAGAAAGGGTCTCTGGCGACCCTGTAGATCTTCTCCCATGGGCACTCTTTAGGATACTGTGTGTTTCTCTACGGCGACAACACTGGAGCCCCAGGGGGGCAATTAGCCCTCTGGGGGGGGGGCAGTTAGGGCTCCTGGGGGGCAGTTGTGGATCCCAGGAGGGCCCCGGAGGGCAGAAGGAGGCTCCTGGGAGTCGTTTCCAGATCCCATGAGGGACCGGGGGGGCGGGGGGGGGGCATTTAGGGGCCTGGGGGGATGTTAGGGCTCCCCAGGTAGTAGTTAGGGCTCTGAGTGGGGCAGTTGGCGATCCCAGGAGGGCCCCAGGGGGGGCAGTTAGGGGTTCAGGGGGCAGCTGAGGATCCCAGAAGGGCTATGGAGGGCAGTTAGAGCCCCGGGGGGCCAGTTGAGGACCCCAGGGGGTAAATTGGGGGACTGCAGGGGGCAGTGGGGCCCCCCGGTGGGGCAGTGGGGCTGGGGGGCAGTTGTGCAAGTGTTGCCCCCCTCCAGGTGCGTAGCGAGTGCCCCCTGGGGCAGTTGTTGGCCCGTGAGGCCACGCTGGGGCGGGAGATCCGCGCCCTCGACAGTGACATGCAGACGCTGCTCTATGAGAACTACAACAAGTTCATTTCTGCCACTGGTGAGCACCCAGCGGGGGGGGGACCCAGGCGTCCGGGAGGGACTTGGGGGGGGGGGGTCCCAGGCAGCCAAGGGACCCAGGCGTCCGGTTCCTTCTCCCCAGACACCATCCGAAAGATGAAGGTCGACTTCCGGCGCATGGAGGCAGAGATGGATGATTTGGCTGCCAACATGGCCGCCATCAGCACCTCCAGTGCCCGCGTCAGCGCCGCGCTGCAGGACCGGCACCGCCGCGGCGCCCAGCTTGCCGGTACGGGGAGGGGGGAGGCCCGAGGGGGCAGATCCGGGGTGTTGGGGGTCAGATCTTGAGGTTGGGGGAGGCCTTGGGGGTTAGATCTTTGGGGTTGGGGGACAGATCTTGGGGTTGAGGGGACCCTAGGGGGCAGATCTTGTAGGCAGGGGTAGGTTGAAGGGGGTTGGGGGGACCTTGGGGGACGGATCTGGGGGTTATGGGGCAGAACTCGGGGGTTGGAGGGCAGATAATGGGGGGGAGGGGCTGAGGGGCCTATCTGGGGGGGGTGGGGAGACCCCAAGAGGGGCAGTCCCGGGGGGCAGGGGGCAGATCTGGGGGGTTGGGGGCAGATAGCAGGGTTTTGGGAGACCCGGGGGGCAGATCCAGGGTGTTGACAGCAGATAACGGAGTAGGGGGGAGCTGAGGGGCAGATCTGGGGGGTAGGGGGACCTCAGGGGGGCAGATCCAGCTCCTGTCCCCGCCCACATTTGCTAACCCCGCCCCAAAGGCTGGCCCCGCCCTGCGATGTGGTCCCGCCCCTTTCTTGCCCCCATGCCTAACTCTGCCCCTGACACCCCCGGCCCCCCTCAGGGGTGCAGGCGCTGCTGCGGAAGCTGCAGTCCCTGGTGGAGGTGCCGGGGCGGCTGCGACGGTGGGCGGCACCGGGGGCGGAGCCTGCGCGGGCCCTGCGCTGCCACGCCCGCGCCCGTGCCGTGCTCCGCCACTACCGCCACCTGCCCTCCTTCCGTGCCATCGAGGATGAGAGCCACGCCATCATGGCCGACCTGGCCCAGCGCCTCCGTGCACGCCTCCGGTGCGTTCACTCTGGAGCCTGCTGACGGCAGCTCTGGGAAATGGGGTTTTGGGGGATGTTCACTTTGGAGCCTACTGATGACAGCTCTGGGAAACAGCTGGGGGGGGGGGGGGGCGGGGGGTGTTCACTCTGGGGACTAATGATAGCTATTCCAGTAAACAGCCTTCTTGGGGGGGGTGATGGTCGTTGTGGTACGTTAACGCTGAAACCTGCTGATAACAGCTGCAGGAGACAGCTTTTCAAGGGGTCAGGGGTGTTAAATCCGGAGCCTAATGATAACAGCCCCCAAGAAACATCCTAGGGAGGGGGACATTTACCCTGGAGCATATTGATAGCAACCCCAGGAACCATCCCTTGTGCAGAACATTCATAGAGTAAGAGCAATAATTCTGACTATTACTGAGAGCTTTTAAAAGGCTACGTCATAGGGGTTTTTTCTCATGTGTTTATGGTAAAAGGATAACTTTGGAACCTACTGATGATTTTTAGTGAGTTTTTTATTACTATAACCACTGTTTACTTTGGAATATGCTGATGCTATTAAGTATTTTTTTTTCTCCTTTGTTTTTTTAATAATTACTGTTTACTCTGAAGCCTACTGATGACTTTTATTGCTTATTCCCTGTTTTCTTGCTGTGCCACTGTTAACCCCGGAACCTCCCACCATCCCCAAGTAACCCCCTCATTTCCCCCACCCCCCCCAGGGATGACACCTTGGACCCCAAGGAGCTCACCGAGTGCGTGGAGATGCTGTTGCAGCTGGAAGAGCCACCCGAGGAGCTGTGCGAGGAGTTCCTGAGCCACGCTGGCGCCCGCCTTGAGGCTGAGCTGGCAGCGCTGGAGGCCGAGCTGCCCCCGGCCGACCCCTCCAGCACCGCCGCCACACCGCCCCCCGCCTCTGACATCCTCGACTTCGTCGACCGCGGCAGCTCAGCCTTCGTGGGCAACCTGTGCCTCCTCGCGGCCTCGTACCGCAGCCTCTTCGAGGGGCGCCCAGGGGCTGGGGACGGTCGCCTGGAAGCCTTCGCTGCCACCCTCACCACCCGCTACTTTGAGCTGTTGGAGCGGCGCCTGGCACTGGAGCGGGGCCTGGGCGACACCTCGCTGCTGGTGCGGGCACTCGACCGCTTCCACCGCCGCCTCCGTGCCCTCCTTGAGCTGCTGCCCGCGGCCGGGGCCGAGGCGGGCGCCGCGCTTGTGGCCCGGGCGGCGCGCGAGCGGGTGGATCGTTACCTGCGGGCGCTGCAGACCTTCTTCCTGGGGTGCCTGGGTGACGTGCGCCAGGCGCTGGCCGCCCCCCGGCCCCCCGGCAAGGAGGGTCCCGGCCTGCCCGATCTGCTGGCCACGCTCGCCTCCTCCGTCCTTGGCCAGCTCAAGGCCGTCCTGGCCTACGTGCAGCTCTTCACCGCCAAGGATGTTGCCTTCGCCAGCCTGCCCTACTTCAAGGTGGGCTGTGGGGTGGCGCGGGGCGGCATGGGGCACTTTGGGGGGTCACTGGGGCAATCTGGGGCTGGCACAGGGAAGTTTGGGTGTTGCACAGGGCAGGTCAGGGCTTGCACAAGGCAGGCTGTGGGGGTCATGGGCAATTTGGAGGTTGCACAGGGCAGTTTGGGGATCACCGAGGTGATTTGGAGCTTGTATGGGGTAGTTTGTGGGTTTTCAGGGCCCCAGGGTGGTATTTTTGGGGTGTAACCTCCTGTTTTTGGTTGCAGGGGGAGTTCTGTGCGGAGGCGGTCCGCGAAGGGCTGGTAGTGGCCTTCGTGCGCTGGCTCTGCCGTACCGCCCGGGGCTTCGCCGACGGCCCGGCTGAGCGGGGGGCCCCCGCGGCACCCCCGGCCCTGCTGCTGCTCCTTGCCCGCCTCTGTCTTGACTATGAGGCCACCACCATCAGTTACATCCTCACTCTCACCGACGAGCAGTTTCCCCCCCAGGTGAGCCCCCAAAACTGAGCCCCATGGTCCGCGTGGAGGTATGGGGATCTTCCTTCTGTCTTTGTGTGCCCTCAAATGTCCCTGAGGGACCCTAAAATGTCCCCAGGTCCTTCCCTGTGCCCTGCTGTCACCCCATGTCCATCCAAGATATGAGCAGTGCACATGGAGGCAGAAGGGTCCTTACCTGTGCCAGTGTCTCCCAAATGTCCCCAAGGGCACCTCAGCATGTCCCCAAGGGGCTTCTGCATGTCCCCAAGTCCCCCCAGATGCCCCAAGGATATGAGGATGGCAGCGATGCTGCTGCAGGTGGGGTGGCCCGGAGAGCATCCCATGTGTCCCCTGATGTCCCTGTCCCCCCAGGACATCAGATGGTGGAGGTACGGGGGGGCATCCCCACATGTCCCCATGTCCCTTGTATCCCCAGGCCACAATGCCAGTGGTGACGGTGGGGACAGCGCTGTGCGTGGAGGTGTGTGGGGTGTTCCTACATGTCTCCGCATGTCTCGCATGTCCCTTGCACCCCCAGGACACGGGCCCGGCAGTGACACCGGGACCGGCACTGTGTGCAGAGGCGCGGGGGGCGGCACAGCGGCTGCTCGACCACTACGTGCAGGTCCAGGGCGCCGCGGTGGCACAGATGCTTAGGAAGAGCGTGGAGACGCGAGACTGGTTGGGCACCGTCGAGCCCCGCAACGTTCGTGCTGTAATGAAGCGCGTGGTCGAGGACATCACCGCCATCGATGTCCAGGTTGGGGCAGCACCAGGAGCCCAGAGGGGCTGGGGAGGGGCCTGAAGTCCCCTGGGGGGTCCCAGACATCCCAGAGGGTTCCTGGAGAGGCCCTGAGATCCCCATAAGGTCCTTGAGGACTTTAGGAAGTCCCCAGAGGGCCTCTACAGGGGTCGCTGAAGTCCCCTGGCAGTTCCCAGATGTCCCAGAGGGTTCCTGGGAGAGTTGGGAGTCCAGAGCATCCAGGGGGGGCTGAAGGGTCAAGAGGGGATGCCTGAGGTCCCCATATGGTCCTTGAGGATCTTTGGGGGTCCCAGAAGGTTTTGGGAGGGTCACAGAGGATTTGAGGGATCCCGGGTGGTTTGGGGGGGGTCCCAGAGGGTATTTTGGGTGGATTCTGGGATACCAGCGCTGAGAGAGTGTGGTGCCGCAGGTGGGGCAGCTCTTCGAGGAGGGGGTGCGGCGGGCGCAGAGCAGCGATTCGAGCCGGCGCGCCTTCTCCGTCTACAGCAGCTCACGGGCACCCGGGCGCTACGCCCCCAGCTACACCCCCAGGTCAGCCCTGTCACCCAGGCCACCTCTCAACCACCCTCTGGGCCTTCCTTGGTCACCCCCAGGGCTGCCCTGTCACCCCTGTGCTCCCTGCGTAGCAGTAACCGCTACATCTTCCCCGTGACCCTCTTCATGTCCCCAGACTGTCCCAGTATTCCCAATATCCCCGTATGTCCCAACCATCCCCGTGTTCCCCCGACTGTCCCAGTATCCCCTGATGATCCCCATATGCCTTGCGTCCCACGATTGCCTCGTCTCTCCGTGTCCTTGACCATCCCCCCGCTCCCTGAGTGTCCCCACATCCACCGCCCATCCTCATGTTCCCCTGTCTTTGTGTCCCCAAACAGTCCCAATATCTCCTGACCATCCCTGCATCCTCTGACCACCTCTGTGTCCTCATCCCTGTGTCACCTGACAGCCCCTGTGTCCCTGCCCCCACATCCCCTGGCTTTCTCAAATACTTGACTGTCCCTGTGTCCCTGACTCTCCTGGTGTCACCATCCCCAGCGCCCCCATGGACACCCACCTGCTCAGCAACATCCAGAAGCTCTTCTCCGAACGCATTGACATCTTCAGCCCTGTCGAGTTCAACAAGGTGAGGCCACGGGGACATTCCCATGTCCCCAAGGGCCCCCCGTGTCCCCAAGGTCCCTAAACTGCCCACCTTCCTGGCTGTCACATGTCCCTGGTGTCCCCATGACCCAGGTGTTGGGGCCCTGGGGGTCCCCAGGAGCTGATGACCAGGACAGGGATGTTGCCACTGTCCCCTGATGCTCCCCTGTCCTACGTGTCAGGACTCAGGAGGTCCCTGCGGCTGATGACCAGGGCGAGGGTGTCCTCCTGTCCCTATGCTGACTTGACTCGGGGCCTCCCTGTGCTCCCAACAGGCAGGCCAAGGGTGTCCCCATCCCCCTGTGCCACGTGTCCCCTATGTCCCACTGTCCCGTGTGTCCAGGCTTGGGAGTGGCAGCCAGGACAGGGGTGTCCCTTGTGTTGCCCATGTGCCCATGCTCATGGGACTTGGGGCCTCCCCGCACGTGAAGAATCCAGGCCGAAGGAGTCCCCATTCCCCTGTACCACATGTCCCTAGTGTCCCCACATCCCATGTGTCAGGACGCAGGGGATCCTTGGGGACTGCTGACCAGGATGAGTATCCTAGGAACTGATGGCCTGCAGAGGGGTGTCCCCAGTGTCCCCACATCCCCGTGCAGATGTGACTCGGGGCCTTCCTGCCCTGGGGGCATCCCTGTCCCCCTGTGCCCCATGTCCCTGCTGTCCCCACGTCCCAGGTGTCGGTGCTGACTGGGATCATCAAGATCAGCCTAAAGACGCTGCTGGAGTGTGTGCGGCTGCGGACATTGGGGCGCTTCGGGCTGCAGCAGGTGCAGGTGGACGGCCATTACCTGCAGCTCTACCTCTGGCGCTTCGCCGCTGACGAGCGGGTGGTGCAGGGGCTGCTGGACGAGGTGGCTGCCAGCGCCGCCCACCGCTGCCTTGACCCCGTCCCCATGGAGCACAGCGTCGTCGAGCTCATCTGCGAGCGCGGGTAGGACATGGGGACACACAGGGGCATGGGTTGATGTACAGGACATGGCGTCGCGTAGCGGGGGGACACAGGGACATGGGACATCTGTGTCACCATGGGGCACAGCTGAGTGGGGACATCTCTGGGAGGGGCACGTCTTAGGTCCTGTTATGTATCTGGGGACAGACCTGTACCCCGTGAGTCCCCACACATACATGGGGACGCTCCATGTGTCCTCCCCCACATGGCAACACACAAGGACGTCCCATGTCCCCACACCCACACAGGGTCACCCCATGTCGTCACGCCCCCCACCCCCCCACCCCCAGCCCTGGTAATACCCCACATTGTCCCCCCACCCCAGTGACATCCTCAACGTGTGCTAACACCCTGTGTTGTCCCTGTGGCCCCAGTGACACACCATGTCATACCCCCACCTTGGTGACATCCCTCGTGCCTGGGAACACCCTGGGCACAGCCCCTTTGTCACAGCCAGGGACAATAAATAAAATGTGTGAGCTGTGCTTTGTGTCCCCTGCCTGTGCCTGGGGTGGGGACGGGACACAACAGGGACAGATGCCTGGGTCCCTGGGGGGAGGAGCAGTGGGGGTGTGTAGGGATGAAGGGGGGTCACCCGGATGCCTGGGCCCCTTGGCCACCTGTGCCCCATGGGGCAGTGGGGATGGGGGCAGACCCGGCCCCTCGCATGACCTCGCACAAACAGCCTTCCTCTCCCCCCCGCCAAACCCTTGCACAAGCACCCTGTGTGCACCCAGTGCCTTGCACGAGCACCCAGGGAGCATCCAGCCCCTCTCATGAGCAACCTGGGGGCTCCTAGTGCCTTGTCCAGCCCTCACGTGAGCAGCCAGTGCCCTCCCAGCTGCCTCTCACAAGCACCTCGCACGCACCCAGGGCCTTAGACAAGCAAGGGGGCTGCCTCCCTGCACACCCCAGCTGGCTGCGGGACCTCAGCAGAGCCAGCGCTGCTCATGAAGCTCCTGCTCATCGCTGCTGGGCACCGCAAGGGGGTCCCGGGGTGCCCGGGGGTGAGGCGGGGACAGGAACAGGGTCAGGGGCACAGGCAATGCCCTGGGTGTGTGGTCGGGGAGGGGCTGTGCTGGAGAAGCAGCCCTCTGAGCACTGGCGCTGGAAAAAGAGATTCCCCACCTCTGGGCTGGGGTGAAGGGTGTCCGCAGGGGTCAGGGACAGCCGGCACGGCAGGGGTTCATACGCTGAATGAAGTCCCCGACCTGTCCCATGCAGGGATGAGAGTCGGTGTGAGACAGCAACGGACTGACAGCAATGAAATAGTCCCAAACCATAAAAATCAGGGACCGAAAACCTTAGCGGGCACAAAACAAAGTGCTGGGTAATGCTTGGGGTCATTAACTTAGAGCACGAAACCCTGGGGGCGCAAAAACCTGGGGACACGCTGCAGGTGTAAATACTTGCACACTACTGATACAATCAGAAGAATCAAACTTCTTCTCATCGCTGTCCCAACCCTCCCAGGGTGACTTTGGAAAAGTCACTTCATCTGTCTCGGGGGCATCGAAGTTGAAAAACCTGGTCACCACGAACCCCCCAAACAACTTGGAGAGATGGACAGACAGACAGACACTCCTGCTGGAGGAGATCAGGAGCATCTGAGGAGTGTGGCAGACACTGGGGTCCCTCGAGTGGGATCCCCTGACCTGGGCTGGAGAGTTGATAATGTCGAATTCTCAGCTTGCGCTTTGTATCTTTTGACGCTTTTCCAAGAGGTCTGTGTCGCAATCTTGATGTTGGAGGGCAAAGCTCTCACTTCAGTTGCTCTGGCTTCTCCATTCGAGGGACCCCAGTGTCTGCAACACTCTTTTTTTTTTACTATTTTACTTTTTTTTTTTACTATTACAAATTAGTTACTAAGGGGGGAGAGAAAGAAGAAAATAAAGATATTCAGTGAGTAGTTCTTGGTGTCGGCAGCTGGGTATTTGCAGGTGTCAATTGATGTTTGGTATCTTGCTAGCTCCTGAAAGATAGGGGGGTCCCTAGATTTATGTTGTCTTTAGCACCTGACAAGTATCTGGAACAAAAAAAATTAGAACAATGTTTACAAAAAGATCAAAAATACAAGTACATTAAAAAAAAATCTGCTGAAGTTGAAGGGGACGCTAGACCTTTCTGATTATGAATACTTGGATTGGCACCTGACCTGAAATTTGCCACAGCAGTTTCTTGGGAAAACACAAGAAAATCCATGTGAAAAGTAACCAAAGAAATTGCAGCCTAGGGAGTCTGTGCGCTCATAGCCGTTTAGGAGAGAAACAAGGCTCGGAGCTAGGACAGGTTCCCAAGAGTAGAACATTTCTAGAGGATTTTCTTTCTCCCTTCTCCTCTTTTGCCCTTGCATCTGCAGCGCTGGAGGAAGCAGCACGGATGGGCCGTGTGTGTTGGGTGGGAGGAGAACGTTGTGCTTGATAGGATCGCTAATGGAACAGCGGATTCTCACAGCCAAATCCAGTTGCTTCTGCTTCAGAAAGAAGGGGCCAATTCCACCCTCGCTGACACCGCTCTGAATCCAGCACGCGCTCAGGGAGGTTTTGTCAGTGTGGAGAGTCTTAGCTGAAATGCCTCCTAATTCACCCTTACCTCCTCTCCATGTCCTCTCTCTGTCCTACATGGAAAATCCAGAGTTGCTTTTGCACAGGGTGATCGGGGAATGGGCGTCAACGGGCAATGCAGGAATGAAGGCATGTCTTGCAGCCATGCTGGACAGCGTTGAACTGTTTGAGGAACAGGTGAGCAAATAGGATGATCTGGAAGAAAAAAAATGTTAAAACTTTCCTAAGAAAAAAGTATTTTTCTCACGGTAACGTTCTTGCAGCTCATCAGCTTAGCCAGTTTTCCTCACTTTTTGTTTGTGCACTTGTCTAATTCTGTACTGCCAACAGTTCGGGTATTATCTTTTAAAAAAAACAAACTGTAAAACATCAAAATCCTCCCAAAGGAGGATTATCACATCCATAATGCAAACATTTTGCTGGTGAGCAACAGTAATCCAGATTTGGTTTATACTCATTAGATATTTCAGGTTTTGTTCTTCTTCTGATGCAGTGATCCAAATGGCAAGGGTAGTTGTTTTAAAGCTGGTTTTGACTGGCAGGAAATCACTAGCAAGTCCTTTTAAACTCTGGTTCCAAGCATTTTGAGTAAATGTTTGTTTTGGATTAAATTTCCTACTGATTTTCCTCTCTTCGAGTGGAATAGATGCCAGAGGGTTATAGGGTGGGAGTATCTTGAAACCTCAGCTGAAAACTGGAACCCTTCCTACCCAGTGTTCACACTCGCAAAGAGACAACCTTTCCTGAAAGTGATCAGACTTGCTTTTGGGGGAATGGGGGCAGATACGAATTGTGACATGACCGACTTCTGTGGCAGATCCAAAAACTAAACTGAGGTATCCTGAGAGGCATTTCATGTCTTCTCGCGGGATTGTGTTTCTTTTCACACTGCATTCTCACTCTGCAGACTTGTATGATCATTGGAGACCATCTCTGGGCTTAGGGTTAGGCGAGAAAGAAGAGCTGGCGAGCGCTTTTTGTTGAGATGCATTTGTGCATGGTGGCAAAATCAGCTCTTTCTGTTAGAAGTATCCTCAACTGGATGAGAAGGAAGGAGAAGGTAGAAGTAAATTGCAGGAATCCACAGGTGGTATGCACATATTCTGCACTTTTCAATGAATGCAGGTCCTGTATGACCTGATTCCCAATTCCGAAGTCAGTTTGGTATTTTTGAAAATACATATTTTGTCTGTTCCTTTCCACTGAATTGTTCACACTCACGTTTTTACTTTTGATTTCAGAGAAGAAACATTTAGTTTTGTTTCACAACAAAGCAACAAGAACGACAACAACCATTTTTCACGTTCCTGGAACAGACAGAATAGTGTTCAGTTCTGCTCATATGGAAAGAATTGCATCCTGCTTTTAATGAACAGGTTTATTGTTTCTATTAAACTAATTGGGCCAAGCTGGCAGAGAACTGGATTCAGAAAGACCTGCTGTGATTCTTCAGCAGGACATGAGCATCCTGGTCTTTCAAGTGCTAATCTGTGCAAAAAAGGACTTTGCAGATTGCCTTTCTTGGCAAGACTGGCTCCTTGCAACCGTTTTTCTAAAGTATGTGAGTTCTCATGGGCCCGGCTGCCCCCTGCATCTGTCACGCACACCCCCTTCAGCTGGTTGGATCATTCGTCCTCTGTGGCCAAAAGGTCCTGGGTAACGCTAACGATCCAGGCTGTTTGCTAGCACAAATTTCCTTCATGTTATCCTTTGCAGTCACAGGCACTAGGCTTGGAAACGTCAGGCTGTGCTCTGCCCGTGGTGACAAACCACTCGGCTCTTGCCACCGTCTGCCTTCAACCAAAAAGATTTTTCAGCATGCACAACGTTGTTCTTGTCAGGGTGGCTTCTGCATCCGTGCCGCTCCGCTGCCTGCTGGCAGGAGCCTGCTGCAAGTTTTGGAAAGCAGCAAATGCTGCTTTTTGTCGCTCCTATCACCGAACTTGATCCTGTTGTTGAATGATGAGGAGCGGTACTGACCATCTGAGGCACATAGGTCTAGGTCAACCTCACTGCTCGTTGTTTTCCTGCGAAGTTCAGTGTCATTGAGGATTAGCTAGCCTGGGGTGGCTCTGCTTTCAAGGGCATGTAGTGGCAGTTAAAAATTGTTCTGCTTCTGCTCTTCGGCACCTCTGTGGAGTCCTGGGGGTGGACCCCATGGCACAAGCAGGACGGGAAAAGCGTGTGGCGTGGGTGTGAGGTGGAAGAGATGGGCAATGGGGGAACACCTTCGGTGGCTCACTCTCCCGTAGAGCAGTCTGTATTCAAGAGTACACATCAGTTCGTTCCAGAAAAAGGACGTTATACTTCCCTCAATCCTCACTGGATTTGTGAGTTCAAGTGGACTCAGTATGAGAGCGTGAAGCTGAAGAGAAGTGGTGGGGAAGCATTGAACAAGATGAACAGGGAGCCATTTCCTTGGGCGTTTAGAAGGGACACTGTCCCCTCTGGTACTTTCCTCTCGGTCCCATCTGCAAAGGAGCAGCCGAGAGCTCTGGGGTGAGATGCAGTTGTGCTGTCTGCCCGGTTTTCCCTTGGGAATCACAGGGTATCCAGCGTTCTTTCAGGTTTTTGCTGTAGTCGGTGCTGACACTGAAATATCCCTTCTCCTCCAGGCAGCTCTGTGTGTGCCTCCTGGGGATGCTCAGGGGACCGCGAGTGTGGTCCAAACCGAGCTGACTGTTCAGCTCACGCTCAGCGGGTTTTGGACCCGTTGCTATCAGAACTATTGCATTTATTTGGAAAAATGGCCAACACTTGGAAAAAGTTGCTCTGGTTGAGGACGTGATTCCCCCAGGTCATTCAGAGTTAAATTGCTGACCCGTGTGTATGTTTGTGTCTGTGTCTGTGTGTGCTGTGGGTGAGTCAGTATATATAATCATGCTTAATAATGTTTAGACTTTATCAAAACAAACAGCATCTTGTCCTAACAGTAAGAAGGAGAAAAAAAGACCTTTATTCATAAAAACAGACAGAATTAATTTTAAAACATCATCTGAATTTTATTTAGAACTTGATGTTACCTCTAAAGAAATAAGATCTAAAATAGACTGGAAGGTGAGAGGGTGTGGTACTCAGCACACAGAGTTTAGAAAAACAGCTGGCAGCATCCTGGTTTTCTCCGTTTTTTATATTTGTTGTTTTCCAAGAGGCTTTGGATAGGAGAAACGGGAAGTCATGGAGAAGCGCTGTCAGCAGCTGGGTCAGATATTTTGTCAATTTAAGCCTCTGTCCGAACAAGTTTCTGAAACAGAAAGTGAGAGCAGTGGATGTAGCATGCCGAAATACACACCTGCAGAGAAAAGCCAGACTTGCCTGTGATACCTGAACTATGCACTTAGCTTGTAACCTCTGGCAGAACGTGCGTGAGGACAAAGGCTTAGTCTCTCACCTGCAGGTGCTCACCATGTCAGCACATGTCGTGAGCTCATGTGCAAACGCTAACAAAGGGCAAGCGTCACCTACGCCGGAGTCTTTCTTGCTATTACCTAGGAGCTCTCTTTCATCTTGGCTCTGTTCCTAAAAACACACCTGCATGAAGCAGGTGCTTCTTCCACCGGCGGAGTTAGCATTTCCATAAATTCTAACCGGTAAGAAAAATGATTGTATTTGTTGTAGAGACCATCTGTTGTTTAATGATCTCCCAAAACACTTGGAAGCTTTGTGCGGGTATGCAACCGAACCCGAGGCCAAGGGATGCTTCAGTTAAAGTGTTTGGGTGCTCTTTGTCCAGAATCTGGTACGAGGCTGCACAGTTACAGACATTTATGATAATAATAAAAGGAATGAATTACCAGCAGATTGAGGAGGGCCTTTACATGCTCAGGAGAAAGCTCATCAATACATTCCTTCAACGCGGTCAAAGCAGCTCTAGTCAAATCATCGACTTTGTATTGAGAAATTGGCCCGGTGTACAGCTGATCAGCAGAGCCTTCAAGAAGTGTCTGAAGAAAGCTGGGGACAATCTCATGAGCAGAGCCAGCTCCTGGAGTATGAAAGACAAAGTGGAGTGTAATGAACAAACCTTTCACTCGCCCAGATTCAGCTGCTTCTGCCCTTTAACACCCTCCACCCCAAGAATGACATACAAATCACACTAAGTTTTTGCAGAGCGTGTTCTCAGCTTTGTGGGGGGTTTTTTAAAGCTTTCAGAGAAATGGGTTGCCACTGCAGGAGCTGCTCTGTTGTACAGGTCCCTTGGTGGAATCCCACCGTTCATGGATAAGCTTCTGCCTGCCTGGTCCTCAGCCCTCTTATCCTCTTCTCTTCTCTTCTCTTCTCTTCTCTTCTCTTCTCTTCTCTTCTCTTCTCTTCTCTTCTCTTCTCTTCTCTTCTCTTCTCTTCTCTTCTCTTCTCTTCTCTTCTCTTCTCTTCTCTTCTCTTCTCTTCTCTTCTCTTCTCTTCTCTTCTCTTCTCCTCTCTTCTCCTCTCTTCTCCTCTCTCCTCTCCTCTCCTCTCCTCTCCTCTCCTCTCCTCTCCTCTCCTCTCCTCTCCTCTCCTCTCCTCTCCTCTCCTCTCCTCTCCTCTCCTCTCCTCTCCTCTCCTCTCCTCTCCTCTCTTCCGTCTCTGGATCCAGCTTCTTCTCAGGCTTTGTGGGATTTTTTTTTTCTCTTTTCCATGCACCTTTGCTTCCTTACATTATTCCCTGTTCTCTAACCAGATATCAAAAACCATTCAGCTCCCTTCTCTGAATATGTTCATGTATTCATCACCCGGGTTGTCTGTAATATTCAGTAATTACATTTTCTCTCCTGTCTCTGGAATTGTCAACATTTTAGATGAAAGTAAACCGAAAATGTTTCTACTCTCTTCATCTCTTTTCTTGAAGTCCAAATCTTGTCGCCTGTGATGTTGCTACCTACACAACTGCCTACAAAGGCCGATTTTGAATTTACACTCAACGTGCTGTTCTTCCAAGACCTTGCTGGGTTTTCCAGGGCTACTCATGCAATTTGATCTACTTTCCATATTCTCTTTGTATGAACTGTCTTGATTTAATCATTTAGCCTTGATTTAAGAAAAAATAATAATAATTATCAGTCTGCTAAGTTCTGTCCATTCTAGTAAAATTCTGTTGTTTTTTTCTCCTTCTTATTGTTGTCATCCCTGTTCTTAATTTATGAGATTTAATGTGAGTCACATTGATTAAAATCCATATTCTTTACCTGCTTTTATAAAATCGTTAGGTTCTTCAGCTGATGAGATAATTTAGACTGTCTTATCAGTGTACAGCATATTCCTGATCGCCTGCTGTTTCTCTTACTCTAATTGCACATAACTATATTCTTGATTAATAACCTCAGAGGAATTAACCAGGCTGTGAGTTCCCCACCACCCCCTCAGCATGTTGAATTATGTTGCCTCTGTTTTCATATGCATTTTCACCTTCCAAGTTTACTTCTTTCCCCATATTTATTTTCTGTTTTCCGACACTTTGGCATCAATGTTGCCTCAGATTAGGCACCTCTGTGGGCTCAAGGAGCCGAGCCTGGGCTCGATGGGTTATGGTAGTAGTTACCCATCATCAAATAACGGAGTAATGTTGGGTTCGTTTTGCTTAAGGCTGAGTCTCCACGTCTGATCTAGTCCCTGGAACCAGCAGGACAGATCATCTAATCTAGTGCTGCCATGAGGTGTATTGTCACCGACTCCAGCCCAATCCATCGATTCAAAGGAGAGCCAGGGTGAGCACTCGAACACTGGCCATCACAGTGCAGAGACCAAATTTACTCAGGTGAACCCTACTGTAAGCGTCCAAGTGAAAAAAAAATCTCAGAGACCTTACACAGGCTGCTGCGATTAGTATTTTCTTGGAGGCCAGGCAGCTAAATTTCCCTGTCACCACCAAAAGTCTTCAGTGCTAATCAAGGGGCCATCCTTTCTGCCAGCAGGGACACAGCAAGCTTTCTCTGCAAGTTTTAAACGAGGCATCAAGATGCCTTTCAGTTGCTCCCTAGAATAGTTTCCACCAGGTGTTTTAATGGTAGTTTGAATACTTTGTGCAGAAGTTTAATGAGTTCAAGGTTATAAAAGAAAAATTAAAAAAATTAAAATTCTATTTTTTTTAATTGGCAAAACTTACCAAGGGAGCTGCAGAGCACCACGGTGATGAGAAGAGTAACAGTCAGCTTCACGGCAGAGCGCGCCATTTTCCCTACGTTGTGTGTTAGGCTGTGAAGGCCAGTGAGTGCCCTTTGCAACTGAACGCAGAGACCTGGGGTATATATGTGGGGAATTTCGCAATGCGATGGAAGGAATGGGCCCAACAGGTCGTGCACCTGCACTAAAATTGGATCCGGGTCGTGCCTGTTTATGAAGTGGACAGATGAAAAATGCGGGTGACCTCTGCTTTCACCAGCGGCTGTCATTGGACCCGGAACAATGAACATCGTGCTCCGTTAGCGAGAGTTCGCGCTGACATTACGTGCGGGACGTATGGGGTTTGAAGCTCAGCCCGAGGAGTGAGATTGCTCTGTCCCCGTGAGATGCGGAACTGCAAAATCAGCGGCCAATAAACTGCATCAAGCCATTTTGTCCAAGGCACTTTCAAGCTCATTTATTCCGGCCTTCTGATGTGATTTCATGCAGAACTGCTGCCACTTTTCTTGCATAATTATTCTTCTATTGTTTTCCCTGCTTCTCTTCTATAATTCCAATTCTGCAGGGACTAACGTGTCTTTTTAAGTATCATGATCTGTGGCCCAGAAATATATACATATATATATAAAAGAGTAGGCTGATGCATGAATGAAAATAACCACACATTAAAGAAGAACATCTTGAATAGCTGCTCCTATACAGCTTTTCAGCTGCTCTTGGCCAGGTGTGCACTCTCGAGGGGTGGAGAAATTGCCTCCATAGACTCCGAACTGGCAGCTGAACCAGGTACGCTGATAATCTTTGGAATAATATCACGGTGTCACTCCTGAACTGAAAAGAAGTGAAGCACATTTTTAAGGTAAAAATTAAAGGACTGTTGGCCAGCTGAAGCAACCTTCAGCGCAGATGGCTAGTTCTTGAGTTACAGACCTAGTTCTGCTAGCTGGCAGCCAGGTAGGCTCCTTATCCTTTCCTGCCATGTCAGGGAAGCCCAACTGATTCTCATTCTGCCCTGTGCTTCACACGGCTGGGAGAGCTCCTGGCGCACGTGTGGACCCCCCTAGAGCCCAAAGGTGGATGGGGTAAGGAGGCTGGGAGAGCGAAGATCAGATCCATGGACGTTCCCAGTAAGGTGCGAGCTATTACTGGCCATATGGCACCGTGTTCTGCTAACCTACTAAAATCTAAAATGACCCTGGCAGAAGGGAAGCAGTAACGGCAGTGTATGTCTTGGAACAAAATGAGATAGGAGAAAGGAAGGGCCTTTCTGTGGACATGGGGTATCCTCCCTTCTGACTCCTTCTCTAGGAAAGAGGGAAGCGTGAGAGCCTCCCCTGCAAAGGTCAGGAGATGCTTTCGGCCAAAGAAAGTGCTCTGCACGATTAACGCATTGAGGGGGGGAGCATGTCATGACCAACGCTGCCTGGGGTTAGGATTCCATTTGATGGCTCCCAGGTAATAAGAAATGCTGCACACTCAGCATATCCCCGCTGTGAGAAAGAAAGAGGCAGTAGACTTTACAGGGCCACATCCTCACCTGAAAAAATAGTGTATTGCGGTAAATAAAACGGGAGGGGCGAGTTGGCTTTTTTGAATGATTCAGCTACCACACATAGAAGCTATGACTGTAAAATGACATGACCGTGGTATTGCGAAGACTAAAAATTTTCCCCTATCTTCTTCTTTCCCCTATCTTCTTCCGCCCCCAAGCATCAGAGAAGTGTGCTTTATCTCTGAGATCTTACATATTCCATGCGCAACCAACACCATTTGAAAGAAACGCTTATTTTCCTGCTATACTACTCGATCCCTTTTAGTATCTGTGCTGAACAGGTCTTCTGAGATCTCCCCCTTGGATTCATCCGCGTAGTCTTGAGTAACTTTATATCTCAGCTTGTTCTTTCATCATTACCCCTGATTTTTAGCAGAAGGTTTCAGAGTCCATCGGCACTCAAGTAAAACGTGATGAAGAAGTGGGGGGGCCTGAAAGCTAACAGGTCCCCCCACTCCCCTCTTAAAACGTGAAGTGGTTGTGGAGGGGTGTCCAGGGCCTCCAGGGATTATGGCAGGATATAGTTTATTTTTAGATGGGTATGAAGAACTACATAAACTGTGAATATTTGGTGACCTTGGTATAGGACTGTAGAAATACATGATTTTAATCTTTTTTTGGTGTGAAGTTGATTGTCTAGGTGACTGCAGTACCGAAATATGAAATTATAACATAAAATTCCTTCCTGAAAATGTTCTCATTAGTTTTTCATGCCATTTTTGGGACAGGTTGGCAGTAAAGGACTTCACGTTGTAAGCTGGCTTAGAGTGCGTTAACGAAGTCTTAAGATTCATTCTCCAGGTGGGTTTTCCCTCTCCTGAGATTTGGTGGGAGGCTGTTCACCAGACATGACCCGGCCACAAAGGAGAAGCGCAGAGGAGTGACTGAACTCCCTTGGGTTGACAGTTAATGCACACGAAGAGATGGAGACAGTGTGGATGTCTCAGGAGCTGGAATCAAAGCGCCGTCGACTGTAAGAAAATGTGGCAGCCGTGGGAGCTAGCAAATCAGCAGTACCTGCAGGATATATTAAATTTAGGGACCGGTCCTACAATTTGGACAAACGTGATCAGCTGTTGCTTACCTGGACGTCAGGTGTGAAGCATTGGGCGTTGGAGACTTCTCCACTGTCCTTTCTCAGATGCTTCGCTCAGAAGGGTTTTGCAAAGGCTGCTTTTGTACTCTTCCCCTCAGTGCTGGGTCTATTTGCTTAGGGTTATTTTTCTAATTTAAATTAGGAGGCCGGGGGCTTCTCTATTTTGTGCTCCAACATGTCTTTATGACAGTCAGAAATTCTTAGGGTACAGAAAAGCTCCTTCGCCGGTTTTTGAGGATGTCCACAGAAACGAGTGAGCAAAGTGCCGTTTGGGACAGGCTGTGTACTGTGTGTTCTGGATAATACACTAAAGCATTTCTCTACAGCACAAGTGGAAGCCACGCAGTCCTCGAGATGTTTTTATTTGTTGTATGCATGGAATTTCTTGGCAGAGAATTCCAGAGAAGGGGAAAGGGGTTTTATTTTCCTATTTGCTTAGAAAATTGATTCTGTGTAGCTAGGAGCAAGCTGTGGCGTTTAGCAAGCAGAGCCTGGCAGCAACCGTCAGACTGCGTACGGCAGGACCTCAGGAGAGATGCGAGAACTGTGCTGGGAGCGCCAAGGGATCTTGTTAGCCGCTTGGCTTCAGTGTTCTTGCTTATTCATCATGCTTTAAAAGAAAGAAGTGTTTGACTGTTGAAATAATAACCATGGTCTCATGGTTATTATAACCCTCGTACCTTTGGCTTTGCTCCCCTCACGGCATCGCTGCAGGAGGCAGCCTGAGCAGGGACACGGCGCTGCACAATCTCCCACCCAGCCCAGCTCTTGACCTCATTCCACTTAGGAGGTCTGGCCACCCGAAAGCAAAATGACAAGAGAGTATTGCAGGATTCCCGGGACACGGGCTAAGCCCGTGCTTCGTGTTGTGACTGTTCAGTTTCTAAGCTGCAAGTTTAAGGAATTCAATTTGAAAAGCTGCAGGGAGGTTTTACCACCGGCTGTCCTGGCAGGAGCTTGTCCTGATTTTTGCGTCCCTGGAGCTGATCCCACTGGGCGTGAACAAGGGTGCCCTTGAAAATGAGGTATTTTTTTCATGTTCTTCTGATTTTAAACAAAGAATGTATATAATTCTGTTTTAAAAGAGTGTGAATTTCAGATTTGCCTCAATTATTGCCAAGCAGCTTAACAAGGGCTGTGATGAACGGGAGGGGAGTACATCCTTTCATGGCATACGCATCCTATTATTATCTTCGTGCTGGAACTGTGACACTAAATACCCCCGTTCCCATTACAGGGACACATCAGTGCTGTGGGATGGCGGCCCTGCACTCAACCCGCACGGTTTTCTTGCTCTGAGTATGTTCTTATTCTGAGCATAGGCAATTCCCTGGGCAGCTTTTGGAGTCTCCTTCCTTGGAGATACTCCCTATGTTACCAACAATGCTCTCTCATACTACAAATGATCTAAGAAAAGAGAGCGCTTTGCATTTGCTTTGTAAAAATCCATCACGTTTTTCTTGGAGAATGATTCCTGTTTTCTCTTCATTGTGCGTAACTTAGTATAATTCAATGACAACTGCAGTGGTATTGCACTTGTTCAGCTGATAACTAGATGTTAATGTATTTATGTTTCAGCAACTGCTTGTCTCACATGAGTTAGCTGGTAAGGATGATCTCAAAACAAATCATCGAATCCTACGTTTTAATAAGATTAATGAACAAAGACAGTTATTTATTTTATTTCATTGTAATGAGAAACCTAAACTATTTTGAAATAGAGTGCCTGCAAATATAGTACCTTAGTGAATGTGGAGCTGAAAATACATTGTTAGCATGGCAAAAAAAGATGGCTTTGTTGCATACAGTCTAGCACATTCTTTTTTTTTTTGGTGGCAGATGTTGTTTAGGCTGGAAAAAAGCTCAAGGTTCTCTGTGCACCTTTGGGAGAAGGGATGAAAGTATATAAAGAGCTTGCTCACTGCTTTCATTGCTACGACTGGAGCCAAGTCACAGGTCAGAGCTGCTTGCGAGTGACTCAGATACTGCAGGCGATAAAAGATTCCCCGTGTCTCTACGCTGCGTGTGACAGTATCTGTTTCGTGATGCATTCATGGACACAGTCCCATGTAAACAGGGACTGGAGCATATCGGGCATGCGCTCACATCTTTATGGCCGGTGTCTGCTCTTTTTGGAAGCTGATCTGTAAGGTCCCAAAGCGACAAGAAGCTGAGCGCATCTGAACTTGTTGAATTGAGAGGAAAGAGGTGGTGGGAGCACGAGCAAAACCCCAGGCTGGTCCTGTGTCTGTTAGGAAAGAAAAGACAATTTGGGTGGTTTTTCAGGGAATACTGAGAGAACACGAGGAAGCAAAGATCTAATCCAAAAGTAAAGATCTAATCCAGGCGGCTGGGACTGTTCAGCCTGGAGAAGACTCCAGGGGGATCTTTCACAGCGTATCTCAATACCTGAAGGCAGGGTGCAAAGAAGACGGAGCCAAGCTCTTTTCAGGGGTGCCCACTGACAGTGGGCGCAAACTGAAACACAGGAGGTTCCCTCCGAGCATCGGGAAGCCCTTTTTCACTGTCAGGGTGACCGAGCACTGGCACAGGTTGCCCAGAGAGCTTGTGGGGTCTCCTTCCTTGGAGATACCCAAAAGCTGCCGGGCTGCGGTCCCGGGCAAGTGGTTCTAGGTGGCCCTGCTTGAGCAGGGAGGGTTGGGCCAGCTGGCCTCCGGAGGCCCCTTCCCACCTCAACCAGCCTGCGATTCGGTGAACTATTCCTGTGCCGGGTGCGTAAGTGCTGAGCGCTTCTGTTACTGAGGGGCTCAGTGCTCTCAAAAGGGGAGACTGCAAAAAATCAGCTGTCCTATTCCCCCTTACCCCCCAAAAAGAAGAGAACTCCCCCTCAAAGATGTATTTGGATGAAAATAAGCTTCTAGAGTCCCTGAAAAGACCCGTGATGGCCCTGGAGGTAGGAAACAGTATTTGGAAATACGTATCCCTTGGCAAGGACTGCTAATCTCGATTTTCATTGTAAGCTACTTAATGTCATTTGGGGATTTGTCTAGAAGTGTTTGGTTTTCTTGTTTTCCTACTGCTGGCAATATTGTCAGCAATCAGGTCACTAGAATCCATTTTAATTAATAATAATGTTTTCAGGCTAATCCCTGAACAGTCAAAAGATAAAGTCTGGGTCCAAACTTTATTGGAAAGACCCCTGTGTACTTTGGAGCGTGTCCCGTAGTGTGCCAGCTCAGGGAAAGCTGGCCGCTCTCCCTGTGTGCACAGAGGAGGTGACAAACTGGGGACCGTGAGAAGGGGAGGATGCGAAAACGGTAGGATTTAGCATGTTTTATCATACAGCCTTTCCTCTGGCCCAGCAAAGCCTCTTTTAAAGGCAGCAGGGTTTTCTTGCCTGAGCGACATTGCAGCCGTGCCACCTACTCACTTCTCGGCCGCTGCTGAAGTCTGTCCAGCGCCGCACCAGGCCAACGCCACAGTCCCCGGGGGGGGGGGGGGGGTATCCCATTTGGGACACGCAGGCTCTGCTGCTCCCTGTGCAAGGGAGAAGGGGATGATGACAGCTAAGAAAAAGGCTTGGCAGGGCTATAAATCATGAGCAGCACCTTGCGCTGTTTCGACATTCCTGTAGCCTTGGTTTTCAGCCTTTCCACCATGAAAAAGTCGTGAGGTTTAGTGAGGACGTAGGTACAGATCTCTTGGGATACACGATGCCTTCACGTCCACCTGCCAGCTTCTCTGCCATCTATCCGTTTCCCGTCCCTGCAGCACTATCGTGCTCGTAAAAGCCATTGTGCCGGTCATTCCAACTCCACTGCATCCATTTGCAGGTGGTGCCGATGCTGAGCAGGCAAGAGCCGGTCCACGGAGGAGCCAGATCTCATTTCTGAATCAGGGACAACTTGGAGAGTTTAGTAATGGCTCTCCTTCTGTGTCCAGTAGAAAGAGAGGGCGGCATGAAAGGATTATGGCTGGATGCAACCGAGACAGTTTCATGTGTTCCTAGTGTTAAGACACAGGTAAGTTTTAACAAATTTGCTGTTGAAAACACTGCGGTTCATGAAAGTAGGTGATGAATGATATTTTGTTGGGTTGTGTCTCTTGGCCGGTGCAGGTTGGATAATCTAGAAAACACGCAGATAAAAATCTTAACTGCTTAATTCTCATTTATAATCCAAACATTGAAAGATTTAACTATTGGCTTGTCTTACAACAGATCAGTACAGAAGCAAGTTTGCTTGTGCACGATGACTTCTGCAGCTCCTCTCTGTTTTCCTTTCTTGTCTTTAGGCTGCCAGGGCAAAGACTGGTGGGAGAGTTTGTGTCGGGTGGTTGGGCCAAGTCCTGATTTGTGCGGTGCTCGCCCACCTCGGGGCTGAGCCAGCAGCACGGGTTGGAGAAAACGCCGTGCGAGACCCTCTGTAAACACATCTCTAGGGCATTTATTCTCATTTCTAGGAATCCTTCCTGCTTCTACTTTGTGGAAGGGACCCTGGAAATAAAGCTGTTGTGTTTCAGCGGCAGCATTGAAGAGGTCAGGAGAGGGGCACAACTCCAAACTTAGCCAGGTAAGGGGTTTATTTCCATGACAGCGAGGCCGGTCAGAGCAGAGCAGAGCTGAGCCTCGTGCACTATTTCCACGTTTTCTGTGGTTCCAGAACCATCTAACCTATCTGGGAGGGGAAAGCATACATGCACATACCCCTCCTTCTCCCGCAACCCCAAGGAGTATTTCTAGCAGCGTTGCCCATGTGGTTCTCACTTTGTACCAAACAAACATTAGACTAAACTTAATTTTTTTTGTTTTCCTTTTATTTCTTATTTTGTTTCCAGGTGCATGCAACTTTTACTCTTTTGCAACCATTTTGCATGCTGTTTTCTGGTATCCTGCGGGCTACTCATCATCCACAGCTCACAGGCTGTGAAACGCTAGTCCTGGGTACAAGGCAGGGCTGTAGCTACGGAGAACGACGTCAGTCGTGGGTTTGAGGCTGCATCTAGAAGGTGACTCTGAAGTCACATCCCTTCACGAGAACTCACAGCTTAACCTTCCCGCAGGACGTGAGCAAAGACCTACAACCGCCTTGTTAGCGAGCATTTTAGGCTAAAGGCACACAGAAAAAGGCTTAATAAACACAGTGTTCTCCAGGCAGGAGGCAGCAGAATTTGGCTTGACCTGCCACAGGGGAATTGTTCGTTTGTTTGTTGTTCCAGGAGACAATGCTTTGTGCAGTGCAAACAAGCGCTTTGGAGAACAGGCAGCCACCTGGACTCAAAGGCAGTAGCAGGTGAGGTGGAGAAAGTGCTCTTGGCACTTGGGAATGGAAAGTCACAAGTAGAAATTAGAGAAGCTGACTTCACCAGGGCACGCAGTTTTTCCCCAGTCTTTTCAACGGGCGGAGATGACGGACCCGCATTCAGGTCTTCGTGGAGAGTCCTCTCCCCACGTCTGCCAACCCCCTTGAGGGATGCAGCCCCTGAACCAGGCCTGCGGCAATGCTCTCCCTTCCCGAGGTCCGCGCGCTTCGCCCCAGTTTTACACCCAGACAGCTTCCAGTGTGGCTCCATTTTCTTCAGGCCTTCCTGCTCTTGGCCTGTTTCCAGTCACAACTGCAACCTTTTCATGTCTGTTTGGCTGCCGGCTTCGTGCTGAGCAAGTAGCAGGCTACCTTGGACAGGGCTGTTCTCCTTGGACAGGGCTGTTCTCCTTGGACAGGGCCATATCCTCCGAGGAAGGAGGACCGAGAAAGGCATTAGCCACAAGGAACGCAGTCACTGTGCTCCAGTTGCAGAACAGCCACATACGCTGGATTTTAATTCAAAGGATACTCGGATGTTTAAGATAGGAAAGGGAATGACGGAGTAAGTCATAAAAGGGCAGAGGCAACGGGAACCGAACCTCAGTAATGCTTTGGCTGGGATGCCAAGCTCTCACGCATGCTTAAAAGTGATTTTTAATAGTTCTATTTACTTGAAACTAGCTTTTCTTGCTAGATTTTCAGCACCTCTGAACCCAAATAGGCTCGGCATCCCACCTGAAATCAAACCTGGAGGAAATGCTTTGAAATGCCAGTGATCCCGAGGATGTTGAGAGGCCCTGGTTCACGTTCCTAGTCCTGATCATGTGCTACTGAGAAGACCTGGTAAGAAAAGTCCCTGTCTTTTTTTTTAAGTGTTCTAAACAAAGCTGAACCACGGCAGCTTAGATCAGAGGGGCTAGCTGCTTTTTCTACATACCTGCTGAAGTTTGCAAGACATCGTCCCACTCTGCTTACCTTCAAGGATGAGTCTGAAGCATCTGACAGAAGCAAAAATCTCAGGTAATTTTATTGAGATCAGCGGTATAAAATAAGAGTTAAATGGCTCAGAAGTAATACTATGAGCGTTTGCTTTGAGGCCTTCTTGAAGCCAGCATCTGTCTCATCATTGCAAGTGATATCTGATGGCAAAAATCAGAGTTACAGATTTTTACCATTGTTACTATGCTTAAGTGGTCCTTGAAGACTGGAAACGGCTTTTCTTTTGGCCAAGAATCTGCCCTCTCAACCTTTTGTTTGGCTGTTTGAATCCCCAGTATTCCTTTTTCACAAGGTATCTAACACTCATCATGATTAAAGAGACAATATTAACCACCCCACCACACCCTTTTTTTTTTGTTTTTGGACTCGTCAGTAACTTGCAATAAACTGGTAGGTACTGGAAAAGATTCTAGCATCCCAAGGGCACTTACATTCATTCCTTAGACCCTAGGAGGTCTAGGGTGAGGGCAGATTGCCGTAAAACCCCGAGCTTCTCCCCCAGTTCGGTGAAGGAGGGTACCGTTTACCCTGCCTGTACTACACCTTCTGTGCAGTCCTCTCTCCAGCTGTGACCTACCTGCCCCCTGAGCCCCCAGGCTAACTAGAGAGTGCTTTTTGTCA
This sequence comes from Aptenodytes patagonicus, assembly GCF_965638725.1. NCBI lineage: Eukaryota > Metazoa > Chordata > Aves > Sphenisciformes > Spheniscidae > Aptenodytes > Aptenodytes patagonicus. The sequence goes on along the minus strand of NC_134955.1, from coordinate 258,608 downwards.
ACAGCCGTTCAGAGAAGGCTGTTGAAGGAGGGCTGTTCCTTCCCAGATCTGTAGACGAGTACCCTAAAGCCAGATGGGCTAGGAAGCCAGTCAGGTTGTTATAGCCAGACTGACTTACCGGCACCCACTTGGTGTGTCCTTGGAGGCCCCGGATTCGTACAGACCCGCAGAGCTCTGCTGTCCTCGTATCAGACCCGCAGAGCTCTGCTGTCCTCGTGCAGACCCGCAGAGCTCTGCTGTCCTCGTATCAGACCCGCAGAGCTCTGCTGTCCTCGTGCAGACCCGCAGAGCTCTGCTGTCCTCGTATCAGACCCGCAGAGCTCTGCTGTCCTCGTATCAGACCCGCAGAGCTCTGCTGTCCTCGTGCAGACCCGCAGAGCTCTGCTGTCCTCGTATCAGACCCGCAGAGCTCTGCTGTCCTCGTATCAGACCCGCAGAGCTCTGCTGTCCTCGTGCAGACCCGCAGAGCTCTGCTGTCCTCGTATCAGACCCGCAGAGCTCTGCTGTCCTCGTATCAGACCCGCAGAGCTCTGCTGTCCTCGTATCAGACCCGCAGAGCTCTGCTGTCCTCGTATCAGACCCGCAGAGCTCTGCTGTCCTCGTATCAGACCCACAGAGCTCTGCTGTCCTCGTGCAGACCCGCAGAGCTCTGCTGTCCTCGTATCAGACCCGCAGAGCTCTGCTGTCCTCGTATCAGACCCGCAGAGCTCTGCTGTCCTCGTATCAGACCCGCAGAGCTCTGCTGTCCTCGTATCAGACCCGCAGAGCTCTGCTGTCCTCGTGCAGACCCGCAGAGCTCTGCTGTCCTCGTGCAGACCCGCAGAGCTCTGCTGTCCTCGTATCAGACCCGCAGAGCTCTGCTGTCCTCGTGCAGACCCGCAGAGCTCTGCTGTCCTCGTATCAGACCCGCAGAGCTCTGCTGTCCTCGTATCAGACCCGCAGAGCTCTGCTGTCTTCCCAGCCCGTGCTCTGATAACCGGCATGCTGGAAAAGGCACCACAACCATATTACTGCTAGATCCCTGCCCACAGGTACCTGTGAGAATGGAGGTCACCTGCACACGTGGTGTCTGGAAAGCCTCAGGTACAGGAGAGCTTTTTGTTCATCGAGCCAAAGCCAGGCACAACGTGCCCTTTAATATTCTCATCAAGAAACATCTTTGCTTTTACTTGTTCTTTCTTGGAGCAGTTTTAGGTTTGAGACCTCAACTAACTTTACAGGATCACAAGTTTACCATGTGGTAACAATCCCATTTTTCTGTTTGGTATCATTTGGCTCCAGATATTTTCTGTGACTCCAGGGAAACTGTATCGGTCTAGAAAAGACAATATATATCAGATTACTTCTTTTTTCCCCCCAAGGGAATGAAGTGTCGCAAATTACTGATGGCCAAGTTCATTCACTTGGGAAATACTGCTTTATGTTCACTAGGTATCTGCTGGGCACTCGCTGCAGTGACAGGTTAGGTGGATCTTGCCATTCTGTCACCTGTGCTTTTATCAAACTTTTCCGTAAGTCAGAACAGGCAACAGAATACAAGAGCTGATTCAGAGCCGGGGGGCGGAATAACCTCTGTGTGCAACCAGGAGTCTGTCTTGGACAACAGCGAAACAACTGGGGTTTTATGGTTAGGAGCGTCTTCACTCAGGAGCAGCTTCCAAAATCTGCCTGTGCAATATTTACCGAAATTCAGCCCACCGGCAGGACACCCACCCAGAGCAGCACCCCCAGGGAGGCCCAGCTCAGGGTCAGGCACAAACCCAGAGTCAGACTGCACCAGAAAGCACCTGCACTTAGAGCTCAGGAAAGGCTGCCTGCGCAAGCAGGAATAAAAATTAAGAGAAATGCCTGAAATCAAAAGTGAAAATATCTTTCTTAAAGTCTTGAGGTTGTAATTTCCTGGGATTTCTACTTGTGGTTTTTTTGTTTGAGTGTTTTTAAATACCAGTGTTCCAGTTGTATACTGTGACTGAAGTTCCTGCTCCATCTGGTGGTAGCAATTCTGAGTATTTTCTAAAGTCATACAAGTAGTGAATTACAGGGATGTAAGGTTAGTTCAAGAGCAATTCAAGTCATGTATTCCTTAGTAAAGATTTCTGGGAATATATCATCGTGCCAAACTGTCCCTCTTCCAGTTTCCAGAAACAAAAGAAGGAAGTAAAACTAGTCAGCAAATTCTGCAGGGTTACCAAAGCACAAATATTTCCCACTGTAGCAGGAGTTATGGACAGAACATTCCTACCTTAAGTGCAAAAAGCAACCCAAAACGTCAGATTCCAGAATACTGTAGATTTTTCTAACAAAAAGCTATGATGAGTCCAGAAGAGAAGCCCAGAGGAGATGATTTAACTCACTTTTATCAAACTGTCATTTTCAGTTTGATAAATGTCACAAATCAGACATTCAAATAGCACTCAACTTTAAAGTTTTTGCTGTTTCAGCAAGCTTTCTTACAAAAAGGTTACATTCATTCTAAGATACAAAACTCAATCTACAGAGCATCTAAAAAAGTACAATCATCTCACAGATATAAACACTGATCAATAGCATAGCATCTAGCAGTTGATGTATTTAAATATAAAACCCCACATCATTTTAAAGACATTTGCTTGCAAACAGTTCATGAACTATATGCACAAGGAAAGGTAGAAGTCTCCTTACACATTGTATAATCTCTGTACAGTGGGCTTTTTTCAAAGAACCGGGTTGTATGCACGCAGAAACTGTGTTCTTCAGTCTTTTGCATACTGAAATCGCAGCCATGAACACTCGCCCATCTTTAAAACAAATCAAGCCGCAAGAAAAAGATTAATCTGAGGTAAGAGCTATATAGACTGCCTAATTTGCAGAAGGCAGACTTCCACAACAACCTACAGAAACTAACGGAACTGTTTCCTTTAAAATCTTCCAGTAAGTACTGTTCTGCTGAGACCTCTACTCTCTCTATGCAGGAGCTTGTTATAGAGAAAAAACAAGTGTGTCTGCCATTTGCAAGTTAGGTGTAGAAAGAATGCCCAGAACACCAAGTGCTCTTGGAACTGAAATTCTGAGTTGATATTTTGCTGTTAAGAGGAAATTGTTTTGATAACAGTCCATTTGACACTGCCTTATTGAATATGAAGTGCAAAACAGGCCTAGAAATAAAACCAGCTTTGATGCTGAACAAATAAAACAGACAAGGGGAGAAGAGAGAAAGATAGGGATCAAGGTTAAACTCATTCTTTCAATCCAATCTATACCACAGACATGGAATTTAAATTAGAGAAACAAAATTCTATCAGAACCTTTCTACAATTTCTCTTGACGAAGCCTAGAGCAACAAAGCCTGCTTATGCTACTCTGGGTATTCCTGGAGACACGATTACAGCGAGGGTCAGAGCTCCCTCCAACAACTGAAGAAAGGTCAATAAAATCCTCAGGGTATTTCAGCCCGAGCTGTAGTAATGTTAGTACCAATCTAGCTTATGCACATAATTGCACTTGGTGTTGGGATGAAGTGCATTACTGAAAAATGAAACAAGGAAATCATTTGGCAATGTGCAGGAGATGATGAAGACCACACCTGCTAGTGACTTGCTTCTGGAGAACATCAGTAGTGCACACTTGGATTTTACCCAAGCTGTGCACAGTGGTCCTTAGCTGTACAAGTACTCTGGCTTCAGCCACGAGGTGGGCAGGGACAGTACAGACATACAACTTTCAACTACAGCTGGCAGCTACTACCAGGCCTGCTTGGCCGAAGAGGGGAGGATCATATAGCTTTAGGCGATGCACTCTCATGACCTAAAGGTCTAAATCTTTGCCAGCTTAAAGCTAAGGGTAAAAGGAGATGCATCTTTCCAAGGCAGTATCTCCCAAAAGCTTGCTGTTTTGCCTAACAGTGAGAAAATAAGCCCCAAAAACAGAAAATGCAAGAGGCCCAGTAAGAGCTGACATTTATTCAATGCTAATACCTTTAGATTAGTAGATTTACCAGTAGATTTACAGTTACTGAACAGTAACTCTCTTCTCACCTAGAGAGACAGACATGCATACCCACTGCTCCACAAGAAACAGCCACTGCCCACCTCAGTACTTTTTCAGGCTGTATGGCAGACCTAGAACCGATTTGGCACCTGGAAACGGCGGGGAACTCCACACAGCAGAGCTTGTGCGCTTGAAGTAGCGCGGTTTACTTTTGTAAAAGATGTCCTCCAGCTTGGGGCTTGCGATCACCCCAAAGAGCGCGTCGACATTGGGAGGGTTGTAGTACTGGTGGACTACAGCTTGGCTAAGCTGACTCCCTGCAGAAACAAAAGATTAAGTATTCATTAATTTTTTTTTAATTGAAATTGCTGTGTAGGCTGTTTGTATGCAATGTGTCCCTGCCCTCCTCATCTCTAATCACACCGAGGATCACAAATGGGAGAAATCCTGCAGTATTTGATGTTTTAAACCACCCTGTTTAAGCCTAAAGCTTCAGCATAGATCACTTGGAGGGCGAATATTGTGTGTACTGAATTCTGTCCAGGAACTAGAATAAGTTTGCAAGAGGCAAGGTTTCTCAGCTTTTCTTCCTGCAGATTCCATTAGTTTCCCCGCAACTTCTTAGCTCCCCTGGGGCAGGCGGAATACGAAATTATGGAACTGAGTATTTCAGAACCAGAACAGCTGCCGGTCTGGAGCCTAGCCCGTGACATCTGGCATTACTTTGCTTTTTAAAGATAAATCAATGTCAAGCAGGCTCAAGGCCAGAGCACTAGTTCATAATTACTCCATTCACACTGGCAAAATGACACTAGCAGCTCTGTTAAGGCAGTTTAAAAGAGTATTGTTCCCCAATATTGTCCCATGAAGCTCCCCAAGTGGTAGAGAAGCACTCGTGCCACACGGCTAGAGGTTAGTACTTTTAACTGCAGCGTGCAAGTAGGAGGAACTGGGCAAAATCTTACAACCAGGTCGTCAAAGCTGCAGTAGGGTTTGCTGAGGGCTCTCAGGACAGATTTCAACCTAACACATACCAGTGGCCCAGGCAGGGACGGGCTTGCGAGGCTGGCTTTCGTCATCAGTAGAGTCATCGCTGTTCAGATCCAGTCCATAGTTGTTTGGATTTATCATGGGGGGCTTTGGCTCTTTGTGAGCCTGTGGAGTCATCTGGTATGAATTGCAGGCAGGTGAATTCTAGAAGACAAATATATTCCCCAGGCGTTAGATGCAATAGCACTGCTACGCTTCCGAGCCACAGTGAGACACTTGTAGGCCAGAATACCTCAATATTACACCTCTTGCTTTACTGTATAACTGCAAAACCTGAAGTCTGGCAGTTCTAAAGTTTTGACCCAATTACAACTTTGCATTGCCTTCTCCTGTTTAATTAGGCTGCTTAATTGGCTATTATGGCATGAACAAGCCAGCAATACCTGCATCTAATATAGATACAGCAGTTCTGCTCAATTCAAGCAAGGCTTAAACGGAGTTGTTACATCCTCAAAGCTGGAGCTGAGTAATGTGCTTTAAATATGCTGCAACCAAACTTCTGGGCTTGTTTAATAATATTAAACTGAATATTACCTTGTAGAGAATACACACGTATCAGCTCAGGACAAACTGTATTGTTATTTTGATGGGAACAGCATGACTAAGGAAAATGCAAGTGATGAAGAAAAACTTAAAACTGCAAATTTCACCAGCCATGAAACATAAGTCGGTCCTTAACTAGAGGGACAAGTATCTCTAAAGAGCTGGAAACGGATTTTTTTTTTCCCCATAAGAGGCTGCCTTCGTGGCTTTGTGTCCATTAACATTAACTCTTATTTCACTGGTTTTGCATTTAAAGATTAAAATATGTAGCTTTGGAAGGAGATAAAGATCCATATATTTGTCTTCAATGTTCAAGACGTACCTCACCTCCAGGATCTCCTCAAGTTCCACGGGTAGTGAGGCACAAATGCAATACTACTCCACAGACTCTGCTGCCATCCTGTGGCTGTTTCCAACTTTGAACTTAAATAACACTATTTCGGCATCGCTGCTGCCTGTGAGGTTCTTTCAGTGTTTAAAGAGCTTAGAAAGGCAAAGCTACTTTAACAGCCACTGCCTTATCCTGACAACAAGAAAATCCTGGCAAATACCTGCCACTTCCCTTCCCTCCTTTTCACTCCCCAAAAGTTAATTAAATACTCAAGGCCACCAGGAATCAACCTCAGATAACCAGGAAAAAAAGTTTACAGAATCCCTTCATTATTGAAAGGGAATATAAAAAGCAGAGGGTAAAACTGCCCATTGTAACAGCATGTCAGTGCTGGAATCAAAGTTCTCTGATGTCAACCCTTAAAGAAATGTCACCAGAGAGAGCAGAATTACCTCTTTGTTTTCTAGGTGCTGTGTTTGGGCTATATCTTTAGCCTTTTGTTCCTCTGGCAGTTTCTTCTGTTCTTGCTCCTGCCTCTTCATCTCTGCTAGCCTCTGCTCCTGCTGGCAAGCCGACATCACAAATGAATTAATCTTATGAACTAAGCTACGCTGTTAATCCAGGGATCCATTTTTTTGATATGCAAAAAAAAAAATATCTAAGCATCTAATTGCAAGTCTTTGTTACTTGTGATGCTAAGGAGCCCTTTGAACACAGTGCAGACAGTGAACAGTTTGAGCTTTCCTCACAAAGTGGCACAAACAAACTGACCTTCCCGCTTAAAAGCATTAGTTGCCCTCCTCTGATAATGCAATGACCTCATGCTTTGAAAAACTTGCTACTGACTTTATCTTTAGGGTATAAACATCAGAAACCAGCTGACCATTTGCAGATGGAAAAGTCTGTGCTACTGATCTTAGCCTCTCTTTAGACTAATAAACAGTACTTTTAGAGGCCAAGTGACCCCATTGTACAGTAACCGTCCCAAACAGGTCAAAAGAATCTCACCCCGTGAATGCTTAGTTTTTCCTACGGGATCTAAAGGAAACCAAGAGGCTGCTAACTCAAACAGCAGACATCTAAAATCAAGTGAAATAAACCCCACCCAGTCCTAACGGCAGGACAAGTTGTACACAGGCCTACCACCAACTGCCTGTCAACTTCACCAAGCTAACTGACAGGGTGAGGAGCTTGCTGGGCACGCAGGGATCCCCACCAAGGACTTCAGCTCCCTGAAGGCAGCTAGACAACTGCTGTCAGCATGCTGATACCACAGCTCTGCTAAGTGGAGTGACAATGATTTCAGGCAAACACTGGACAATTTCCAATCATCTATTCCAACCTTCTGTTCTTTCTCACAAATCGTCTTGAAAGTGCAAGTTGCCCCAGATCTTATATAAACCAAAAAGCAACCGTCCAAACAGCAAAAGGGTTTGCTACCAATTCCCAGCAATTATTTTGTGCAAATCCTTGAGAAGGGACATTCCAAACGCTACCTGAACAACACCTGCGGGCTTTATCTCTGCTCCAGTGAAAATGCATGCTGCAAGTTAAGCAAAAACCTGAGCCTATCCAGCTGCAGTTGCTTTATTCAAATAGCACGGACTGCCAAGGCATCAAAAGGTCCTTCTTCAACACCACAAGCAAAAACACCTGCTTAGTTAATCTATGCTGGCGTGACCATTGCAGAAAATAACCTGATTAAGTCTACTGTGGTTCTGCTGTAGGTGGCACAAATGTAAAACTGAGATGTTCCTTCTGAAAAGCCTGGGATTAATTATTGTTTGATATCAAGAGAGGTACAGATACACCTGGGCACAGAAAGGGGAAAAGCCAAAAACCTCACTTGAATTCAACGTGTGCCTTATCTGTCCTTTCTTCTTGCACTGCTGCCACCTAAAGAGAGCAAGCATACCTTCTGAAGCGGACAGAGAACAGACTCTGGGTAAAAGCACCTTTGGCTGGCTCAAGTACAGAAGTGCAACAGCTCACTCATCAGGGTTCTTAATAGCTTCACAGCTCAGCTGCTCCCAACAGTAATGGCTACTGAAGTCTGATCCATGTGGCTCTACCCATCTACAAAAAGAGAGTACTTACTTCTTTCTTCTCCATCTCCTTGCGGAGCTGTTCTTTAGCAGCCAACACTTCCTTCTGCAGGCGAGCAGCCTTCTCCTGCTGTTCACGTAGCCTGAGAACCAAAGCAACAGACCATTACTCTGAAAACTACACAGAGGTACCCTCCCATTCAGTGCCTGCTGCAAACCCCTCTTTTTCTCACAGCTTTTCAGGGCACTCCCCACCACACCTCCTACATTGAGCCCAGAATTTCTTCTTGGCAGCTCAATACCCATGATGGTCCAGAGTTGTGCTGACAGCACAAAGTAGCTCTTCACTGCTGGAGCCTTTCACTAGTGCCTCTGTTCCTGTTGCTTTTCAAAGTCCCGGCACAGAATTTAGTACATAAATGGATATTGTCTTACTTTTCTGCCTGGATTCTCTCCTGTTCCTTCTTCCTCTCCAGCTCTCTCTCTGCAGCCAGCTGTTTCTCTCTCTCCTGTTCTGCCTGTCTCTGCTCAGCAATCTTCCTGGCACGTTCCTGCTCCTCTTCCTTCCTCTTCTGCATTAGCTCTTTGTGCCGACGTTCCTCCTCCTCCTGGTAAGCCCAACAAGGCAATTACTCACATTGTACAGGAACAGGCTCCAGAATAAAGGAGCAGAAACACCTTATTTGACCGAAGTCTCTAGCACCTATCACTACACAGCAGGGAAACAACTCTGGGCTAAAGCCCAGTGCTTCCAAGGTACGTGCATCATCTCTCCAGATATTTCAGTGCTGGCCTCTCCCTGCCCGCAATGTACCCCAAAGGGCCTCATGGCCACCATGCTCTGGATCTCCGAGAGACAGGTTTAACTGAGAGATTTTAATACTTGCCGACCCACAAATTAAGGTCTTTAGTAAGAATCTGTCCAGAACTACAGAAGAAATGTGGGTCACAACCACCGCTAACAGCTTACAGCATATTGCAGGAGGAAGCAGGAAGCACAACACTGCAGAGAGCTTTAAGGACAAACTAATTTTCAGTTGGTTCGTGTTAGTACTCCCGCTGGATTCCTTTCTTACAAAGACTGTGGCAGACTGCGGCCGTTCTAATTGCACGCAGGATGATAGGACGGGCTCCAGCACAGACCTGCTGCAGTGCTTTTTGTTTTCTGGCCTCTTCATCATGCCTGCGCCGGGCCTCTGCTTCTTCCATTTTCTTGGCAGCTGCCTTCTTTTTGATCTTCTCTTCTGCCAACCTTTCTTCCCGCACCTAAGACACACACACAGCCAGCTGAATACCTAAGTCTCAGGTGGGGCAGTTCTCCATGCATGTGAAATATCATAGCAGTAAGTCTCAAAGATGCAGAGCTCCCACCCTCTCACAGGGCAAAAGCTTCCTTTTTTGCCACCAGGAGCCAACGGGACCTGTGCTTTATCTTAAAAAGGTCATATTTAGGGAAACGACCTTCTTTTACATCTCCACAGGAAGAGCTGATCCTATTCTGGTATTTATACATCTAATACCACAAAAGCCATCAGAATATATTCTCAGAACCAGGAAATAAGAAAAGCAGATGGAGGTAATTGAAGCAGACAAATGACTGCTATGGTCACATGGGCAAATTGTCTGAAAGTCTCAGATACAAGAAAGGGTCTGGAGGAAGTATGTTTATCTTCACCTCTTCATCTATTAGTCAGATGGGAGAACAACTTCAAGTAGATAAAGCCTCAGGGCCATTAGGCTGGCTTTATCTACTTGAAGTTCTTCTCCCATCTGACAGAGCCTTAATATAGCCCATTTAGATTCATAATTCTGGAAAATAAATGTTTTCGTCTGCCATTTGCTGTAACCAAGAGAAGGGCAGTCACTCAGAATCGCCAAATTTCTGGAAAGTTCTTTATTCAACTGTTCTCCAGTTTGTTCTCTAGATTTCAAGCAGCCTCAGTTCCTCTCTTTCTGGAAGGCACACTCGTGTGTTATCATTTACCTCAATAGATTATTTATTCTCCCAAATAAACTCTATAGGTATATTGGGCCTTACCTTCTCAGTCTTCTCATCAAACAGAGCTATCTTCTGCTCAATGCGCCTTTTCCTCTCTTCCTCTATTTGCTCTGCCCGTTCCCGAGCTTGCAAGACTTTGCGCAGACGCTCCTCACGCTTCCTATAGGACACAGGGCAACTTTATCATTGTAGTCCAGCTAGATGAGTTCCTTACAACTCAAATACAAGGCCAACAGACAGCTCTTGGGCAGCATGAAATTCAATAAACCAAATACACCATTCATTTAAACATTAGCAATATTTTTAAGCTCCACCTGTGACAGAGGACTTAAGACGAAAAGCTGAAGAAGCAGTCAGCTAGGATATTTAACTTTCTATTAGCATTTTAGACAGATACTATGAGAACAAATACTGTCTTTGCGGTGTGAGAGCAAGCCAACAAGAATTTTTGCTGCATGTACGGACTCTGCAAGATAAAAGATCTAGATATAGGGACCTACAGGCACAGAGAGAGCACTCCAGACAAGGCAGAAAGCATATACTCACAGCTTTGCCTCTTCTAGTCGCCGTTTCTTTTCTTCCTCCAGTTTTTGTTTTCTCAGCTGCTCGGCTTCTTGCTTTTTCCTCAGAGTCTCTAGCTTCTGTCTCTCCTTTTCCTGAGATGGATTGAAATGATTATACCCACCTGCCAGGGCTTCCTTCTACCTCACCTTGCTCAGGTTAAGTGAGGGCCCAGAGATAACACCAGGGAACTGCAGCCAGAACCAAGGGATGGTAACAACCCTGAAGCAGAGCTCAGGTAGCCTGTGATGTAGTCATGGATGTTTGAGAACAGACGCAATGGAAAACGAGGCAGTGGCGTTAACCTTAGAGAGCAAGAGAAGAAGCTGGGAAGTTGAAACAGAAGCACCAGCTCCTGAAGTCCAGGCAGCTTCCGCAGAGATTGCAGACAGACAGCACTGTGATTTATGTTGGTAAAAAGAACCAAAAAAGCAGTGCTAATGCTTGGCAGTGATACTAACTTCCTGCAGCGAGTGTAGGGGACAGATGGTGCTCTAGGAAACACCTTGCTTACTTCAACTCAGAACTCCCACTGGCATCTTTGCTTCCCACAAAGCTTTATCTCATGGTAAACCACCACCATTTAGACAGAGTGCTTACAGCTTGATTCAAGCACACAGTCAGCCCCATATGTCATCTAGACAGAAATGCAGTGCATTCTTCTCATTTTTCTGAACAGCCCAGCTAACTCAGCCTAAGTATACTGTCAGTTAGAAGAGCAAGATCCAGCCATCACTACAGTCACAGCAAACAGATTAAGATAAACTAATTTAATGCCAGATTTGATACTGCAGATGCCTAATTATGTCAGGCCTGGTCTTAGTACAAACTCATTGATAAGCACGGTGAAAAATTGAAGTGATTACCTTATGCTGGGCTCCATGTTGTAAGTGATTGGTGTTATTAGTATCCAAACTGGCTAATTTAAAACTAATGATTATATCTTATTGCTCTGGTGATATTTAGTTATGTTTAGCCCCCACACGGAAAAAGTCCTGAAGAGAAGTTGCCCGCACTGGAATGAAAACCTAAAATATAACGTTCAATGAACTGACAGCAACAAAGGATGCACTAGTCAGAAGACTCTTTTCTCATCATATTAGCTCCTTTGTCAACACAGACACTAACGTCAGCAGGAACACCAGTGAGACTGAAGCTCGAATCCTTCGCTAATTCCTAATGATAGACTTCTCTTATCTGCTGGAGTACAGAAAGACTCTCTAAGCAGCACAACCGTGACAGCTTTAAGCAATACAAAGAAGTTCTGATATTAGGTTGCCAGATATAAGCTAGATGCAGGAAAACCAGTTTCTGCAGTATGCCCTCCTCTCCCTCCCCAACTCTCCTGCAAGTGAAAACAAGCCCTAGAACTACATTATTTTGAAGTATGAGCAGTCTATGCTCGGCACGCCAGCTTCTAGCATGTCCCTAGGTGCATCCATGAAGCTACACCCTTGTACTTGCCTGACACTGTCAGAGCGCTATTCTGGAATAGGAACTACAGCACGCTGATTGAAACCTGCTTTTCCTTGAACGCTGACTTCTCTTCCGAGTTAAATACCAAATCTAAATGCAGATCAGGTAAGAGTGAGGGCTGCCCATCAGCGATGCAGGTAGTATTCCTACTGCAAGTCCAGCCCGTGTAATTAAATAATCATGATTTATGACCAAACTGTCCTGTGTAAGCAGAACACAGGGAAAACCAACTCCCTTTGGAAATCTAGAACGAGATCTTCTCAGATCCCATCCACCCAAACAACTACTCTGTTTGGGGTACAGGAGCTTCCCCTGTGCTGCTGTAAACTTCACGGTGGTATTGCATAGGTAGGGGCATCTTCCTGCAAACAGCAAAGGTGTGTCATGTGTCTTTGCTGGTTGCGACAATTATACTACATTGATATTGATGCTTATTAGATTTGGACACTGGCATACTTGTCTCACTGACCCAGCAGTCTCCTATTCAGGACAGCCTCATGTTTCTTCCTGCTTCAAAGGTCCGAAAAACCTCAGAACATCAGAAGTTTGGATTTAAGACGCATTTGCTCAGCTCTCACTCATTAGAAAAGTCCTAGAAAGGAGACTTTGGATGTGCAGGTTTCAGATATATATATACACACCTCATCTGCAGTATTCAAAATCCCCTTGATTTTCATTTCCCAGTTTTCCTTCCCAACTGTTACTTGCTAATACCAGAGGAGAATGCTACAGTAATAAAGCTTAGAGTCCAAATTAGAACTCTTTAAGAAGCTGACTAATCACAATTTTATTTAGTTTACGTAAGTGTAAACAGACAGCTTAAAGTTACTTCTTAGTTTAATATGGGTTGAAAAGTTTTTCACATCTGTGCTTTAACTTAAACACCCATCAGACCATCACATACTAGCTTACAACAGTCTCGTCTTACCTTGGGATCAGATTGGAGAGGAGTGTTGTACCTGATAAAAGATTTTATTACTCCATTTCTCCCCACAGAGCTTGGCGTCATGAGGAGCTGGTTCTTCTGCACAGTGTGCAAAAATGTTTTGAAAGGACGTACAACCTATGAGAGGAATGCCAAAAACAATTCTCAGGAGCGTGAGTAAGAAACAGGTCTTGGTAAAGTACATCAGGGTTACAAGGATCTTACTTTGCTGGCTGGAAAGGTAGGGGATGGGGTCTTTCTTCTCGGAGGAGAAAGCCCTCCATCTTCTGCTTGCTGGTTGTCATAGCGTTCATCCACAGCTCTTTTGTAACTTGGCTTTCTCCTGTGAGAAAAATATAGTCCATCATACATGGCAAATCCTCCTGATTGTCTCAAAGTCAGGTTTAAAAATGTCATAAAACTATCCTAGCTTAAAAGATATTTCATTGTGTATACACAAGTAGATATCCAATAAAAAATTTCTAATGTGATAGAAGATTAAAATTAAATTCTCTTTTCATAGAGGCAGAGAAAACTTATTGCAAAAGTTTCATAGTCACAAAACACTGAAGCCATTTAATAATGTTGCAGCGTTGAACCTGCTTTGAACCGGACTACAGATCTCCAGAGGCACCTTCCAAGCAGAATGATTCTACGAACATACCTGGCACTCTGGGGTGGCTCCTGGGTCTCCCTGTTCTTATTTAAGTTGTTTTCTGAAAGAAAGCATAGTTACATGGTTAGTTCTAGCAGAAAAAAAAAAAAATCCCTTCCAACACAACTTTGAAAGCAGACAACAGATTTAGCAGCTCACTAAACAGCAAAAAAACCTGCCATGAATTACGCACGGCAGGACTTTTCTTGCTTTCAGCAAACAACCGCGCAGCGCCATTCAAACCTAGAAATACAAAACAAAGCAAAGCTCTCTGAAGTAATCTGTGGCATGCAGTTTGCACTAATGCAATGCTATTGTGTTCTGCACAGACACAGAGCAACTGCTTGCTTCAGAAACGGGGTTCAACTAGGCCTCCCATAACCTGGAGAGCATGCACCCCTCCACCTTCATTTCCACGCGCTTCCCAGCGTGGAAAATAACTCCAGTACAGAATTTCCTAACTGCTCGTCTCTTGAAACAAATCCTCGCTTGTCAAAGATTAGATTAGTCTTTCAAACTGGGCTCTCCAATGAACTAGACAATCTTTCAAACTGCCCAGTCAGCCTCCCAACAAAGTGATGACTTTTTAAAATTCTGCCACAAAAATCCTCTGGAAGCTACCGTTGTTGCTTGTCTCCTGCGGCTCTTCATTTCTGCTGACGGTTCGAGAGCGAAGTGACATTTGTGGACTTTGGGGATTCTGTAGGAAAAGCAAATGAGTTTCAGCACCATTCTCACACGGAAACAGCCAATTACTGTTTCAAATCGTGATGTCATTCTGACAAGGACACTGCCTGCAATATTACCAGAGAATGCAAAACCGCATGCATAGTATAAAGCATTGGGGCCAGTACCCAGCGTGAAGTCCTAACCTCCAGCTGTGAAAAATACCTCGGGACACCATCTTGGTAAATTCCGTGATGTCGTGTCATCACTAGAAGCACAAGTTAACAGAATACAAGTATCTGCAATGAGGGATTGACTGCTCAAACTGAACAAACTCATGAACTATTAAGGACAAAAACATTTCAAGTTGGAAATCTGTTTATGCTTGCTGGACTTCTGGCAGAGTCAGGCAGCGCTCATTTTACTTAGCAGTGATGAATGGACAAACAGGGAGACAGCAAAGACAAACAGCTCATTTCCTTGACTTATGTGTTTCTGTTGTGGATGTGATATGCATTGCTGTTTGCTGCCTTTGCACTTATACTGATAAAAAATTCTGTTGTGGTAATGGTTTCATATGCCTGCAAGAGAGCAGGCAATGGCTTTTGAAATCTGCACTCTGCTAGCAATGGAAGCATTAACTCCACTCCCCAAACCCACGCTGGCCAGCGTGTAGGCTGGCAGACACAAAGGAGTTGGGAAGAGAAGAAAAAAGAAGTCTGGAAACTTTATCCTCCCCTAATGCTTCTGTAGAGTCTTATCCTACGGCTCGGTACAAGAAGCATCTTGCAGCCCAACAGAAGGACACAGATTTAATTAATTCGAGGCCAGGCCCGAGAAGAATCTGACCTTTAAGTAACAGCATGCCTACAGGTACTGTCTTTATACGTTCCTACAAAGACATTTTCTGGTTTGAGAAGGTTGCCGAGTCACCGCGTTTTCATGCTGCTCACAGCTCCCGAAGGAAGGCTCTGGCAGAAACCAAACCACGTTTGGTTTGCCGAGAAAACTGCTGATAGATAGATAGATAGATAGGGTAAGGTAACCTGGTGACATAGGCTAAGAATGGGACAGGCTACAAGGTCCCACTCCCAACAGCAGTGGTATAGAAATAAAAGATGAGGATCAAGGGTAGGTCAAATACACTACATGGACTAGACCGTATTTATAAATTCATCAGGGTACAGAAACAAAAGATACGAGTCCTCTACTCACAGATCTGCAAAGCAGTCTGTTCATTTTTCTCTTCTCCCCATTTTCCCTTTAAGCTTTTCTACAATTGTAACTCAGGCAAGCTAAAAATCCAGAGGCATTAGAAAAACTGAGTCTATTCAAACTTTTGCAGATCTGCTGACAAGCGCAGCCATAAAAGCATGTATAAGCCTGTTCCTGCTTACCGAAGTGCTTAAGGCCACAGAGATCTACTCCATTAATTCAGTCTTTGCTTATCGAAAATTATTCTGGACAAAACACTGACATAATCCTGGGATTTCTTCCTCAGGAGGGCAGCGAGAATTGTGGAGGGATATGTTTTGACCTGAATGATATTTACAAATTTCTGTAGTTGTCTTAGGACAAACTGACAAACTTTGAATAATCTGCAGGACTAAAAGGTCAAAAGAAGCTTTAAAAATGCAGAAATAGTAATAGTGTACAAACTCTGTCCAACTGAATAAGAAGGTTATTTATCTGTATAGATTCAGGATTGAATTTTCATACAACTGATCTCTAGCAAGAGGCTAAGAAGCAAGAGCCAGAAAGCAGGACTCGACTCTGAATGCCAGCGATACCAAGGTCGGTATTCAGCACTGGTGTGCATCAACCCATCATTTACATTTAAATATATTTATGTAAAATGACAGAGAGAGAATGCTATTTTCTAGCCAAAGCTAGCCTTGGCTTTGAAAGCATCTGAGATTGTAACACCATACTGACAGAAGACCTCTACTTGCATCCAAAATAAGCCTTGGGTCACACGTGCTCATTTTCCAAATAGAACTTCACCGGTTTTTGTTTTGCCGATTTTGGAACATTGTGGTTAAAACAGACTTGACAATCTCAGACTTCCTCCAGCCTGTGTATCGGAAGGAGGGAGGCTATGGATAGGCTCGTGCACGCATGCGAGCTGAGTGCTCCATGCCTCCTTTACTCAAGTGCTACGCAGCAGGTGGACCGAGTCCGGCGATCCGCGGCCAGAGCTCCCTAATTCCCCAGTAACAAATGAGAGGTGTCTTCAACACGTTTTGCTCACAAGTCCATACAAACAGAAATGCTTTTAATCTCTGCTCAAATCTTACCAACTTGGAGGGGGTACAAGGTCCAGGAGGAGGCCTGGGGGGGGAAAAAACAGAAAAAAGGCAGCCATGTTTAATAACAGCAAGGAAACTGGGAAGCAACTTGTTCTCTGCGAGCAGTGCATTTTATACCAAGAACAACACTGTAAAAAAATCCTCCAAGCAGGATATTAAGGATAAAGAAGTATCTTAAAGTAGTCTCACCCAGTTTTGAGAACTGTTTCTTCATCCTCTGGCACCTCTCCAGAGCTGGAGACTGCAGGAAAAGAAAAAGATGCCAGAGCTGTAACATATAGGTGCAGGCCAAGGCTCTTCCTAGGAGCGAAGTTCACTCAAGACTGTTGTAGAGGCATTTGCTCTGCCTCCTGGGTTACTGCCTGCAATTCAAACGCATGCTGCTACCAGGAAGGGCAGCTGAATATACCTAAGTAGCACCGGAGAAAATGCCGCCTGCAATTTTAATGTAAGAAAACAGATGTTTTCAATTATAGATGAGTTCAAAGTGATATTCAATGGGCTTACATTAAGAGTGACTAGGTTTGGGCTTAGACTCATTTTGCAGGGCCACGTCCAGATACCAGCAGTAGTTAAAACCAGCATTATTTACAGTCAGAGTGCTGCATCCTGCTAAGCATTCCAGCTGGCTCCACGGTAGCTAGCTTTTAAGTACCAGCACAGACGGAAACTGCTGTTAATAATTAAGGAGGCGATGCAGCTTGAGCCTGAGTGGAGTACACAAGGGCAGACTTTGCACAGTCAGAGCGTGCGGTCTGCTCCCGCGCTTCCATTGCAGATGTTATCGAAGGAAGCACAAACACACGTGCTGTACACATACCCCGTGCAAGACCTGATGCATCAGACACAGCGCACACACTCTGCAGTCGATTAAGGTGCTTTGGGCTTTCAAGCATTAACGAGCTCAGCTGGAGCTGCCTGAAACATCTCAGTTCCTCCCCTTACACCTGGAAATTTTGACCTGGAAATTGTGTCAAGTAGTGCAGAGGGAAGAAACAAAGCCTCCCTTAAACCTCCCAGGTAATCCAGATTGGACAATACAGACTGATCATTTAAACTGGGTAGATAAAGCCACTTCAGTGCCTCTTCAAAAGCACAAATGAGAAGACTTCCCTATGGTTCCATTTTTTACTGAGGGAGCCCTCAACACCGCGCTTCTAAACTTACACAGAACTCGGCACTACCCTGTTACCAGCACAGGAAACCCTGTACTGGGGTCTGCAGCGCTCTGTTTCTGGAAAAACATTCAACAGTTAAATTGGTATGGAAAAAAAACACTGAAGTGCTTCTCCAAATATATCCTACAGCCAAAACAGGATAACTCCTCAAGAAAAGCCAGTGTTACACAGCACAAATCCCACATAGCTAGAACACTGCAGATGAACGCATTACAGTAATGTTATTTCAGCTGTATTAGTTCTCCCTTCAAACAAAGCAGCACGCTTTGCAAAAGAGCCAGTCTCTCCTCAACATCAAATTGCATGGAAGAGGTTCTCTTGCATCACCTGCATTTCAGGAGCCATTTACTAGTCCACCGCTTACTAGCCGCTTCTTTCCCTCAGCTTGAAAAAGAAGAGAGGTTATATCCATCACTTTGTTCTCCTGCACTAAATCCAATGCTTGCATTCCAGTAGCACGGAAGAACATTTAAATCAGTTTGTCCCTCACTGAAACCTGCCTCTATCGCAAACTGTAAAAGTTTGGAAGACTTTTAACAACTTTACAAAGTTCAGCCTCAAAATTCCCTTCTCAAAAGAGGAGCTCTAGAACCAGCTAGAACCAGATTCTGTTTAAAGAGCGGTGAATTTGTGATAGCTACCTCATTTCCCAGAAAACATGCAGGCCTTTGTGAGAGCCCACAATCCTCTCAAGCAGCCGCCAGCAGCAACAAGCCCCGTTTGCCAGCTTCCTCTTTAACTTTGCAAGCTACCACCACAGAAGCTCAGAAGACATTAAGGCTGTTCTCCCAGTTGATTTACAAGGCTGAATTCATAGGCCACAAACTAGCACGGTCGCCTGGGTTTCTCTATTCACGTAGGTCTCTAGAAAGCCAGTTAGAACATCCATGCTTAACTGCAGCTTGTCTAGCCTAGGAAGATCAGCTGCTGCACCCAAACTGAAGAACTAGCCCCATAACGTTGTTTTACTTCAACAAAAAGAGGGGGAATGGTGCCAAGCAAACTCATCTGGTGACATTCAAACTTACCATCCATGCGACTGGAGGACACAGATGACTTTCGAGCTGCCTTCCTCTTGACCGTTGTCCTGGTGATAGATTTCCTGATCATACTTTCCCTCTTGCTGGCTAGTGAGTATTTCTCTGCCAAGGAGGTTCTGCGAGTCATGGACGTTTTACCCATCAGACTCCTGCGCACTGAGCGACGGCTCAGCCTACAGCCTGTCGGAGTCCCTGGGCTATCCCTTATGCGCTGGGAAGGCTCCTTATCAGACCCCTCTTGCACCTGAGCAGAGTCATCTACCTCCTCCAGCCTAGGCTCTTCACTTAAAATGACTGTAGTATTAGCTGCCTTTCCTGTTTTCGGCTTAGACGCAGCCTCGCTTTCTCCTGCATCGTCTGCCTCGGGGGTGCAAGGGACCATCAGCTCAGAGGCTGCAGGCACAGGCGGCAATTTGGCAACCCTGCTTTCCTTGGGAGAACCATCATCTGAGCTCAAGAGGATGGTCGCGAAGAGCTTCTCTGATGGTTTAGATGCACTCTTCTGGAGGTGCATCTCAGCGCTAACGTGATCACTGACATCAGCTTCTGCTAAGGGAACCTTCCCTTCTACTTGCTGGACAGGAGGGGTCTCGGGACAGACCTTGGAGCTTCTAGCAGATGTTGCAGTCTGGGATCTTGTCACACGTCGAGGCGGAGAGATTTCTTTGGCCTCAGCCCTGACTAGCTCCAGGTTTTCTTTATTTCGGAGTCGTTGAGAATATCGCGTGGCGGGTACCAGTTTGAGACTGCTATTCCTCCTTCTAGATAATCTAACAATAGAAACAGCGCATTAGACTGGAACCGGATTCAGGAACAGGCTGAAGCCCTTCCACGCACAAACGGGAACGCGCAGAGAAACAAAGCTAAAACATCTGGGACGAGCCCCTCCAAGAGCTCCGCGTACATGGAGCTGCAGGAAGCGGCTGACGCGGAAAGCAGCTAGTGTGTACATAACCGCTTTAGGGCGGAAGAGACGATGAGAGGAAGAAGAAACACAGAGATATAAAACGGAACGAGTGACAAACAGCGGAGCTTGTCACGAGCACCGCGGTGTCGGAACGTTTTTAGGCCAGCAGGCTGGGCGCTGCGGAGCACAGCCTCCGGCCAGACCTTTAACGTAAGGGCGGAGGGGGGAACGTCACGGGGCAGGCCGCGGGGAGGAGAAGATCTTCGTGAGACCTTTTGCAGGGGATTTTTTCAGCCTCCCACGAGCTCCCTTCCCCTCTCCGGGCTCCGAGGGAAGCCTCCGTCCTCCACCTTCAGCCGACCCGCCCCCTCCCCAAGCGGCGCTTCCCGGGTCCCAGCTCCCCCGGCTCCTGGCGGGAGGGCCCCGGCGGGCCTACCTCTTCCTGCCCAGCTCCTGGTTCTCCTCCTGCAGGGCAGAAAGGCGCTTCCTCCGCTGCCGGTTCTTCTGCGACGGCGTCTTGGGCATCAGCTCCGGCTCGTCGCTGTAGTGGCTGCGAGGAGAAGGGGAGAGGCGGGGGGGGGTTAGGGTAAGCGGCCGGTAACGGCCCGGTGCGGGCGGGGGGGGGGGGGGGTGGCGTCGGTACCTGCTGAACATCCTGGCCGCCTCCTCGCGGATCTCCTCCAGCCACACCAGGTCGGTGTCGTCCACCTGCCGCAGGAACTCCGCCAGCCGCCGGTCGCACACCGCCGGCAGCTGCGCCGGGCCCGCCGTCATCGCCGCCGCCACCATCATCGCCGCCGCCCCAACCGCCCGCGCGCGCGCGCCCCCGGCCCGGCCCCGCCGCCCGCCTGGAATTCAAACCTAGCGCCCGCCTTCCGCCCCGCCGACGTCACCGCCGCCTCAGCCTATCGCCGCCGCGCCGCCCCCCAGCCCGCCCTCCCCATTGGCTGCGAGGCGACACGGGAGCGCTCAAAATCGGCTCCGGTCTGCTCACCAGTCTCACTGGTCGCGGAGGACTCGGCTTGGAAGGCGGGGCTTGAAGGGGCAGGCAAATAGGCTGCGGGGCTTTAACGGCGGGGGAGCGATGGGCGTGGGCAATGGCCAATAAGAGGGCCCCGCCTCGGGGGGCACGCGCTGTGATTGGTGGAGGCCGGGATGATCTCGGGGCGGGAGGGGGGAGCTGTGTTTGTGAGGCGAGGCGAGGCCGGGCCGGGCCGGCTGAGCGGCGTCCCGGCGGCGAGGGCGACGCGGGTCTCGGGCCCCGTGGGCCCGCTCTGCCTCGGGGGGAGGCGTCCTTCGGGGCCCGGGCGTCCTTCGGGGCCCGGGCTCCGGGCGTGCGCCTGCCCGGGGTACAGCACCGAGCCCCGGCCTGTCCTCGCACCCCACTCTGAGGCAGGAAGCGGGCGCGGCGCCTCCCCTCCCGCCGGCGGGGTGTCCCCGGGTGCCAGCGAGCCTTCGCCTCTCCCTCTTGTGTTTCGGGCAGGGCCATGGCGGAGGCTGGCGGTCCCACGCGGCTGCTGGAGGTGTGCGGGCAGAGGCTCTCCCGGTTCCTCCATGATGCCGAGCACAAGCGCTTGGCCTGGCTGCGGGAGGTGGAGGAGCAGGGCATGAGGATGCTGGATAGGTAGGGGCCGCCCTCCAGGGGAGCTCCCCGTCCCCCAGGGAGCTGGCTGGTCTCGAAGCGCTTCCAGCCGCCGCGAGCGTAAGGCCAGGTGTGCTCCCAGCGGCCGGTGGGCCGGCCCTGGTGCGAGGCCTGGCGGGCGTTGGGTCTCGCAGCTGAGCGACTGCGATTTAACGTGGCTGTGCCTTCAGCCGCTCGGTTTGGCCCTTGGTGCCCAGTGGCCGGTACATCTCCCTCGCTTGTTTCTCGCCCAGCGCTCATCTTTCTCAATGAGTGACCCGTATTTTGCGGATGGGTTGTGGATAGCGTTGTTCTAGGCAGTGGGGGGAAGCGCTCGGTCTTCTGTGTTTGCTCAACAGCAACTTTGGGGCTGAACCTCAGTTAATGCCCAAAACACCGTCACAGAGGAGGCGTCCCAAGAAAAGGCAGTCCTCCTGCCTGAAAGATGAAAATAAGGAGCCAAACAGGAGGAGGTAGGTGAGTCGGTTGTTCTGGCTCTGCCCCACGGCGTTTAAGACTGAAACAAAATAGTAACTTTCCACATACACAAGAACATAAAATAGCCTCTTCGTTCCCTGAGTTAGCAAATACATTGAAAATGGCATGACAAGATCAATCGACACTTTGATTCTTGCGACAGTTTGGGATAGAGTTGGCTGGTTTCCTTCACTTTCATTTTTGGTTTTTCTTTTTTCTGGTTAGAAACAAAGAATAATAAATATTCTGTTTTCTTATCTGTTTGGATTTGGGTTTTTTTTTACTTGATTTTGTTTCAGCGCGATTTTTGACCTGAGGTTGCTACTGGTGTTCACTCCCTAAACCTTTGTGCTGGTGCCCGAGAGAACCCGAGAATGGAACTTGCTACCAGTGACCTGCAGAAACAGCAGGTCCGCGGTCGTTGTTTGAACTGGCAGGCAGAAAGGCTCGAAGGGATTAGCGGTGGAACTGAAGTGGAAATTCCAAGTGACTTGCTTAGAACCAGCTGTACTTGAGGTTGTTAAAACTAGTCCTAAGTAGACAACAGTTGCCTGCAAACAGACGCCAAGGCAGAATGGTGTAGGGCACGATTTAATTGCACGTGTAGTCAGGGATGGCTGCGAGGCTAATTAACTTCCCTGATGCCACTCCTTCCTGGTAGCTGCCTGTGTATCTGCTCTCATCTCGTGGTCAGCGGCAGGGCGGTTAAGGTAACCGTCCCTTCAGAGAAGCACGTGCTGCGAGCTGAGGGTCGGCACGCTGACAGTTGCTGTAGTGTGACCCAAACCTCGTCACTGGGCACGAGGTAGTAAACTGTTTATGTGTTAAGGCACTTAAATTTTGATAACCGTGGTGAAAAACCCACAGAAGTTGGACGGGAAGAGTTAGAACTAAAAGACTGTCAGAAACCAGACATGGAGGATGGAGAGAACAGCGAGAATAGTAAGGAAGCGTGGGAAGTTTGTGCGTGTGTGGTGAGGGAGGGCAGGAGAAGAAAACGTTGCAGATCTAAACGGGGAGAGCTCTTAAGACATACTGTTGGTTTTCAGGTAGAAGCTGGGTTGCTCCCCTGGAGAAGACAAGTCTTGCATGTATTTTTCCTCATTTAAACTTAGTTTTGAGAAAGATCTGCTGATGTGACAGAACGCCTGGGCGGGCGGTCACTTGTCAACAGGAAGTTCATGCTGCAGTTCAGCACGTTGTGCTCCATCCTGCAAGGTCAGGCCATTGTTGTTTTCCTTGCTCTGTTTTTCTCAGTATGTATTTTAAAACCCATTTCTTAGTGTATTGTTAGTTACACATTTCCCAATTAGTAGTCTTTTTTGCTAATTCTAGCAAAAAGTCCCTCTTCTTGCTAGAGGTCAGAATGGGAAATTAAGAAAACGAGGCTGGAAGGAGGGCAGAGGGTATCAGCTTGAATACTGGCAGTAGGACAAGTCACTGCTTGCTGGTGGTCTTGCGCCAGGGGCTGTAAAACCTTGTCCTTACACCGCAGTGGGTTTTCTTAGCTGCCTTTTCTAGCTGTTGCGCGCTTCCACGTTAGCTCTCCGTTTTGTATTTGTCTCCAGTCTCCACCCTTTACCTGGCTACCTCTGGGTCACTTTGGCATCGGAAACTGCCTTTCTCTGGACATCCAAAGTTGTCCTTTGGTTTTGGATTTGTCCACCTCATCTCCTTGACTTGCTGATCGAGCGTGTGGCTCCATCCTCTTGTGGCAAGTTACCTAACGGAGCGAAGAGGATTTCACTGCGGAAGTTCCCCAAGCCTCTGTGTGGTTGGTCGGGTTTAACTGAAGCAGTAGAGCTAGAGACAGTTACTGTACCTGATAATTTTTGCCTTAAATAACAGTAATTCAAAGAATTCGTGAGTCCTAACTGTACAGGTATTTTTTTGTTGCCTTCCTCAGGGTTGCGCTGTCCGGTACCACGTGTGTGGCAGCATTGCTGTGTTTCCCAGCCTGTTCACAAACTCTGCGTTTAGAGCCGTGGATGTTTTCTCAGTGCTTGGGTCCCTGCCTCCCCAGTGCTTGGGTTGTGTTTTATACTGAGCAGCCTGCCAGAGAGCGGCAGAGCCCTCTGTTTCTAGCCGGGATCTTGTAGATCTCTACAGGGGAGACTTCTGCACAAAGTTGGTCATAGGAGACTGTGATATTTTCGATCCAAAATCCCTCCCTGTGTGGATGTCTGTACTTTGCTCAAGGCACACGGAGTGGAGTTGGTTGTACCAGTATGACTTTACTGTCCTCCGGTGTCAGCTCCACCTGGGGCTGTGGATTACCATCTGCAAAGAGCAACGAGTGTCCTGGTACCTCAGCTGCTGCAGTTTGTGTCCGTATGATACAACCTTTATTTGCGAGTCAACCCAGCGTGCCAGGCTGATAGCTGGGATGGCTGCAGTGAGGGTATGTGCCCTGCACTCCTGCCCGTGGTATAGGGTAGTAACGTCCAGCAAAAAAAAAATCTTGCAGGCAGCAGAGAGCAGTAAGCGGCAATTTCTAAATTGTTCCAGCTAAATCTGCCAGAGCGCATCTGTGAGCTCTCAAGGTTCAGCTCCTGCATTTCCCCGGAGATAAGAGATGGGTTGGGAGGGGGAATGGTGGAGGGAAGAAGCCTGCGGGTTCACTTCAAAACTTGTTGTCTGCTTTTTTTTCTCTAAAAATCATTTGGGAGCGGGACACGCTTTCATCGCTTCATTTAAAATTGTTTTTCTTTAAGGTTGTCCAGAAGGAGAAGCAGCACCAAGCCAGTGTATTCCAAGTCGAGTTCCCAAAGGCGCCACAGCAAAGAGCAACCCCAGAACCCTGGCCGTCACGGGGAAGAGGTGTCCGTGCCCGACTGTGCGGTGAGGTCTCAGGCCAGTGTGAAAACCGAGCTCCCAGCACTGACTGGGAAATGGCCGGCAGAAGCGCGCGGTCCCGCGGTGAAGGCGGAGTGTCAGGACTGCCCTCAGGATGCCGATAGCAGTGATGCAGCCTGTAAGGCTGTTACGGGGGAGCAGTTGCCCAAGGGGGACGCAGCCACTGAGCTGCACAATGTGTCTTCCGTCGCTGCGATCCCTGCTGGCCAGACAGCAAGGGAGGGGGAGGAGGCCCCCAAAAGAAGAGCAAGTACCCCCACTCCCAAGGCTGCTAGAAATGGAGATCCTGCCATGCTCCAAGGAGATCGATCTCCTCGAGGCCTCGAAAAGGTGCTTTTCCAGGACTCTGACAGCAAAATAAGTACAGTGAGAACCAAAACGCGCCGTTGCTCTGGACGCCGAAGCTTTGTGGGTGGCCCCCACAAGAGCCATAGGGCCTCCTTGGCAGAGAAATATTCACTGGCCAGCAAAAGAGAGAGCATGATCCGGAGGTCTATCAGCAGGGCCATTTCAAAGAAGGCAGCGGCGCGAGAATCATCCTCTGCCTCCAGCAGAGTGAGCTGTAAGTTTTTCACTTGTCAAGTGCCTTCATTTGGCTGAATCAGCTTCTCGGCTTTGGTGCGGGGAGTAAGCAGCTGTGGAGCTGCTCATCCGTATTAACTCTGTCTCTGGCTCCTCTTAGTCTCCTTGTCGATAGGCCTTGTGGCTTCCACCCATTTGGGGTGCAATCTTCAGGTCCTCATCTGCTGCCGGACCAAGTCTCAGGCCGTGTTTTGCTGCAGCAGGTGAAGAAAGTGTCTGCTGGGGCATAGGCCCAGGGATTGGAGGTTGGGTTACATAGGTTGTGGATAGGCAAAAAAACAAGAGTGAAAGGGAAAATGCAGTCTGGCTGGTTCTAGCTGCGTGTGCAGTTTGGCTGATCAGGAGAGACTACAGCATTCCATGAGGAGGGCCTTTAACTTCAGTGTCTTCTGCCAACTCTCCAGAAAATCTATGGGAACTGAATGTCTCCACCCCCTGAAATTTGGCTGAAATTGGCAGAGGAACTTAAATGCTTGTTGGGTGAAGATAGAATGGATGGACTGAGAACCAAATAGCACAGTCATTGGAGGAAACAAGATTCAGAAATCCAGGCTATTCCTGGTAGCACTAAACTTCTCATATCCTCTGTCCCCACTACTCCTGGGAAGGTTTTGCTATTTGGACTTTCTAAAACAATTGCTTCTGAAGTCAGATTGGCTTCTAATAAAGCACTGAGGCCTTTGGTATTTAGTTTTGTCAGCTTTGAGTCACACTGTATCTAGGCATTTGTTACAACACTTTCAGCTAAGTGGTGTTATGGGGGGAATGAAATCAGCCTAAATCCACCAAATCTCTGCATAAAACCGTGTAGGGAGGCAGTAGCTGAAGTCAATTGACTGGGAAATGCTATCTCTGACACAGGCAAGAGCATGTTTGTGCAGCTGGAGCAGTCTGCAGGCAGAGGAGCTGCTGCTTCAGTTCTCTGCCTTCCCAGCCTACACCGGTTTGTCAGTGACACTTGAGGGAGGTGGTAGTGCTGGTGTGGAAAGCTGAGATGAGCAATCGGCGTGTTCCCTGGGAGGAAAGCCTGCACAGAGACCTGAGCTCTACCACGCACACATTGCTGCTGTTGGGAAGCCTCAGAATGAAATCCCCAAGCGAGCTTATGTTTTTCTCCTCCAGGTCAAAGCTCCTTGGAGGTTTTTGTGGAAGAAGATGTGACCAGCAGCATGAGGTGAGGCTACCATGTAAAGCAGGCAGGAAGAAACCACAGAAAACCCTGCAAGGAAGCGATATGGGTCTCTCTTATATTGCAGATATAGGACTGGTTTTGTAGCGGACTGTTTAAGTGATGATGTCACCTGGGGCTGGTTGATATTTCAAAGTTTGTGCTGTTCAGGCACAGGTCTTCCTTTTCAGAAGTCTGTTCAGAGCATGGCAGGGTTAAGCACTGCATTAGCGTGGGGTCCAGCCTATGCCATAAGGCCTGAGGGGCTGCCAGCAGTTGCTCTGCCTGGTGTTGGCTGGCTTCGTGTAAATTATTGTCCTGGGATTCCTGGCTGTAACCAGCCTCGGAATGCCTGGTGGTGCTGGAGGTCAGTCAGCTGTGGTCTGACCTGAAAGGTGGACGAGTAAGACTCAGCCTGAGGCTCACGGAGCTTCCTTTTTACCTGCTACGTGGAAGTTCTGCAGAAGGGGACAAAGCTCATCGGTGTGTTGTTCAGTAATGCAATGGAACGGTCCGTCAGAAGAATTTACAGCTCCACCTCTGTGTGGCCTGGCTGAAACAGGCTTGTGCCTCTGGATGTACTTAGATTAATCTGCACTTTCTTTGGGGTCCCGTATGCTGGCTCCATCATACTTTTATCACCTGTAACTCGCCCTTCAGAGAGTTGAAATAATTAAAATGGCTTTTCTTTTACAGACCTGGACTGGAACTGAATCCCCCAGGTGAAAAGGTAAGTTCTAAGGAACAGCCTACAAACTATCTGTCCGGACATCTTCTTGCCTGAGTTGATACTTTTTGCTGAGCATTGCCACTGGAAGCAGGGAATGAATGCGCAAGGGATCATTCTGTCACATCCCTTCAAGCTCAGCGAAGGCGCTGCTGAGTTGGACGGTGCTGCCCTTCTAATGCTTAGGCAGCTAGCGAAGCCAGTTGGCTCTCTGGCTCCTGGTGGGCAGAGAAATTTTGTGCCTTGATAAGGCCTCTTCAAGAGGGAGTTTTTGGAGGTGCTTGGCCAGATTCCCAGGAGTCAGCAAGCTTTTTGCCTGTCAGCTGGGCATGGTAATTGATGGTGTGTATTAGCCTGTCTCTGTTGCTTGGCTGGTTTGAGCTACAAAAATCAGGAGGGCAGTTCAAGTTAATGTGCTTTCCTTGGCCGCTGAGGCTATGTAAGCAGCAAGCTAGCATAAGCCTGCAGTGCTAGCAGGACAAAGAAACCCATCCCCTACTTTGAGCTGGCAAAAACAGCTTGTGTGGTTGTGCTGCGAACCCGCTGAGGTGAAAACTAGCCCAGCAGAGAGAGGGGTGGGCTCTGCTTCAGAACAGCTCCCTGGTGCTGTTGGGAAGCAGCAGAGGTGGGAATGGGCAGGTGGCTCTGCTCCGGATCGTGGTGGTGGCAGCTGGTGGTAGCTTAGCAGGTAGGGGAGAGCACGGCCTGTGTGCAGGCAGCCTCATAACACGCTAGGGTGCTGTGCTGCAGCGACTTTTTTGCTTGTCCTCCTGTGAATATACCATAATGGTACTTAAAAGTGCCTAATGATCTTGTAACCTGAGACACATTACAGGGACTTGTCTTTCTTTCAGGACTGGAATATCTGTAGTTTGAAAATTGGTGTCTCCAAGGTGTGTAGAAGCTGCCTGTCATTCTCGAGGCACTTTGACTTTGGAGTCCAGATTCAGTAAAGCTCCTGCTCTGGTTGAGAAGTGCTGGGCAACTGTCCTTCCTGCAGAGGCTGGTGTTTTGTGAGCAGGCTCCCTGTTACTGAAATGAGCCAGTCAGCACCCATGCAGCACAGCTCTAGTTGAGAGAGGAGCAGACCCTAGCCTAGCAGTTGGATTGCAGTTGGAAGTGACTGGCTTTTTCAGGGCAGAGGGTCCACGATAGCCTTGTTCTTTGGAGAGAATGCTTGTTTCTTTTTTCTGCAGGCTTCTGAAGATGTCCTCATTTCAAGCAAAAGTATACAAGCTGCCAGCCTTCCTGCACAGCACTTACCCTCTCCTGAGCAGCAGGCAGGGAACAATGAAGGTAACTTCGAGTTGGTCTTGCTTTTCTTGCATGAAACCCCAAAGACACACAGAGTAGGGAGTCAACATGAGGGTTTGTGGAAAATCTGGGACTTGTGTTGAAACAAAACCACCTCTGACCTGTCAAGGTAATTTTTCAGGTAAACTTTTGATCTCATGAAGAGGTGAGTCATGCAATTAGATAAGCAAGGACGTCTTGTAAATGTGTCCAAGCCTTGAGACAAATGCTGTCCTGTCCAACCTCAATCTGCAAAATGAGTAAGTGGGGACACTTTGAAAGAAGATTGCTCTTAGACCTGGAATCGTCCACATAGTGTAATGCTCTGTTAAAGCGCCTTGACATCCCTTTCCTCTGGGTTTATATTATGTGAGGATTTACAGGTCCCGTTTATTTACTGTGCCTCAAAGCAAGGAGAGGGAGAGATTCAGGCTTTTTATTTATCCCCCATGGGAACTGTAGGATCTGATAAGCAGCTGTAGCTGGAGTGGAGGGAAGAGTAGCTGGAGGCCTTTTGGTGAGACAGATTGTGCCTGTTCAGAAGGGTCTGTACAGGATGCGTGCCACAGCATGCTTCACAGTGTACGTATACAACACTGATATTCCAGGTAGCCATCCAGGCTTCTGGTTTCTCGGTTTGGTTACCTGCCACAGGGCTCTGAGCACACAAGAGCTGGAGACCAGAGTCTGAGCCCTGCAGGATGCCTTGCACATGGTGCTAACTACAGGTTTCTTCACAGGAAGCTGTGTAAATCCAGACAGCAAACGCCAGAACGAGAACCAGGAACAACCCCACTGTGCCAAGTCCCAGGAGAATCCCTCACGCATCTGGTATGAGAAATTTGCAAGGGGGAGGAATGAGCCAGTGGTCTGGAAGGACTTGGGCCTGGCCTTTTAAATAATTTGCTTTAAAAAGCTTTGGGTGTTTGTTTCCCTACCTTCCCCCCCAGCCCCCCTTCCAATGTAGTTTTGAAATCATCTTTGGCCAGATCTTGTCTCCTGGGAGCTCCTTGTGACTCCTTCAGCCTTGTTTGGGTCTAGGACCCAGGTCTGGCTTGGGAAGCAGACAGGAGTTCATGCACAAACCAGCAAAGGTGACTAAGATAGCATGGTTAACTCACAGCTTAGATGTGACTCTGAGTGGTTCATAAAGGGGTGGTCCAGGAGTAGTTTCAGAAGGCAATGCGAGTAGGTGACTGACTTATTTTTATCTTGTGCAAGTGTCTGGAATACCTGACTTGTTTCCTCACTACCTGTATTACTGGTGTTTCACGTGAGATTTCACCTGCTCTTAGCTTTGCCCTCAGCCTCCTGTCCTGATTTTGCTGGGGTGAATTTGCTGTGCGTAGCGGATGGGAAGGAGAATAACAGTAACCTCTGTTCTCACATGGATGCTTAGCACTGTGTGATGGGTCAGGATCTGCAGCCTTCCTCAGGGCTGCTGCTGGATTGGTCCCTCATTGTGCAGTGAAGCAGTCCCCCCGTTTTTCCCTGGAATTAGGGCATGCAAGTGAAGTAATTTCTGACACACATAAATCTGAGTGTCCGAAGTATTTCTAAAGCATGTGAAGCTCTGCCAGTGAGGTGAGCTGGGCTGGGTAGTTGCAAACACACAGGGGTTGTGTCTATCTTGTGCTGTTAATACCAGATAGAACAAAGACTTCTTGCTTGCTGGGACTCAGAGTGGAGGATGAGAGTGAGCATGATGTTGTACATTACTGCTCTGGAACTTGGGTGTTCCCCTACCAAGCTGTCACATACCTTTCCTGTCCTCATTCATGACTGGATGGTGTGCCTGCCACAGGGCCGACTGAGTTCATAGGAGTCCCATGTTCTCTGGTGGCAGCGAGCAGGCAGAGGGAAGTGTGTAACAGCAAGTAAATGCTTCTGGCAAGATTGAGGAGCGTGATGGTCACCTAATGTGCCTCTTCCTAATGCCACCAGGACGAGAAGCTATAAACAAGCAATGGGTGTTACATGGAATGAGCAGCAGCCAGGGGGTCGTACCCTTTCCCCTTTGGATGACAAGCACAAGGATTCAGCAAACCAGTCTCCATCTTCTTCCTCTCCAGCTAGCAAGGTGAGTGGGTGCCATGGCCCTTCTTTGCCTGCCTTTCCCTGGCAGGTACTGACTTCCCTCCATCTTCTCCTCTTAGGTTGTTAGACCGTTGAAAAACTTCCTGCAGGCTGTGCAGCGAAACCAGCTGCTCGTGAGCCCGGGGCCCACAGGACGTGGGGGTGTCATAAAGAACTTCATCAAACGCAATACTCCCACCCGGCCTGATCTTAAGGTGTGTCAGTCCCACCTTCCCTCGCAGGGCTGGAGGAGGGGATCAAGTTTGGGAGAGTGGCATGAGGGACTGTTTGCTTAGAAAAGCATAAACATATTCCTAGTTCTGTCTGCTACCATGGATCAGTGCAGGTCCTCGTAGCAAACTGGCCTCAATTCTACTTCAGCTTCCCCAGGGGAGGGAAACTGGTTGGTGTTGCCTTGCATAGTCTGTCCACACACACTGTTATTGTCCAGGGGTCTTTAGCACCAATCCTCAAACCTTCCTCATATGCAGAGAAATCTCAGTTGCTCTATCTATAGTCAGCAGAAACATTTTATATTCTGGGACTGTTGAACCGTAGGAAAGTGGGAAGCTTCTCTCTTTGCAGTGGGGATCTGCCCTTGTGTCTTGCATAATTGACTGCTGCAGGGCTGAAAGACACAGGCAGCGTGAGGTCAGGCAAGGGGTTCCCTACCACATACCGATAAGGAACTACAGCTAAGAACAGGGTTGGTGTGCTATGAAGGGGAGTTCTAGTGTTACTTCCAAACCCTTAGTCATTTTTTTGTCTCTTCTCTACAGGGAGACTTTGTTGTAAGTAATGACAACCTTAACTGTGGGGGCTGGAAGATTGTAACGGCTGTGCTGCTTGCCTCACGGGCACTGACAGCTCTTTCCCCTCACACTAGCATCCATGCAGCTCTCTGTCCAAATAAGTAAACTGGCCACACCAGTGGTGAGGTGGCAGGATCTCTTTGCAGGTGTGTTCTGCTGGGGCTGGGAACTGCTAGGAAACCTTTTGGCCTCTAAGCAAGACTACTTGCACTGTGCCCCTTCTCCCCCATTCTCTCAGCTGCTGGCGTGGGTAACACTGTCCCAGGCAAGGAGCATTTGCTATAGGTGGTCACCTACAGCAGGAGTGTGCTGTTCCTTGCCTAAACATATTCTCTACAACTGAAGGACTGAGGTGTTTCCCTCCTATACCTGTGACTCTTCTGCTCTCATTAGTTGAATAAGCACTGTTGCCAAACCTGCGTTGTTTCTTCCTTACTATTCACTTCCCATCCTGGTGTGTGGGTGAATATGACTGACGGTGACTTCTTTGTTTAGCAGGCTGCCTAGCCTCTAGCTGCCTGGGCATAAGCAGCCTGAGGGTAGAAACAGGCCCCAGCAATTGGTATAGTCTGAACTCATCTCCCTTCAGGAGAGGGAGCGGCAGAGACTGGAGAGCCTCAGGAAGAAGCAGGAAGCTGAGGAACAGAGGAAAAAGAAAGTGGAGGAGGAAAAGAGACGGCGGCAGGCAGAAATGAAGCAGTGAGTTGGGTCCCTTACCTCCTGTTCCTTCCCTGGTTCAGCACAGAATTGCCTTGGAGGCCTTCCCTGCCAGGCAGACAGCACTGCTGTACCGTGCTTTGTGCCTCCCACTTGGAAGGAGCATTTTGCAAGTGATGCTGCCTGCAAGTGACCCTGAGCACTGCTCTTCATGGCTCACTGCAGTAAGGACTGCATCAGTGCAAAGCACCTGCTAATGTCTGAACTTTATCCAGAAATGAGCTGAGGCTAAGCTCAGCCAAAGCAAGTCGAGCAAAACAACTGTTTTCCCCCATTACCATGTCCTGTAAGTCCCTGTTCCCCCATCATCCTCTCTGCTAGAGCAGACAAAGCTAACAAGCCCCTCTTGCACACACACTGCCCAGGAAGAGGGAAGAGCGTCTGAGGAAGGCACTGCAGGCTCGGGAGCGGGTGGAACAAATGGAAGAAGAGAAGAGAAAGCGGATGGAGCAGAAGACTTTACAAAATGATGAGAAGGTAAGAAAGCTGACCAAGCTTTGGACCACTCAGTACTGTGACGTTATCTCTGTGAGCTGTGGGACCAAGAGGGTGCAAACGGGTCACTGGCATGATACATGCAAGCACAGGAATCCTGCTGATGGTGACTAATCAGGTGGTGGGTAAGTCTGCATCAGAGACACTGAAACTCTGTCTAACAAGAGGAGGCTTTTGTTCTCCGTACCTCTGCAGCGGTTCTAAACATTCCTGTTCTGACATGCAGTGTTTATGGTGCTCTGTGTTCAAGGAATGTGGCAGCATCCCTTAACTGTCCTGTGAACAGGCCCTGCAGGTGAGACAGCCTTACTCAGCTTACGGCGCACTCAGAGTGAGCTGTTCTCACAAAACGTTACAGACAGCGAAGCCGCAGTGCTTGCAGGGGGTTGCACAAGCGTGGTGGGAAAGAACAGCTACCAAGCACGCAAGGGATGCTCATGACTAGTAGAATTGGCTGTGTGTGTATTTGTATCGTGTTTGGTTTTTTAAAGCCTTGTCTGGCCCTCTTTTGAGGACAGGTAGAAGAAGAAGAGCCTGCTAGGATGGGCTGTTAATGGCTGCGTGCAGACAGTGTTGCTGCTTTTGTACAACCGTGCAGGTTCTGCGGGACTGAGGGAGGCTGTGCCTGACTGACCTGGAGCCCTAGCAGCCTTTGGGAGAAGGATGGTCGCTCATTTTGGGGGGTGGACTAAAGTGACCTTTGGAAAGGGTCAGCCTTAGAAGACAAAAGAATCGTGCTCCTTTCAGCCTTTCCCAACACCTGAGCGGCCAAAAGTACGCACAGCCCTGGCTAGTCTGCTGCTGTGGACAGACAGCTCAGGTGGAGGAACCGTGTCTCTGGGGCTCAGTCAGCTTTTGCATCCTCAGTTCATACTGCAGTTCAGTTAGTTGACTGCAGCACTGCAGGCAAAGCAGAAACCAGATGTTGCATCCCCTTGTTCTGCAGAGAATCACTTACAAGATGGAAGCATGTAATTTGGGGTTGTGTAATGGTCTCTGTGCTCCTTTCTCCTGTCACTCCAAGCAGTGGGTGTCTCTTCGCATGGCCTGCAGTAAGTGGTGGACTTGCTGCACAAGGTTGGCGCTAAATCTAATGCACACGTGCTGCTTGCTGGGTGTTGGGTTCTCAGTCTCGTTAGGACCTGGAATATCACGGACTTCGGAAGCAGTCCCCGTCCTCCATTTGGACAAGGCTGTGAGGTGTGTCCTCGGGGGCGGTGGAGCAGACACATGTGGCTTTCTCAGGTGCGCCTCTCACAAGTGCGGGAAGAGAAAGTGGCAGAGGAGCGGAGCAAGAAAAAACTGTCGAAGAAGCATGGGGAAGCTGATGCGCGGAAGCAGAAAGCGCTGAGGGTGGTAAGAGCAACTCTAGGTCCCTCCTGCATGTAGAAAAGGAAAGGAGTGGCAGGGAACCCGTACACTGTTCCGACTGGTGGGACAGGGAAAGGTTACTGCCTCTCCTGCTGCAGGGATTTTAGGGTCCATGCTGCAAGATTTCTGTCTAGACAGTTGATATTGGGTTTGAACACAGCGGTACCTGTGGGGACAGAAGGGAGAGACCACCCAATTGGTAGGCAGGCTGTGGAAGGTAAGAATGGCATATAAAAAGCACAGTTTGTCTAAAGCATTTGCTTCATATCCTCCCATCTTTCCCCACTTGAGCTGGAGGGTTACAAGGGTTTTCTTCTTTCTTCTTCAGGAGGAAGATGAATTTGAGCAGCAAGAACCACTGCAGAAAAGGAGAGAGGATGAAGTGAAAGAAAAAGGAAAGAAAGTCTTGGAACTGAAAAATCTTGTAGAGCAGCAACAGGTGGAACAAGTGAAGGAGAGGTATTAGCTTGTTTCTATCCTGGAGGAGGGGACTTGGCAACAGGCATGGTGAAGCAGTAAATATAAATAGTATTGCTGAAATTGGGAGACTGGTGAGAGTGTCAGGCTGTCCCAAAGGTTTGGGGTGCTGAAGCAAGAGGCTATAAGAATGCTTGGGGTGGGGGGGTTGGGTAGGCAGACATGCTTTCCTCTATAGCTAAATTATAGATTTCTTTTTTTCCTCCAGGAATCACAAACAGCGAGGGAAAGAGAAGGGTCCCCAACCACAGCTGGAGTCAGCGGTGTTTGCTGAAAAAAACATAAAGGTGGGGAGTTGAAGTGGTCTTGGAACAACTTCTTTGTAAACTAGTGAGGCATAGGATACACAGACTTATTGTAAGATCAGACTTGTTTTCCAAGTGCAGTTTACTGTTTAAGGTTTTAACATTTGCTATTATGTTATTTAGAGGAACAAATACGATAAAACCAATGATGAGCCAAACATGTTATTGTAAGGACTTGGGGTTTGTGCAAGAATAAGCCAACTCTGTTGATAAAGTTGGGGTTGACTGTTTTCTTGTTAACAGGTGAGCCTTCTCAGCCCCATCACAAGATGGATGACAGCCATACAATGGCACTTTGAAGAACACCTCCAAATGGCATTCACTGATACTTAAATGAATATGGAAATTAGTAAGAGGTTTATTTTTTTCCTACTACATTCACTCACTGTATTTGGAGGATGTGATCCCCATAACAAACTTTCAGGTATCATATGGCTTCATGTAACATCATTTGCATTTATACAAAGAATGTTATGTTTTGAGACAAACAGTCAAGGCTGTTTGTCTCAAAATATCACAGTAACATTTTCTTTCTGCTCTT
Source organism: Aptenodytes patagonicus (assembly GCF_965638725.1). Taxonomy (NCBI): domain Eukaryota; kingdom Metazoa; phylum Chordata; class Aves; order Sphenisciformes; family Spheniscidae; genus Aptenodytes; species Aptenodytes patagonicus. Next base: position 223,439 of record NC_134955.1, on the reverse strand, counting down.
TCTACTCTAACATTGCTCTTTCTTCTGCTGCCTTCATTAGTAAAAAATCAAACCCCCAAATGCTGCTACTCTTAAGGATAAATTCTTCCTTCTGTACTTGCTCTTGCTGCTCTTACTCACTAGGTCCATGACATTTAAACTCCTATTTGTGCTATATAATTTTAATGAAGGTCTAAATTCTTCATACGTTGCCAGCAACTGGGCTGGAGCGAGCCACAGCAAAGCTCCTCCAGATAAGAGAAGTTGAATACAATGCAAAGTACCTGCAGCTCTTGCCCTCCTGTTAGCCCTTCCCTACTGAGTAGTATGGGAGAAGGAACTCCTGGATAAAGTGGTTTGGGTGGAAAAGGAGTTTAAGCAGTGAAAATTTTTTTCTCTTTATTAGGAGGAAGAGAGCCCAAAAATGCTGCACCAGCAGCCTGGGCAGGAGACGAGAGCCAAGCAACCAGAATCCATTGCCATGGCTTCTAATACCTGGCTCCAAGCGGTAAAGGTGAGCGTGGGCTCTAGAGACCTTGTTGATCTGGATCTGAGGAAAGAGAGGAGCCACTTTTATCTTTGAGTCTAGGGTTTGGGTTTTTTCTGCAGAAGAAGACACAGAGGGACTGAGGATTTTCTTACAAGGGCCCCAGAAAATATGGCTCGGTTCCAGAGATAGTCTGGTTGTTTTGCTTGGGTGAACGTGAATGAAGAATGACTTAATTCTTGCGTCGTAACAGGAGGAAGATGGTCTGCAGGAGCCCCGGCAGCAGCTGGGAGAGGAGAAGAAAATCAAGCAACCAGAAGCATTGTCTGCTGCCTCTGGCACACAGCTGAACAAAACTGTAGAGGTGAGTCCTGGTTCCAGCAGAGCCCTCAAATAAAATGAGTCTGTGGCGTCTAATTGGCTCCTGTGGTTTGGAGCCAGCCTGCAGATTTATTATCCATCAGTGATGGAGCAGGAAATGAAGCCCTCAAGTGTAGGCTGTTGGGGTTTAACAGGCATCTGTGCAGAGGATGGGGATGTCTGTCGTCTTGGGTGCTTGGCCGAGAGCTCAGCCAGCACAGGGGGAACCTGAAGGAAAAACAAGTGTTTTATCTCAGAAAAGATGTTGGAAATGGCCACAGGATGGCAGCACATCATGAGGCGTCAGCTTAGCCTGCAGTGCCTGGAGAGGCACTGTAGCAGCCTGATTCCGGCCTGACGGTGAAGTCTGGCTGTTAGGTCTCCAGAGCCTGTTTGAATTGGAGCTGCTTAGACCTGGTAACTGGAGGGGTGTGGAAAAAGCTGCTCAGTCAGGCTCGAGTACTGCCTCTGCCGGTAAACCCTCTTGTCTTGGGGCTGACAGGCTCCTCTTCTTCCTGCTCGACTTCTCTGTGCTGTGACTCATGTCAGAGCTCTAGAGAATGAAAAGCAGATTTGCCGTGAAACATGCCGAAAGGGTTTGAGTGGTAGAGCCACGTGTGCAAAAGCCAAGTGCTTAGCAATACATGGTATGTTCTTCTAAGGCTTTTTGACAAGAAACAGGAGGGGAAAAGGGTTAAAAGTAGTTATCAAGTCACTGAGCACAGTGGCAGTTTTTGTATTTGTACAGATGTGTGTATATTTCTGCATTCCCTTAATGCAAAGAGTCCTGCAGAATTAGGCTTGCCTTCCTGGTTATCCTCTGGTCAGCGCCTCTAGGTACTCCTGTACTACATACGACTGTCAGGTCTTCTAGTCATCCCTGTTCCTCACCTCAAAGCCAGGCGGTGTCTCCGAGCTTTGGCTTGCGCTGTTCTGACCTGCAGCTTCAGTGTGAAACGGAGCCCTGGCTTTTTCCTGGCCGGGTGCTGGCAGGCTCTTCCTGGCAGCTTGGAAGCCGCAGGGTAGGCAAGCGGCTGTGTCAGCTCTGCGTTTCGCAGTCCCTGCTGCAGTACACAGTCCCGTGCTACAGCTCGGCTGTCGAGGGGGGCCATGGTTTCAAAGCAAAGTTCAGTTAAAAAAAAAAAAAAAAGCCAAAAGCATTTGAGCACTTCTGGGTTTTACCGAAAAACTCAACCCAAGTTACCTGTCAGGTAGGAATATTATAGATGTTCCAGTTAACGTGTAGATCAAAGGCTTCCCATATGCAGGTAGGTGACCTTTTTGGCTCTCCTGTTTTTTTGAACTAGGGGTGAAAATGAGTGTGAATGAAGCATCTGCTCTAGAAAGTCAGCTGTCAGCTCTTGTTTCTGGCAACCTTCCCTTTACAGTGAAGCTCCTTGCCCAGCACGTGGCATTGGGAACTCGCCTCTTAACTCGTGGCTTATGCTCAGTGTGAGGGTACCATCTAGATGCCTTAACAGCAACTTGCTGTGGGATCTAAGCTGGGACCTCAGCGCAGTCTGTTCGTCCTGCTGGTGCCAGAGCTCTGAGGTGCCTGCGAAGGGTCAGACCGCATGGGTCTGGTAGTCAGCCTGCCCCGGCACGGCAAGCTCTCCTGCCGGGCTGGAAGGTCTGCTTCCTGCTCTAATCGATGCTGTCTCTGTGGTTTCAGAAATCTATCTCCACATCCTACTTGGGGCCCCCGAAGGGCACAAAGGAATCCAGATCCCCAAAGGTAAACGAAAATAACTACGGGATGGATCTGAACAGTGATGACTCCACAGATGATGAGAATGAACCTCGGAAGCCTGTCCCTGCCTGGGCCGATGGTAGGTGCCAAGTTTGGTTCGGTTTCCTTTAATTCCTTCCCTGGGAAGCTGGAGCTCTCCAGATTGACTTGGTGCAATCTCAGCTTCCCGAAGCGCAGTCCAGGAGCCTGTGAGGCTTCAGCAGTGCTGGCAGCTGCTGGCTCTGGGCGGTGAGGGGGACTGGAGCTGCATTCCTGCAAGTGCTGTTGTGTTGAAGTTAAACCAAAGACCTCCACGCAGGTGTTTGGATCCGAGGGTGTGAAAAGAATGGTGGGGGCTTGCTAGTAATGAGGCAGCCCATCCTCCTGAGGGAAACCAAGGTGTGGTGGGTTTGGGATATGTCTAGTGTGCTGAGTAACTTAAAACAAGCGCTGCTGGCAACCTGAAGATGGGTGTGGGGTTCACAGCTTTGCAATGAGCAGGAAAAACGTTAATCACACTCACTGTATGGCTAATAGTTTTTTTCAGGCGTGGGAGAAGAGTAATTGTCCTGCAGGCTCCAAGGGAAAGGGCACCTTAAGCAGAACACTGAAAACTTCCTTATAATGAGTCTGCTTCTCTGATATGGTTGTTTCCGTAGGGTCTCAGCTTAATCAAGCCATTTTACACCAATACTATCACCCAGTGAATGTTGACCAACTCTTTGGGCTAATTCCAAGCCCTAAGCTGGAGGATATTTTTGGCAAGAGCAAGCCTCGATACTTCAAGCGCACGAGCTCAGCAGTTTGGCATTCCCCCCCTGGCACCAAATCTACCTGTGGCCCATCTTGCAACTTCAAAAACTGAGAAAACGCGAAGAAACATGTTTTATGGATACAATCTGGTGTATCAGTTTGTGTCGTCTTAGCATGCAGCGTATTTACAATTTTAAGCCCTTTTTTTTGTACAAAAATTAAAATACTGAATAAAATCCTGTTGCAATAAACATTCTGTCAGTGTTTGGTCATCATGGTGGGGTGATGCTTCTGGATGGCTGATTTGAGATCGATGGCTGTGGTGTCTGCAAGTGAAAATGCAGATGTTTGAAGACGTGATACTGCAGCATTACATATTTCCTCAGATTGCTTGCAGAATCTTACACAAGGAAGCTATGAAATTGCTTTAGGGAAGATCAAATTTTTTAATCACCCTGAGGGGGTAATGTTTTCATAACCCATTCTGTACTTATATTTATGTATTTAAGAATGCTTCTCTCTGCAAGTAGTTTTCCTTCAAGAATTCTTGTGACCTCTTGTTACTCTGAACCAGAATCTTTTTCCTGCAGTTAGAAAAATCTGCTTGGACAGTTTAAGCAGTGTCTAAATGTCTTGTCACTGTTCTTTTCTAATGGAAAAATGAAGCCCAAGCTAAGTTCTTGGTCCTGTTTTTCTGGGAGACTTCAGTGTATAGTCGTGCTTGGGCAGGAGGCAGACTTATTTGGAAGTTGTGGCTTGCAAAGGGTAAGTGCTAAAACGATTTCCTTAGGACCGTGTTGGTATCGCCTGCTGCGTGTCTCCTGCCCGTGCGCACCCTGGGGCGCGCTTAGTGGCAGCAGGCATCTCCTGGCTCCTGCAGCGCATCCCGAGCCCTGGGAAGCGGTTGCCTGGGGACTGCTGCGGCACGCTGGGGTGGCCGTGGAGGGTCCCAAGGCCCTGCAGAGCTGCGCGGGGACAGCTGCGCACCCGCGCTGCGTCTCGGCTGCCCTTGCAGCCCCTGGAGGGCTAGCCGGTGCGGCCAGCGGCGTTCCAAGAGCGATTCGGCTAACTAAACCCTCCTGACAGTAGCGATGAGGAAGATACTTAGATGAAAAGGGAAAGTGCCTGAGTCGGAGCCAAGTCCCACAATTGCCATAATAACCTTTCCTTCCTCTTTCTTCAGTTCTCCCCTCTCGGGCTGTGCTGTCTAGCACGAACGTGAACACAGTGGCGGGACTCTGTCCCACCTTAGGCGACGTGATGTGTTGCTCTGGGATCCCTTGTGCAGGTACAGGGCTGGGGCTATTTACTTTCTCTGCGTGATCAGAGCTGTGAGCATGCCTCGATGAGGAGGAGGAGGGTCCCTGTCCCTAGCCGGTGCAGCCCTGCGCTGTCCCTGGCACTGGGCTGGTGCCGTAAGGTCTCCTTCCCCCTGGCTGTCAGGTGCAGGCTGCCAAGAGCGAATACAGAAACGTGACTGTGGACCTGTTCAGAGCTCTCTAGGCCTGCTTTCCTCCATTCAGGAGGTTTTAAGCTGGTCAGAGTGGTTTTGTGGAGCTTTATGATGGGCTCGGATGGCTTTGAGTACTTTAGAAGAGTTTGCAAGTGTCTCGGTGGAGGAGTCTTGCAGGCAGTTAGAGCTTTTGATGGGTCTTTACAACTTTGAGCTCCGCAGAGCTGGTGACAGCGGTTGCGATGAGCTTTGCAGAGGCACAGAGCAGCTCAGAGTGCGTGAGCGGAGCTCTATAGCAGCTAAAAGCTGTTTAAAGCTGCTTGCCGGGAGCTCCGTCCTGGCTGCTGGATTGCCTCCCAACTCCTGGGTCCCCCCAGCTTTTCTGTTCGTTTTGGGCTCGCCCGTTGTCCCACTGGATGTCTGTGGGGCTCTCGGTGACTCTTGCTCTTCTGGCTGGTCTCTCTTGGGTCCCCCTGAGCTCTCTGGGGTTATCTCAGTGTCTTTTTGGCGCTCTCGGGTCCTCCAGGATTTCAGTGTCCCTCAGGTCTTGCAGCCTCTCTCAGTAGTGTTATTCCTTTGGGTAACTCATAAAGTATAAGACACATTTGACTTAGTTTTTACCGAAAGAGGCTGAGCCTGTTGGCGGGGAGTGATCAAACAATCGCAGCTGTACCCATGGGGATCGCTCTTGCCACCTCCCCATCCATGCACTAAGTTTTGGGGGCACTGACAGTGCTCTCTCCAGGGCAGCAGCAGTCAAGGGCTCCAGCTGCTCCCGCGGCTCTGGTGGTCACCTCGGAGCATTCCCACCCCTCTCCTGTTCCCCGCTGCTTCTGTCCCCTCCCAGCTGCACCCCACTCCTTCCTCTCACGCAGGGTGCTGCAGAGCTGACTTCAGCCTATGTGGCAACACCCTCACTTTGTCTTTCTCGGATCTGATGGGGTTTTTTTGTGGTTTCTGACCCTCCTGGGTTCCTCTGTGCTTTCCTGGGTGCTCTGGGCTCCCTTGGTTCAGCTCTCTGGGGCTCTCTTGGATTCACCTGGGCTTTCCTGGTCCCTCTGGGGCTCTCTTAGCATCACTTGAGCTCTCTTGGGATCTCCCTGGAGGTTTTTTTTTCCCCCAGTTTCTCTGAGCTTTCTTGGACTCTCTCGACCCCTCTCACTAGTGGCTTTCTCAGGTGCTTTCAGGGTGGCCATGGCACCTCTGAGCTTGCTTAATCTCTGCAGACTGTCTGGGATGCTCTTGTGTTGCCCGTTTCCCCAGGCTCTCTTGGGCTATTTCAGGCTCCCCCGGTGTTCTCAGGCTCCCCTGAGCACAGACTCCGGCTGTTCCCTGCCAGCTGGCTTCTGTCCCTCATGGTAATCCTCAAATTACCTCGTTAGACATCGCCAAGGAGGCAATGATTTCCGGACCCTGGCAGAGGATGGGAGCTGGAGGTCAGGCTTTCGTCTGGAGCTGGCTAGAGGTGCCTGGCTGCAGGAGGATCGAGGTTTGCTGGCAGGAGGGAGTGGGGGCTGTCAGTCAGCATCGTGCTTGGGGATGAACAGGTTTTGTTTCAGCCCCACGCTGAAACACAGCACAAGCAACACCCGTCAAACCACAGGCTTGATGTTCTGGCGATGAGCAGGAAGTTCTCGGGGGGCCCTGCCGAAACAGCAGCTGCTGTCAGATCGTTTCCAGTCGGGACAGGTAATCAACAAAAGCCCTGAAGCAATTTTGGAGGATGTGAAATTGGCTGGGCCAAGAAGTTGGCAGAGCCCTGCCAGGCTGCGAAGGGACCTGGGAGGTCTGGTCCTCTGTGCAGCCCTGGTTCAGGCGTCAGGCTGGTGCTGCTGGCCCGAGGCTGGGAGCCGGCACTGTCCTCTCCTTCTCTGTATTCCCGGTGCCTGGGGAGGGGAGCCGCTGGTCCCGCTGCCCGCAGGGCTCTGATGAGAGCTGTGCGCTGAGCGGGACCAGGCTACGGGGACAGAGTGTGGTCCCAGGTGTCACCTCAGCAGACACAGGGATCTGGAGCTCAGGACTGGGGCTGAGAGACAGAACTGGATCACGGGGGAGGACAAGAAGCATTGTTCTTACCTGTGGTGAGAGCTGTGCTGGTCCCCGGAGTGACCGGGAAGCTCAAACAGATTTGTGCTTCGTTAATCCAACTCTCTGCTTGGCTGCGTAGCGGTGCTCCTAGTGATGGGAGAGAAACCAGACCAGGGGCCTGGGTACCATCCCTGGGGGCTGCCCGGACCCTGGGAGGGTCCTGGGGCATTGCTGCTGACGCAGGAGTGAATGGAAATGTCACGGCATGATGAGATTTCTGAGAGGGGATCTTTATTTAACGTGGGTATAACACAAGCATTCTTCACAATAAATATGTGGCCAAAAAAGAGAGGGAGGAGACCTTCTTGGAAACCACGGGATCAGACAGAAATACAGAAACCCTCATCAATATACAAATCACAGTGAACGAACCATGGGTAGTGAATAAAAATCTCTGCAGCCTTGGTGTGTTTTGGGCACTCCCAACACCAGGCACCAAACACTGAAGTTTCAGATTCATCCGTTGCCTCATCCCCATTTCCTACAGCCTCAGCTCCGGTCCTTGCCACCCACCCACAGAGGACCTTGGAGGAGGTCCAGTCTGGACCTGTAATGCACGAACACGTCTCAGCTCCAGGTGGTAATTCCTGTGCTCCTCAGAAGAATGAGACAGAGCCTGGCCACATGTGTTGGAAGGTGCTTTCAGCACTAAAAGGACCTCTCAGAAATAGAGGGAACATCTCCCAGACCCCTCCTCTCTTAACACACGTGCAAGCTCCATCAGTGAGCCACCAGGCCAGCGTCCCTCACTGAAGCGAGTCCTGCTTGTCAAATGTATCCTATATTCAGGTTGGGTTTTACTTCTTTCAGAGCAGCCAGCTTCTGTAATGTCTCTTCATTGAATCCAGACTTCTTCAGCCTTTGGAGAGGAGAAGGAAAGAGGTTAAAGCCACACAAGCTATTGACTGTTGGCCACGACATTGCACAGCCAAAAAAAAAGGACAAAAAGCAGCCACTGTGGGGTTTTTCTGGTGTTGTCTGGCCCCTGTCCTAGCTGGCTTTTTCTGCTTCAGCAAGCAGGGAGCGTGGGGGAGACTGAGGCTAGGGCTGGTCCGTGGAGCCCTCTCGGTTGGGTAACCACAGCTCCACCAAGGCACTGGGCACCCGGCAGGGTCCTGCCCTGGCAGCCAGAGTTGGGCTCCATGGTCCCAGCGTTCACTTAGCTGGCTCAAGTCAACCCCTGCCTTGCCTCTGCCCGCCACGCCGGGCAAGGAGTTGGCATCGGCAGGGCCAGCCCTGGGGCGAGAAAGGTGCCGTCATACGGAGCAACCATCTCTGCTGCCTGCTTTGGGGCTGATGAAACATGTTCCGCCCCCCCCCCCCCCCCCCCCCCCCCAGTTTTGTGCATTGGCAGCGTGTCCCGAGACGTTACCGACCGCTTGAGGAAGGCAGTAGGTCTAATCACACTAATTCCAGAAGTGAGCAGCTGGTAGAGCTGCGGGGGGACGGCAGGGCAGCTGCCTGCTAGCTGGCAGGAGGCAGCGCCAGCTCTGGCTGCCGATGCGGCACTCTCCAGATCGAGCTGCCCAGCACCCCGCCGTCCCGAGATGCCTTTGGAGAAGGGCGCCTGGAGCAGCCGTAGCTTCACAGAAAACACTCTCCCACCTCGTAGGGCAGGCTGGGAGCCCCGGCGTGGGGAGGCTCACGTCACATTTGGTCTGTCCCCGTACCCACGGGGAGCAGCCCCGTGGCCAGAGGAGCTGAAAGTCCCTTACCACAGCCTCTGCAAGAAGCAGGTGGGATGCCCGAGCGCCTCGCACAGCAGCTGCGCCCCGCCGTCTCCCAGGTCGTTCTCGCTCAGGTCCAGATGCTCCAAGCTCCGGCTGGCGCTGAGCACAGTGCAGAGGTCCTTGCAGCAAGCGCCGGTGAGTCGGCACTGCCACAGGCTGCCGGGGAGGCGTTTGGAGAAAGGAGACACGTGGACATTTCATGCACAGTCCTTCACAGCCAGAAACCTTGCCTGTGCTGCCAACCCACCCAGCCCAGGTCCTCTGGATGCCTGGAAATAGCTTCCGGGGGGGGACTTGCTCCAAAGCCTTGCTCCAGGCTTCTTGTGAGGTCTCTGAGGCTGGATATAATCTCCCCAGGATGGGGAACATCCCTTCAGATGGGCATGGGCAAGACTGGGCTTCCTCTTGACTGGGGTACCCCGTGATTACTTCTCACAACCACAAAATACGATGGGGGTGGTCTTTAAGGAGCAAACGTCTATGTACGTGCACCTGAAATGTGCTGGCGGATGGAACAACTGCAGCTGGGGCAGTGAGCGTACGGCTGCTTCGCCTGGGAGAGCTTTAAATCCTAGTTATCTTATCTGGGTGATAATAAATAATCTCATCTAGCCAATAAATAAATAATTTTATATTTTTAAGCTGTTAGCACCCTGCCTATCGAAGCTCTTGGCACCCACCCCAAGATGTTCAAACTGCCCTGGAGAGGGATGGTGACTGGCCGTAAGGAGACTCATCAGGGCAGCACAGGTGAGCGGCAGATGGTCCCTGCAGAGAGCATCCTCCCAGCCCCGGGAACCCCCGGGAGCCCCTCACCTCAGCGTCTGCAGCCGGCAGGCAGGATCCCGCAGGCCCTCGCTCAGCCGCCGCACGCCTCCGTCCCCCAGCTCGTTGTCGCCCAAGTGCAGCTCCGTCAGGCTGGGGCTGGCGGGGAGCACCGCGGCGAGAGCCCCGCAGCTCACCTCCGTCAGGCAGCACCGCCACAGCCTGCGCGGGGGACAGGCGGCAGAGAGGGGCATCATCATGGCCGCTCCGGCAGCCCAGCAGCCCGGCTGCCCGCTGAAATGCAAGGACAGTGCCCGCAGCCCCCGTCCACGCTGACTGCACCTTTGCCCCGGGGGCCGATGGGGACAAGAACATCTCAACGGAGAGAAACTGCCCCCGCTCTCAAGGTGCCTCGCTTTATATTTCCTCCCAAATCTTGTAGGTTTGTCCTCTTTGACTCCTGTAGTTACAGGTGTGGGCAGCACCCAGAGGCCCCTGAAGGCACTGGCTGGTGGCGAGGGGTTTCTCAGGTCCTGCAGGACCTAGAAGCTGCCATCTGCCCCAGCAGAGGCACATCTCCCATCCAGGGGCACTGCAGCCCCCTCCCCTCGGCTCAGCATCACTACTGGAGCTCAGGAGCTTAAAACCTCTGCCAGACTGAAGGGCTGCATCACCCATCTCCCTCCTCTCTGGCTCCAACACTGTTCAAAGCAAAGGTGCTGCTCACCACCCCCAGTTAGCTACCCTGCCTTCCGTACCTCCACCAGCCAAGCCCAGACCCTTTTTGCCAGGGGGTCTGTGCGGGTGGGGAGATGTTGCCTGAGCCCTGGGAAATGCCACTGACTCCAATTTTACCACTCTTGCTGCACAGCCTCTCCGCAGCCTGTTCTCCTGCCCGGCTTTCCGCTACCTGTGTTCGTAGGATGGCTGAGATGGGGCTCGTTCGTAGCTCCAGAGGAAAAGTGGGTAAAAAGCTCAAGTGTAAAAGCAGATGGGAAAACCAGAGCTGTCACAGTGGTGGTGGCTCTGGTGAAAGATGGCACGTCACCTTTGTTCTGCGGGGCTTAGGAGGGCAGCCAGCCCTACCCAGTGCTGTGTAGCCCAGGAGCGCGTTACGTCCTCCGAGCGCTGGACAGTAATTGCTTTCTATTTTTGACTTGCAGACATCCCGCTTGCAGAGGCTCTTGGTGCCCGCCCAGCGATGCCCCCCGGGAGCCCCTCACCTCAGCGCCTGCAGCCGGCAGGCAGGATCCCGCAGGCCCTCGCTCAGCCGCCGCACGCCTCCGTCCCCCAGCTCGTTGTCGCCCAAGTGCAGCTCCGTCAGGCTGGGGCTGGCGGGGAGCACCGCGGCGAGAGCCCCGCAGCTCACCTCCGTCAGGCAGCACCGCCACAGCCTGCGCGGGGGACAGTGCCGTGGCTAAGCTGGGCTCGACCCCCTGGCAGCCGCTTCTCTCTGAAAACCACCGGCTGCTTTTTGAGCCCAGGGATGTTTAATTAGCGCAGCTCAGGGGGAGCAACGTGGCGCAGCAGGGGCCGAGCAGCACGCCCAGCCGCAGGGCCACCCCTGCCCTCACTCACACCCTAAAAGCACCTGCTGGGAACAGCCACAAAGCAGGACCCGCCAGCCCGACGCCCCATACCAGAGCTTTTGCACGCTGCAGCCGGGTCCCGCTAGCACCCCGCACAGCTCCCGCACGCCGCCGTCCTCCAAGGGATTGTCACTCAGGTCCAGCTGCACCAGGCTGGGCACGGTGCCCAGCACGGCGGCGAGGTCCTTGCAGCCAGCGGCCGTGAGGTTGCAGCAGCCCAACCTGCGGGAGAGACGGCGGTGAGGCTGCCTGCCCGACGGTGCTGTGGCCCTCTTTTCCATCGCCCCAGGTTGGAGGAGACCTGGCCAGTGTCCCCTGCCTGAGCCCGGGCATGGACGTGGCTCCTGCAGTGGCTCTGGGGACACTGCGCTGGAAAAGAGAGGGGAGCATCTCACTGCCCTCTCCCCATCCCTCTCCCAAAGCTGGCGCGCCTGTATCTGGTGTTCACTGGCGTGTGCTGCTGACTTTCCTTGTTCGGCATCCCTGGGTGCAGTGATGCTGAGAGCGGCTCGAACGCGCTCCAGAGTGCAAAACACAACCCAAATCGTCAAACTCTAAGGGACAAAATGCCGAAGTGCAGGTGCAAGACGGTACCCGGCAGCAATCCCGCTGTGCTGGAGTGTGGGAATGGAGAGGACCAGACAGCGTCCACTCAACCAGGGAGTAAAGGTTTGGGGCAAACAACTAACATTGCTTGAATGGGTGAGACCAACCCACCTCACTTTTGAAGTTTCAGAGAGGTTCCCTCTTTCAAATCTGGTTGTCCAGGCTGAATTTACACCAGGGGAAAATGGGGGAAATGGAAACACCCAAAAAAAAAAATGGAGGGGAAAATGCAGACACCACTACGGGACGGTTCATCCCCTTCCCAGAAATGGTCCGTGGGATGAATCTGCTTCTGCAATTACGTGTTTCTGCATGGTGCGTGGCCTGCCCGGGCACACAGGGACCCGAAAACACCCACCGCTGCAGGGCAAGAGCCCGGGGAGAAGGTGCCTGGGATGCACAGAGACACGCACAGGCAAGCAAACAGCAGGAGCAGTAGCGCAGACCTCTCCTCTAACTTTTCCACCTGGCCTAGGCACTGAGAATGAGTTGTCTCTCTTACTTTCCTACAGTGTCCTAGCAGAGACTCATTCATTTGAAAACGTGGAACTAAATTATATTGATGGAAAAGGTGATAATAAGGGGCAGGCCCCTGCAACAGGTAGGTCCGCAATGCCTCAAGCTATCTTCGGCAATGGCAGCATCGGTAAATGGGCCTTTCTCATTCCTTTTTCTTTTTTCCTCCCTCTTCCAGGCTCGCAAGGAGAAGAGACAAATGGTCCTGCAGCCTCTTGGGCTGGCGACGTCCCTTACCGCAGCGTCTGCAGCTGGCAGGCACCGTGTCTCAGCCCCTCGCACAGCAGCTTCATGCCGCCGTCCCTCAGGTCTTCGTTCCCAGCCAGGTCCAGCTCCGTCAGGGTGGGGTTTGTGCTGAGAACGGAGGCCAGAGCCCCGCAGCAGGCGCCTGTGAGCTGACACTGATCAAACCTGCAAGAGAGATGCGGAGAGGAGCCACGGGGCTCGGCACAGCTGCCCTGCCGCGTGGACACACCAACCAACCCCTTGCTGACATAGCTACCACTGATGATGTCCACAAACCAGGCTGGTCTTCACGGATGGCCTCCTGGGAGCAGGAGAAGAGCCCATCCCGCCCTGCAGCGAGCCGTGGCGGCGCGTGGTCATCCTCCCCGTGCCGCGAGGAGACCCAGCCGGGCTGGCTGGGGTTTGCTTGTTTTCCCGTTTCACCCGGCAGAGAAGAGCGAGGTACCTTAACGTCTTTAATTTACAGCCCGATTTTTCCAAGGCTTGACAAAGCAGGTGGATAGGTGACTGCTGCCCCTCCTCTTGCTGTTTTTCCCTGAAAACAAAGAAGAGATGCATCCTATTCCTAGTCCTACTCCTACTCCTATTCTATTCCTATCTTATTCTATTCCTATCTTAGTCTATTCCTATCCTAGTCTATTCCTATCCTAGTTTATTCCTATCCTAGTCTATTCCTTTCCTATTCTAGTCCCATTCCTATCCTATCCCTGTTACTATCCTATCCCTGTTCCTATCCTATCCCTGTTCCTATCCTATTCTATTCCTGTTCTGTTCTATTCTATTCTATTCTATTCTATTCTATTCTATTCTATTCTATTCTATTCTATTCTATCTTATTCCTATTCCTATTCCTATTCCTATTCCTATTCCTAATCTATTCCTATTTCTATCCCTATTCCAGTATTGCTCCTTGGCCACCGGCTGTGTCCCTAGGTCACACCCGTGTCCCCTTGCCGATGTGCCCGGCACGGCGGGAGGACCAGCCTTGCCGTGGGCTCCTCTGCGGGGGTCATCACAGATCTTTGGGCTCTAAGGGGTTTGCCGCTTTGCGGCTCGGGACCTTACGCACCGATACGCCTGCTTGGCCGGCTGCGGCCCCGCACAGTCCTCGGGTTCGTCCCACAGAAAGGAGCAGTGCCCCAGGTCAAGCGACTCCAGCTTGGGGAAGTTTTTTACGCTGAAGGAAAGGACCATTTGATCGAAGCGGTTAAGGTTGAGCCCTCGTAGGTACACCCCCGTGAAAGGATCCAAGGCGGTCGCTACAAAACACTCGTCCTGGAGCTCGTACAGACAGTGGCAGACCTCCAGCTCGCGAATCACCGCCGTCTCCTGCGTCAGAAGAGCTAGGGCTGTTTTCTGGCTGTTTTGAAGCCACGCCAGTAATTCCTGCGTAATCCTGGGTGCGATTTTACACCCCATCTCCTCCTCCAGCTCCCTCCTGCGTTCCTTGTTTAAGAGCCCGAAGAGGAACCGCACAGTTAGCATGAAGTAGTTCCTGGAGTTGTCGTAGCTGTCCAGCAGCTCCTTCACGTCCCTGGTGGGACTGGCGGGGGGTTCCCACGCCTCCCCTTCATCTTCCAGCAGGTAGAAGAGCGCCGCAAAAAACTCCTGGAAGCTGAGGTGGATGAAGCTGTAGGTGCTGACGCAGGAGATGTCCTTCTGGAAGAGGTGTTCGTTGAGGAGGAGCGGGAGGGCTTCTCGCTGGTCCAGCGCATACCCCTGCACCTCCTTCTCCTCAAAAAGGACCTTTTGCTTCCAGATGCCGTCGGCCGCCAGGCAGCACAGCCTCCTGAGCACCGCGGGCATGCCTCGCTTCAGCTGGCCGCTCAGAGACCGGAGCAGGGCGGAGAGGTAGAGGATGTAGATCCCCGTCGTAGTCTTGGGGCTCTGGGCGAGACCCCCGGTGCGGCTGAGCTGCTGCTTCATGACGGTGCAGACGATCCAGCACACGATGGGCACCAGGCACATGGTGAAGAGCGTCTCGTTCCCTTTGACGAACTGGAAGGCGGCAGCTGCCTGCTCTGCGTTTTCGAAAAACCTGTGGAAATACTCCTTCCTCTCTGCCTCCGAAAACCCCAGGATTTCAGCGTAGCGCTCGCACTCCAGGCACTTGCCCAGTTTCTGCAGGGCGGCCGGCCTCGTGGTGACGAGCAGGGAGCTCTCAGGCAGGAGCCTCCTGCGGAAGAGGCTGCTCAGGGTGATTTCCACCGGCCTCTTCTCCCAGACCTGGGAGCACAGCTCGGACTGGGGCCGGTCAAAGGAAAAGCGGAGCTCGTCGAAGCCATCGATCACGAACAGGAGCCTCTCCGGCTGCCCCAGCATCTCGGTGAGCGGCGGAGAGCTGCTGGGACAGCACTGGGTGATGAGGTCGGCCACGCTGGCCTGGCTGGTGAGGAGGTTGCCCTCCCGGCAGTGGATGTAGAAGACGTAGTCAAACTCCGCAAACAGCTTGTCGGACGCCCAGTCCAGCATGATCTTCCTGGCTGTCATCGTCTTGCCCACGCCCGCGGCTCCCAGGAGCACGACCACCTTGGGGGTCCAGCCATCAGGGCCGGGCTTGAAGAGGTCGCCGACAGCGACGGAGGAGCTGGCTTGCTCCTTCATGATCTCCGCGTGCCTCCGTCCCATGGCCATGATCTCGTGCTCCCGTTGCTCTTCGTCGCGGTGCTTGTTGACAATCACCAGCTTCGAGTACCTGGCGTTCAGGCTCACGTTATCGCCCACCCGGGCGTTTTGGTCCTTTATGCAGCTGTACGCCTGGCGAATGGCTTTTTTGTAATTCCTCCGGTAATCTGGAAGGGTGGGAGGTCACCTCACGCATCTGCAGACCGCGGGGCGAGCAGCGGCAGAGCCCCCCGTGCTTTTCCCCGCCAGCACCTACCTGGTGACGATGAAACCAGCAGAGGCCCCAGGGCTGGAAGAGAAAGGGGTGTTAGTGGGCAGCATCACTGAGCCCCCGACACTCCCAAATCCTCTTCCAATCTCCTCCTCCCTGGAGGAGCCCCCCTCACCCTGCCATGGGGACCCCCAGCCCACTGCCCTTTCCATAGCATCCTCCTGGCCCCAAACACGGGCTCTTGCAGACGCAACCCCCAGGACAAAGTGCCCGGGACCCCGCGGGATGCTGCACTCGCCGGGGAGCCTCTCAGCCTTCCCACCTTTCTCTCTGCTTTCCCGGAGCAGGGCAGCGGCGTTGCGGAGCTGGATGTGCTCAAAGACAGCTATCGCCACATCCAGGGCAGCCTCCCCACCGTAGAAATCCAGCATGAGGTTCTTCGTATCCATCCAGTCGGCCTTCTCCAGCCGCCCCCAGGGAATGCAGCACCTGCCCCGCAGGTCTCCGTGCGCCAACGCGTCCCGAAATTTTTTAAAATCCAGCTCGGAGAGGTCTTCCAGGGCCCGGAGCAGCAGCTCCCCAGCAGTGCCCTGGGGGCTGTCTCTGCTCGGGGCACAGCTCCTGCTGCCGCGCAGCCCCATGGGGAGAGCCTCGACACCCGGCCAACACACAGCCCCGTGCCTGTGATGGGGGAACGAGGTTTGGGGGAACGAGGTTTGGGGGAACCGCTCTGCAAGGAGCCTCCCCGACCCCGCAGCCCTGCCCCATCCTGGTCGTGCTGTCTCTGCCCCGGGGGAGCTGTGCCCCCCCGCCGCCCCCAGCCTCGTC
This sequence comes from Aptenodytes patagonicus, assembly GCF_965638725.1. NCBI lineage: Eukaryota > Metazoa > Chordata > Aves > Sphenisciformes > Spheniscidae > Aptenodytes > Aptenodytes patagonicus. The sequence goes on along the minus strand of NC_134955.1, from coordinate 207,474 downwards.
CTCCCTGCTCCGCTCCCCAGGGGCTGGGGCTGTGGGGCTGGCTGCCCCCAGCCAGGCACCATGGTCCTGCCTGCTGTACCCCTGCCTGCTCCCCCAGCCCAGACCATCCCCTCCAGCGTGAGCATGAGGAGCAGTGGGGCAGCAGTCCAGAGGCTTGCCACCAAAGCCTCGCTAGAGCCATTTCCCACCACATGGGCAGTGTCCCTACCGGCAGAGCGATGTCCCCACCAGGAGAGCTGTAGCCCACCGTGAGAGCCATATCCCCACCAGCAGAGCGATGGCCCCACCAGGAGAGCTGTAGCCCACCGTGAGAGCCGTATCCCCACCGGCAGAGCGATGTCCCCACCAGGAGAGCTGTAGCCCACCGTGAGAGCCATATCCCCACCAGCAGAGCGATGGCCCCACCAGGAGAGCTGTAGCCCACCGTGAGAGCCATATCCCCACCAGCAGAGCGATGGCCCCACCAGGAGAGCGGTGGACCTACCAGGAGAGCAGTGTCCCCACCAGAAGAGCAATGTCCTCACCAGAAGAGTACCATCCTCACCAATAGAGCCATGTCCCCACCAGGAGAGCAGCGTCCCTACCAGGACATCAGTGTCCTCACCAGGAGAGCCACATGCCCACGAGGACATCCGTGTCCCCACCAGAAAAACCAATGTCCCACCAGGGTCACAGCCGGGCAGCTGGCCCTGCTCTGGAGCAAGGCTGCTTCAGCCTGTGTGGGACCCGCCGAGCAGTGCCACCGAGCCGGCGGGTTTGCAGGGACGGCTGCAGACTTTCATCACATGGGGAAAACCAAGCCGGTGAGCTGCACGAGCGCTCCGATTTCCTGTACGGGCAGAGTTTTGCTTTCAAAATGTGCCACTGTTTCCTTCCCTCTCAGGTCAAGGTTCTCACACTTCACATCCTTTCTGCACCCCATTTATCCTCCCCTTTTCTTCTCTTTTCTTCTTAGCGCCGGCTCCTTCCTTCTCACGCTGCAGCGGAGGGTTGTGCTGAAGGCACGGAGACCTCGGTGCCCAGCTGCGGCGGCTCAGCTGCCGGCAAGTCCTGCTCAGCTTGGGACACGCCGGTGAGCCAAAACAGCCAAGGCTGGGCCAGGTGGAGGGTAGGTGGTGGCTTTTGCCACTTCTCCTTGAAATTCATCTTGCCACAGAGCCGAACACCAGTTGTGGTGGCCCACCTCCAGGGAAGGGTCTGGTCCGCTGGCCCATCGCTAGCTTCACCAGATGGTGGAGGCGGCTCTGCTCTCCCCTGGGGACTCAAACAGGCAGCGGGGTCCTGTGGTGGGAATGGGTCACATCACGGCCGTTTTGGTCAAGCAAAAAGCTTGAAAAACTCAGGCTGCCATACAGACCTAAAATCCAGCGGGACCCACCAGAGCTGCTGCCAGGGGAAAGGGCAGGCTGAGGAGCAGCCCCGAAGGTGAAATTCAGGCTGAATTTGGGCTGCAATCCCAACCCCCCCAGCCATTTGCACGCTCCTGGCAATGACAACGAGCCACAAGCCAACAGCCGTGAGCGGCTTCGTCAGCACACGGCCCGTTTGCAGGAGCCAGGTCAGAGTGCAAAAGCCTCTCGAGCAAAGGTGGCCGGCACTGTGGGGAGGGCACGCTGGGCGGGCGGGTGGGGGCAAGGTGGCCAAGCCCCCCCTGGAAACGCGTCTGCGGACCCGAGCGAGGCGCAGGCAGGAGTACGCAAAAAAAAAACCCACACCCAACTCTTTCTGAGGCTGAAACTACAAAAAGGCCTCCAAAGTGACTTTGCAGGAGATAACGACGTGTAGGGTGTGAAAAGAAACCGAGAGCAGGCGCTGCCCCACCTACAGCTCCTGCCTGCGCAACGGCGCTGATGTTGTTAGTGTTTGCAGAGAAAAACTGATGTATCCCAGAGGGAAAGTTCCAGCCACCCTTACTGCAGCCGCGTCCCATGCAAGCGCGAAGACAAATCCCACAAGAGCAAAACCTGCAAAGCATTTCGAAGCTGTAACACCCCACCCTGGCATGGACGTGCCGCGCTCGACTCCGAAAGCTGCTTCAGGTTTGGGATTTCTGCCACCAGCTCGTAATTACAAAGAGTGACAGCCAAAGGAAAAATGTATCTTGGATGGAGAAAGACCCAGCAGAAGTCAAACAAAGCCCTGCTGCTGCCAGGATCCCGGCGCGCTCCCATTTCCCTGAGTTTTACCCATCTTACAGCGATGGCGCTCAGGCTGGGTTAAATTAGTGCAAACTCATTAATGGTTGTGGAGCTTTTTTCTTTTTTTTTTTAAAAAAAAGTTAAGGACTGGTCTAATGTATTGAGAGTGATCCTGGGGAAACTGAAAGCCAGTCCTGCTCGACGCTGGTTTTATTGCTTGAATATCGGTGGTGCAGAAGCTGGACGCACCGTGGGTGCAGCGAGGTTTCGCGGGGTGGAGGGCGACCACCCTGCTTTGTGGTCTGCCCGGCAGCGCCTGCGAGGGACTTCGGCCCCAGCCCCGGGGCCGGCGGCAGTGACCGATGCCAGGCGCGGGGGCCGCGCGGCGCTCCGCCGGCTGCTCGGCGCAGCCGCAGCCCGTGGCTCTCACCGGCTACCCTTCCTCTGAACTTCCTGCCCCGCGGGGGGAAGCCCAGGGCTGTGGTTTGGCAGGTGCCGCTCCCAAAGGCGCGGGGATGGGGCCTCGCCGGCAGCCTGAAACGACACCGCTTCATCCCTCGCCGCTGCGCCGCCAGCCAACCTCGGTCCTCCGGCAAAAGCCGGCGGCTGGTGAAACCCGTGGGCACGCTCGGCAACGGGGGCCAGGAGAGGACGCGCGATGCGCCCAAGCCCTCCTCCTCCGGCTCTCCCCGTTGCTCCCCGGCACGGGAAGGCGTGTGGCCACTGGCATCACCCGCAGCCCCGTTTCGTGCCCGGGTGCTGGCAGCGGAGGCGGATACAGTAAACCTTTTTTTTTTTTTTTTTTGAGGGGCCGTAGGCACTGCCCCGGACATCACCGCAGCCGATACGCCTGGCCGGGGCCTGCGAGAGCCCACGCCGGGGTCCGGGAGGATGCTGCGGGGAACATGGGCCGTGTGTCCTACCGCCGCTTCAGGCTGCAAACCGAGAGCTGTGCTGCCTGCCGATGTGCCGCGGAGGCTGGGGCAGCTCCTGTTTGTGACCGACAGCTTTGACCACCCGTCAAAAGAAGAGATGAAACCATTCCTCTCCTTTCCTCCTCCCCTCCAAAGCTGGAATGCATGCGGATTAAACAAAGGGGGCTATCAGATGCTGCCTGCCCTGAAAGAGATAAAGCCCTGAATATAAGGCAGATTTATCGAGCCAGGCTCCTTGGAGCCGTCCCAGGCTCCTGGGGACCGGGGTGAGCCCGGCTGGCGGCTGCGGGCAAGCGGGGCCGAGCCTTGGGGAGCCGGATGCGGGAGAGGGGGGCTGCCTCAGTGCCAACGCCTCCCCCAAAAAGGGGAGGGGGAAGAAAAATTGGAAAGGGGGGCTGGAAGCAAGCTTGGAGCAATCCTCCGAAAAGCCAGCGCTCTCCCGCCTGTGGCTCTGTCCCAGAAATGCTGTTTCAATGGGGCTGGGCTCTCGCAGGGGGGCTCTGTGGGCGATGCGCCGTGAGCGTCCTAACCCCAGCTCCAGGGGAGCCGGTGGCAGCTCCTTCAGGGATGCTGCCCAGGCACCGCGGCGGTGTCCCCGCGGCTGTGACCACAGGGGGTTTGGCGAGGGGGCCGCGAGCCGAGCTCCGCTGTGCCGCTTGGCCCCGAGGGCCGTTGCGAACAAGCCCCAGTGGGGTAATTTGCTAGTTTATTGCTGCCGACGTAGCCCGAAATGCTGGGGGGGGGGGGTGGAAAAAAACTCAGCGCTAATAGATGCTGGGGAGAGATCTGCAGCCAGGCTTGGGTCTTATCTCTAATTATGTGTCTGTCTGAGCTGCAGCTGGCTCCTGGGATGTCTGGGTGTATTCGGCTCCTGGAGTTTCCCTTGAAGCCTGCTGGGAGCCCGGGCTACGAGCAGCGCCAATTAATACCCACCACGGGGAGAGGCGGCCGCACGCCGTCTGGCTGCAAGCCGCCGCGGCGAGGAGGAGCTGTCCCGCGGGACGTGGGGAGCAAACAGCCCCCGGGCGATGCCGCTGAAATACGGGGATCCGGCCGGTGGTTTCAGCTGGGGAGAAGGAGCGACTCCATGAAAACAGCAGGAGAAAATTAAAACAAGGAACCCACCCCCACCCCAAATGCGGGCAGGCTGGGTTTTGAAAGTGCCTCTTTTCCAAAAATTCCATAGCCATGGTGTTGGAACGTCTCCAGAGCAAAACATGGGCATCCTTGTGATCCGAAAAGGCCATTTTCATGGTAAAAAGCCAGCCGTGGGGAGGAGGGCAGCTTGCTAAAACCCGCTTCGTCCCCTCCCCATCCAAAAGGAGAAGAGAAACAGAATTTTTCGGCTTGTGCAGAGCAAAACAATCAGTGTCAACCTGAGGCATTTTCCAGGTCTGCAAGCAGGGGAAAAAATAAAAGCACATTTCAGCTTATAGCAGGCTGGAGGCGGGGGTTGTGTGCCGGGTTAGGCAGGCTTTTAAATGGAGATGCTGCCGTCCCTGCTGCAGCCACCACCGCTGCAACCCCCCCGGGCCAGCGGGTCCCTGCGGCCTGGGTGCACTGGGGTGAAAACAGCCGGGTAATGTCGCTCCCGGTTTGAGCGGGCTGCCTTATTTTTCCCCTCTGCCGATACGTAATTTGTTTCTGTTTTCAGAGCCCGGGAAACCCTGATTCACCCCATCCCACGGGGGATGCTTCCCGGGGACGGGGGGCGGTGCGGGGAGGGCTGGGGACCGGCCAAGCCCGTGGCGGGGAGGGGGGCAGGGTGCCACCCCTCTTCCCGCTCCATCCCGCCCGGATGCCTCGGCCATTTGGGTGCGGGTCGTTGTCCCCCCCCCCCGGGCTGGGGTGTCCCCGGGGCGGAGACATTTCTACCCTCCACTGTCTCTATCGCTCCGGCGGCTTTGCATCCTGCTCTCCTGTTGCTCAGAGATGTGGAGGCAGTTGCTAAGAGACACCGAAACGTCAGTATCTGGCCCTCAAGGAAAAAAAAAGAGAAAAAAAAAAAGAGACAGAGAAAGAGAGAGACAAGGGAGGACGAGGAGGAGGAGGGGAGGAAGGAGGTGGGGAAAGACCTGCTCCCATTGCCAGGCTCGGCAGCAGCCTTGGCCGCGGCTGCGGGAGCCGCTCTCCCAACTTGGCGGCCTCCGGGGCGAGGGTGGCCGCCCGGGGACCCCCGCCTCACCGCCCAGGCCCGGCGGCCGTGGGGAGCCGAGCCCCTGCTCATCCCCTGGCCGGCGTGAGTACCCCAGGGGGACCCCCGGCACCGCTGGAGGGATCGGGGGCCTGTGGGGAAGGGGGGGTGGCTGGGGCGGCGGTGACCCCTGCCCCCGGTAAGATGGGGTGGTGGGGAGAGGACGGAGCCGGGGAGGGCATGGGCGAGGGAGGAAGGAGAAAAGATGGCCAGGCGACGGGGGGCACGAGCAGGCCGGGCGGCGGGGCTGCCAGCGCGGGGGATGCCATGCCGGGGGGGGGGGGGGGGGGGGACACGACGGGACACGGGACCCCGGGTGGGTGCTGGGGAGGGGCTTACCCCCACGAAAGCCGGGCGGGGAGGGTGTCCCCGGCACCGGGCTGAGCGGTGGCGGCAGGGGTCTGGCAGGGGGGCTGGGGAGCGGGCACCCCCCCCCCGGCTCTGCCCATCGCTGGCAGGGATGGCCGGGATGAGCTGACCAAGGTCAGCAGGGTTGGGGGGGGCTCTTTTTTGGCTGAAATCCCCGGGGGGGGGGGGGCTTGGAGGAGTGGGGTGGCCCCGGCGTGGGGGGCAAGGGGAGGGTGCGGGTGCCCCGGGCTGCACAAGCCGCGGCCCCCCAGCAGGGCGTGTGGCTAGCACGGCTTTCTCCTGCCCCTCTTCCTCGCAGGCAGCCGAAAACGGCCCGACGCCGGCCCCACCGGTGCCCCGGGGCTCGCAGACCGTCGTGCCCCCGGGGGGGGATTTAGCGTGCCCCCCGAATGCCGCCGGGATGTCCGGAGCATCGCTTTGCTAGCTCGGAGCCCGGCCCTGCTCCTGAACACCGCTGCCAGCAGCCCTCGGCGTGAGCGGGTGGGTGGCCCTTTCCCCGTGGCGGGATGGCCCCCGCCGCCCCGTGAGGGTCCGGGCCTCCCCGCCGGTGCCCGCCGGGTGGGGGTTCGCCGCCGCCCCGCCATGCTGCTGGGCCCCTGGCTGGTGGCGGCAGCGGCGGCGGCGGCGGTAGCGGCGGGCGCCGGGGCGGGCTGCCCGGTGCTGTGCACGTGCCGCGGGCAGGCGGTGGACTGCAGCGGGCAGCGGCTCTTCTCGGTGCCCCCCGAGCTGCCGCTGGACACCGGCAACCTCAGCCTGGCCCACAACCGCATCGCCAGCATCCCGCCGGGCTACCTGGCCTGCTACGGCCAGCTGCGGGCCCTCGACCTGCGCAACAACTCGCTGGCGGCCCTGCCGGCCGGGCTCTTTCTGGGGGCTCGCCGCCTGGCCCACCTCGACCTCAGCTACAACAACTTCAGCCTGGTGGCGGCCGACATGTTCCTGGAGGCCAGCGGGCTGCTGCGCCTCGACCTCAGCCACAACCCTGGCCTGCGGCGGGTGCACCCCCAAGCCTTTCGGGGCCTGGCCCAGCTGCGGGAGCTGGATCTCAGCTACGGGGGGTTGTCGGCCATCAGCCTCGACGCCCTGGAGGGGCTGCCGGGGCTGGTGGGCCTCCGCCTGGGGGGCAACCCCTGGGTGTGCGGCTGCGCCATGGAGCCCTTCCTCAAGTGGCTGCGGGGACGCATCCAGCGCTGCGCGTCGGGTAGGTGCCGCGTGTCCCCCAAAGCCCCCACCCGCCCCGCGTTTCGGGGGCCCGGCGGCCGAGCCCTGACGCCGCTCCCCCGTCAGATTCGCAGCTGGCCGAGTGCCGGGCCCCCCCCGAGGTGGCGGGAGCCCCCCTGCTCTCCCTGACGGAGGAGAGCTTCCAGGCCTGCCACCTCACCCTGACGCTGGACGACTATCTCTTCATCGCCTTCGTCGGCTTCGTCGTCTCCATCGCCTCGGTGGCCACCAACTTCCTGCTGGGCATCACCGCCAACTGCTGCCACCGCTGGAGCAAGGCCAGCGAGGACGAGGACGTTTAGGTACCGCCGCCATCGCTGACGTCCCCCCCAGACCCGGCCACCCCGGCGGGGACGCCTGACTGTGCCTTGTCCTCATCCCCTCCCGCCGCCCCCCGTACCAGGGCGGCCCTCGAGACGCCGGCCCAGCCGTGGCGGGGGAGACCGGGGGACGGATCCTCTTCCTTTTGCCCCAAAACGGGGAGTTTTTGCCCCAGCGGGCACCCTCCAGGATTGCTTCCCCTCCCCACTCCACCCAGCACCGTGAGCTTGAACCACCCCTGTTCCTGCTACCCAGGGCCAGTGGAGGCAGCGGCACGGGGTCCTGTGGGGGTCCCATGGGAGCCTCCGTGCAGTGCCGGTCGGTGGGGGCCGGGGAGCAACCCCCCCTGTTTAGGAGAGAGACCCCCAAGAGCAGCGTGTGTGTGCCTTGGGGGATGCCAGCCGCCCACCCTGGGGGAAACCCAAGGAAATCCCCGCTTTCAGCCCAAAAGCAGCACCGGTGGAGCCCCCCCCCAGAATCCTGCCCACACTCTCCAGCCTCCCCGAAAAGGGGGGGGGGGGGGGGGGGGGGGGGGGGGGGCCAAGCCCAGGACCTGGTGCCCGCACCCAGCTCGGCACCACTGCTCCCACGGGAGGGACCCGGGGGGACGCCTGCGCCTTGCCGGTGACACAGGGCCATGCCGGGACAGCACCGGGGCCGTCGTGCCCAGCGGCAGGCCAAGCTGCGAGCATCTCCTGGGGGCGGCTTTCCCGGCCACGTTTCGGTCCTTGCTTTTCTCTTCCAAAGTCTCACACAGGTTCGGGGCCAAACCGGGCACTGAGCATCGGCCGGTGGCTGGGGGAGCCCATCGCCTCGTCCCTGCTTGCCGATGTGGGAAGGTTGGGAGGCGAAAGGAACGACAAAAGAAAGACAAAAAAGACAAAAAAGAAAAAAAAAAAAAAGCCAACGACCCCTCTGTCCGGCTGGGGCGGCCGCCGTCCCCGTGCGCGTGTTTTACACCGTCTTCGTGGCCGGTCCCGTGGCCAGCGCGTGTTGGGCACAGGAGCGGGGCTGAGGGGGGCTCGGCGCCTCCCAAGAAGGGTCTGCCCGTGAGTTGTTTTATTTTCTTACCGCGTTCCCCCCGCACACACACACCCCCCCGCCGTGTGGAGGTAGAGTGTAGATGTGGGTGCAGTTTAAAACCAAACCAACCGAAAAAAAAAAAAAAAAAAAGGAGAAAAATGGGGAAAAATGAGGCAACGTGGTGGCTCGGTGATGCCATCCCCACCGCCGAGCATCTCCCGGGGCTGGGACCCCTGGTAGCAGCATGGAGGCAGAAGGCTGGGTGCACAACTCAGTGTCACCCCCGGCGCCGTGCCGGTGGTGCCGGTGGTAAGACCCCGTGGGGATGTGGCCTCGCTCAGGCTCCTGGGCCCCTCGCCAGGTCCTGCGCCAGGCCGGGGGGAGGCGGGTGTCCTCTGACGGGCCGCCCTGAGCTGCGGTGAGGCAGGGCTGCACCCGTGGTGGGGTGGGACCCACGGCGAGGTTGCACCCCTGGCGAGCTTGCACCCACTGTGAGCTTGCAGCCACGGCGAGGTTGCACCCACGGCGAGCTTGCACCCACGGCGAGCTTGCACCAAAGGCAAGGCTGCACCCCCATCGTGGCTGCACCCCCAAGCCCCGCGCCCACAGGAGGGCAGCAGCCCCCAGCGCTGCGTCCCGGGAAGGGGCACTTGGGCTCTTTTTTCTTTCTTTTCTTTTTTTTTTTCCCCTTTCTTTTTGGTAAGTCTGAGACATCCCCCCCCAAACACCCTCTGGACACCGAGGACAAGACGCGTCCCTCCACCGGCAGTTCCTGGCCTCGTTCGGGGGGGACAGCGGAGGAAGAGCGAACACACCTCCCCAGCACCCGGCTCTCCAGCCAGACCCATTTTCTCTCTTTCTGAAGCAAAAATGGCCTGGCCCTTGCGCTTCGCTCTGTCCCGCTGCGGGGAGGGCAGGGACCCGCCTTTGGGTGCCGGGTTCTGCCAGAGCCTGCCCGGCAGGCGCCGGTGCCGGGCCCCGCGATGGGTGTCCCCGCGGCACGGCCACCTCCTGCACTGCAGCGAGCTGGGGAGCGCCCGGGCATGGAGGCAGCTGCCCTGCCCTCCTCTTGGCTTCTCCTTCCCTTTGCCTCACCCTCATCCTCTTTTTCTTTCTATTTTTCTTTCTCTTCTGTTTCCCTTTGTCTTTTTATTTTATTGTTTCTCTATCCCTTTCTCCCTTTTTCCTTTCCTTTCCTTTCCTTTCCTTTCCTTTCCTTTCCTTTCCTTTCCTTTCCTTTCCTTTCCTTTCCTTTCCTTTCCTTTCCTTTCCTTTCCTTTCCTTTCCTTTCCTTTCCTCTCCTCTCCTCTCCTCTCCTCTCCTCTCCTCTCCTCTCCTCTCCTCTCCTCTCCTCTCCTCTCCTCTCCTCTCCTCCTCTCCTCCTTCCCCCTTTCCCCCCTCTCCACACTGCACCCAGCGTGAGCGGGTGGGGAAGGCGAAGGGGGAAAAGCCGAACCCCCCCCCCCAGTCTTTGTACGGAGCACATTTTATAACCACGGACTTTTGTAAAACGGCGAGCACTTTTTCAGAGCCGAACCTCAACAATAAAGAGCATCAGCGCAGCCCGGCTCGGGACCGGGGACACGCGTGTGCGGCGGGGCCACGCGTGTGCGGCGGGGACGCGCGTGTGCGGCGGGGCCACGCGTGTGCGGGGCCACGGGGCCGGGGGAGGCGGTGGCCCACAACCTGCAGAAGGCATCAACCGTGTTTTTCCCCTCCCGGCGCTTCCTGTTATTCCTCCGGCAGCATCTCCTGGCCCCGGCGGGGCCCAGCTGCCGGCAGCCGGGTCACCTCCGTGTCACCCCGCTCCCCGGGACCCCCCTCCCGCCCCAGGGCCGTGCGGGCAGCGGGGGGGGGGGGGGAGGGGGGGGGGGGGTGCGGGGGCTATTTCGACTTGCCGGAGCCGAGAGGTCGGGCAGCAGCTGTGCCGCGTCCGGCCGGCACGGGCGGCCCCAGGGGAGCGGGCTGGGGGCAGCTGCCGGACGGCGGCAGCCCCCCTTGCCCACCCCCCGGCCACGCGTCAGAGGGCGAGCCTGCCCAGCGCCGTCCTGCCAGCCGGCCGTCGGCAGCACCCGCCGCGGCGGCTGAGGGGCGCCCGGCGCACCCCTGCACCCCCGGCACTCCCCTGCGAGTCCTCACGTACTGCTGCAGCCAGCCGGCCCGCCGCAAAATGTCACCCCGCTGTCCCGATGTCCACCCACCCGTCCCTCCAACTGTCCATCTGTCCGTATGTCCTTCCTCCACCCATCCCTCCCTCCATCCACCCACCCATCCCTCCAGCCTTCCATCTGTCTGTCCATCCTTCCATCTGTCTGTCCATCCTTCCAGACATCCCACCATCCCTCCATCCCTCCATACGTGCACCCATCTTTCCCTCCCTCCCAAGACCTCTGTCCATCCGCCCGTCTGTCCATCCACCCACCCATCCCTCCATCCATCCATCCTTCCACATACTCCATCCCCACCTCCCTTCCCAAACCTCCCATACACACCCAAATTTTCCCTCCACCCATCTTTTCCACCCCTTTTCCTCTGCCCTCCCTCCTCCCTCCGTCCCCTCCCCAACCCAGGAGGGTCACACAGGGGCGCGGGGACAACCGGACCCTCGGGGGTCCCACACCCCAGCTCTTCCCAAGCCTTTCACCCCTTGGCCAGCTGAAGGCGCTTGAACCTCTGGAAACACAGGAGAGGAAAAAAACAAACAAACTCTCTCCTTCCGTTTCACACAATTTTCTCTCTTTTAAACCCCCCCCTCGTTATTTATCGTCTGCGCTCTGCTCCCCCAACGCCCCCAGCCCTTGCCGCAACCACCTGAAGCTTTTTCTTCTCCTAACACAGGGAGAATCGGCCCCCCAAGGGGTGTCAGGGGCCAAATTTTAGGTGGGTCGCCCAGGGCTTGGCTTTGTGGGGACACACAGGGGCAGGGACCGCCCGAAATGACCCCCCCAACATCGCCTTCTCCGAAAGCCGACAGCTCTCACCCCTTAGTTATTTTCTCGGCTATTTCTGATCTGTGAGGCCTGTCGAAAGCTCCTCTGCGCGGCGAGGAAGCGTGGCTTCGGCAAATCCACGTTTTCCCGGCACAAATCGGAGCCGGACCCCCCCCTCCCCGCCACGGCGTGGGGATGCGGGGTCCCCCCTCCGTTTGCTTTGGGGTGGGACGTGTGAAGGCAGCCCAGAGCCGGGCTGTAAACAAGGAGGACACTTCAAAGGGGACGCCCGGGGACATCGGCCGGGCTTAGCACAACACCAAATTATTTCAGCACCCCCGGGGCAGGATGCGGCGGGGGCTGAACCTCCTGCTTGGCCGTTTGGTAGCTTGAAAAAGCAGCTCGGGGCTGGGGGGCTCCCTGGGGCGTGGGGGAGCTGGCTCCTGTCCCCGTCCCCATCCCCGTCCCCACTGGCCGCGCTGGTCCATCCATCACCCCGTATCTCTCCGCCGCAGCCCGCGCACACTTTTAGCTCCAACCAAAGGCCCCCCGTGCGAAACAACCTCCTTTTTTTTCTAGCGCCACGTCCCCGTGGCGCATGATTTGGGGACATCTGGCCGTGCCCCGCAGATCCTGGCCAAGCTTCAACCCGCAGCAGGCTGCGGCAAGCCAAAGCATCGCTTTTTCGGGATTGAGGGTCCCCACATTCACCCCGGGGGAGCGCACCCCCAGCTCCCCAGCCTTCCCAGGGTTCTCCAAGGATGCTCTCGGTGTCGGCAGGGTCCCGCTCCCCATCCCCCTGTCCCGTGGTCCTCAGCTGTCCCCCCCTCTATCATCCCTCCTCATCTTTCCTCCGCCGTGCTGCCACAGGAAGGCAACACCTTCCTTATCTCCTTCCGACGGGTGGTCCGGGCCCTCGCTGCCCCTTCCCCCCCGGCTCCGGCCTTGTTTTTTTTCTGAAGTGTCCCTGCATTTCCCCCCAGAGACTCCTCAGCTAAACATTTCCCTCCTGGAAGGGAAAGGGAAATCTCCAAGAGGCAGATAGAAAGTCGGCGGCTCCGGTCTCCGCTGGCAGGGTGCCCTGCAGCCATTTCCGCGCCCGGCCTCCGCGCCGGGGAGGAAACCGCCCTCGCCAGCTCCCCGCCGAAAAACGGGGCCCCCGTCACCCCCTTTAGTGCTGGGTCGTTTGGGGTTGGTGGGGGGGATGGAGGGGGTAAGGGTTGGAGAGATGGAGGGATGGAAGGCGGGGTGGATAGAGGGGGGGATGGAGGGATGGAGGGATGGAGGGGTGGAGGGAGGAATAGAGAGATGAAGGGATGGAAGGATAGATGGGTAGAGGGAGGGAGGGGAGGATGGTGAGATGGAGGGATAGAGAAAGGGAGGGAGAGAAGGAGGGAGGGAGTTATGGAGGGAGGGAAGGATGGATAGATGGATAGAGAGAGGGATGGAGGGAAGGAGGGAGGGATAGAGGGAGGGAGGGAGGGACAGAGAGATTGATGGACAGATGGATTGATGGATGGACAGACGGATGAGTCGTATCAAGGGGTCTCTCCAGGGCAAGCGAGCCTGGAAGGCACCTTGAATGTAAACACACTTCTCCCCCAAATTTCCCTTCGGGCCGTGGCCCCCGATGCAGCATTTCCACCCCCACCCCCTGAGCCCCCCCCCCGGCTCTTAGACCAAACCAGAACCATGGGGAAACCCCACAGAAGTCCCCAGCCGGGGTGAAAAGAGCCACCGTAGGCTCCCAACCCTCTGCGCCGGGCAGTTCATCCAAACCACAGCCCCCACCCGCCACCTCCTCCATTTACTTCGTTAAGACAAAGGACCGTCCCCGAGGAGGGATGACTCTGGCTGGGCTGCCTCCCAAAACTAGGTGGCGGCAAGTGGGAAGGTTAACACAGCCCCCCCCCCACCCACGGGAAGCTTCCAAGGAACCCAGTAATGATCCCGCATCCTTTCCAAGCAGGAACAAAGGCTGAGGAGACAGGATAGTTCATCATGAGTAAATGAAGGATGTAAATAACAAATAGGGGGAAGATTTATTTAGAGCGAAGCCTCAGGAAGTGGCGGGGGCCGGGGAGGGAAATGGGAGAGGAGCCATTTGGTGGATCATCAAAATCCTGGGTTAGCATGGGCCGTTGTCCTGCCCGGCACCCAAAAACCCCCCCCGTCCAAACCCAAATGGTCCCTTGCCCCCGTCCCTCGGGCTTTGGGTATTTAATAGCATCAGCGGCCCATTTTCACGCCGCAGGGGTGAATCACCCAGGGCTTCTTCTGGCCTCAGATAAGGAGGAGAAATGCCCAAAAATGGGATTTGGTGGGACAGGGCGGCTGCCTGATGCAATCAGAGCTGCTGGGGGGGGGGGCTGGGGCAGGCAGGCATCCACCCCACGGCAGGACACTTTGGGGGGGGCTTGTTTTGGTGTTAAAACACCCACATCTCGGCACGCTGCGATGCTCGGATGCGTTGGGACGGGAATTTTTGCATTTCCCAGAGCGTGTGCTGGGGAAGAGACCAGGGAGAGTTTGCCCCGGGCTTGAGCCCCCAGCGGGGGCCGTGGGGGTCTGTTGGGTACCCAGGAGGGGACACAGGCAGCCACGGGGTGCAGGGACACCCCGTAGTGCACACACACACACACGTAGTGCAACACCCCCTCTCACACACACCCTAAAACCCAGCCATACCACTCCCTGCCGCCCCACACCGCGTCCCCCCCCAGCCCCACTCCCTCCCCATCCCCCCAGAGGGAACTGCGCACACCCTGCTCCTTTTTTAGCCAAAATTCATTTATTTGTCACAAAATACAAAGCCCTGTGGGTGCCAGGGGGAGCCACCCCTGCCCGAGCCCCCCAGGGGCTCCTCCCAGGGTCTGCCCAGGGTCTGCCTCAGTTTCCCCTTCCCACGAGCAGGGCTTTCCAGCGGGGGGGGGGGGGGAGGTCCCCAAAGCAAGCCAGGCTCTGGGGCGAGGAGGAGGTGGTGGGGTCCCCCCAAGGAGACCAGCTCGGGGGGCACCGGGGGTGGATCAGTGGGGGGTTAGGCACGGAATAGCGTCTCCTGGGTGGCGGGGTCCAGCTTGCCCCCCGGGACCGGCCCCCCCTTGCCGCCGGGGGGGTGGCTGTGCCCCGAGGAGTAGCTGGCGGAGCGCTCGGTCCCGGGGCCGGGGGTCCGGCAGCAGAGGAGGGCGGCGCAGGCATGGCGGAAGCGGGGGTCGAAGAAGGCGTAGAGGAAGGGGTTGAGGCAGCTGTTGACGTAGGCGATGCCGGTGCAGTAGGGGTGGAGGTTGTTGAGGAAGGCATGGAGGCCGCAGGACCATGGCAGCACCTCCAGGTCCATCAGGACGTAGAGGGTCTTGACCAGGTGGAAGGGCAGCCAGCAGCCCCCGAAGGCGGCCACCAGCACCGTGATGATGGTGAGGAGGCGCTTGCGCTTGCGCGGCCCCTCGGCCCGCTCCCGGCGGAAGTGGCTGGCCACGGTGCGGGCGATGAAGAAGTAGCAGGTCAGCATGACGGCGAAGGGGGCCACGAAGCCCAGGGCGGTGGAGGAGAGCCCGAGCCCCACCTCCCAGGCGCCCTCCGTCCCCGGGGCGGCCAGGCCCCCGTAGTCCATGTAGCAGGTGATCTTGGTGTCCCCCCCTAGGGCGGCCGCCCGCCGCAGCACCAGGGCTGGCAGGGCCAGCAGAGCCGCCAGCGCCCACAGGGCCACCGTGGCCACCAGCCCACTGACCCGCGAGCGCAGCTTGGCGGTGGCCAGGGGCCGGACGATGGCCAGGTAGCGGTCGAAGCTCAGCCCCGTCAGGCAGAAGACGCTGGCATACATGTTGACGAAGACCAGGTAGCTGCTGACCTTGCAGGCAGCCGTGCCGAAGGGCCAGTGGTAGCCCAGCCAGGCGTAGGCGGCCCACAGCGGCAGGGTGGCCACGAAGGTGAGGTCGGCAGCGGCCAGGTTGGCGATGAAGGTGTCGGCCGAGCGCCGGCGGTCCCGGCCGCCCTTGAAGACGGTCCAGAGGACCAGCCCGTTGCCCGCTGTGCCCAGCAGGAACACCAGCAGGTAGATGGTGGGCAGCAGGGCCAGCGAGGGGCCCCACTCGGCGTACTCGCACTCCGTCTCGTTGTCCCCGTAGGCGTAGGCGTCCGTCGCCTCCTCCATGCCGCCGGCCGCTGGGCTCATCTCAGCTCAGCTCATCCCGGGCTCACCGAGCTCCTCCGGCCCTCTGAGCCCGGCCCAACGAATCCCACCGCGTTACCTCCCCTTCCTCCTCCTCCTCCTCCTCCTCCTCCTCCGCCCTCCTCCTTGATGGGACGGACGGGACGGATGGATGGACGGGGGGGAGCCCCCGTGGGAAATTTCACAGCTCCCCCTCCGCCCTCCATCTGGCTCCTTCCTGGGGGTTTTACCGAGCTCTCACCCAAGTGTCAACGCGTCAACCCCTGAGATAACCCCCCGTCCCCCCCCGCCGCAGGGCAGCTGCCTCCCGGGGGATTTCGGTCACCCCGCCGCCGCCCGGGCTCGGAGCGGCGGCTCGGGGAAGCAGCCTCGGCAGGGCAGGGGAGCGCGAAGGCTGGGCAGGGGTCCACCACCCTGCAAGTCCGAATTTGCATTTGGGATTTCGCCTGTGGGGTGCCGCGTTCGGCATTTTGCGTCGGGGTGTTGCACTTCGGGTCTGGCGTTTGGCGTGTTGCAGTGGGCATTTTGCAGCGGGGCGTTGCACTTGGGGGACTTTGCATTTGGCGTTTGGCATTTGGGATGTTGCGTTTGGCGTTTGGCACTTGGGATTTTACATTTTGCTTCCAGGGTTTTTGCGTTTTGCAAACAGTCGCGGCACCGGGAGGGTCCCAAATTGCCGGGGCCCTATTTCGAGCGTGACGTGCTGGGGAGACCTTTGTGCGTTTACCAAAAATCCGGGGAGGGGGAGCTCTGGGATTTCCCCCCCCCCCGAGTCTGCAGAAAGATCATTTTCAGGCATCGTCTGCTGAAGGACCGGACGGTGATTGGGAGCCCTCGCTGCGCCCTGGTCCTGTGCAGGCTTCGCTGTCCAGTAAGGGAGCCTTCATCTGAGCCAAGAAAGAAGAAAAATCACCCTCCCACCCCAAAAATAAAATATTCGGAGGGAGGAGGAGGAAGCTCCCCGCCGCGGCAGGGCACGGCCGAGCCGTGGGACGGGGTTGTCCCGCCGGGGCTGAGCTCTCGCAATTACGGCTCTGGGGAAAAGCACTGGAGAAGCCAAGCGGGACTTTGCAAAAAGTAAAGTCCGAAAAGCCGCGAGTCCCCCCGGGAGGCCGGGAAAAGTGGGGGGGGGGGGGGGCCTTGGGCCGGGCCAAGGAGCCGGAGGAGCGGAGGTCCCTTTCGCTGTCAGAATAGGTAAATCATGAGAGGAAGGGGCTGCAAAACAGCAAGCTTAAAACCCAAGTGCCGGCACGGTGGAGGAACCGCGGGGATGGAGGCTGGGGGGGGGGGGGGGGGGCGCAGCTGCCGCGAGGGCAAAACCCCCCAGCGACCCCCCCACCGGCGCAGCAGGTCCCTTTTGCCGGCAAAGTGGTGTGAAGAAAGGGGGTGGTGGGGTCATTCGGTGGCTGAAATAAGGGGGGGCAGCTCGAAGGGGTCTCCAAAATTAGAAAAAAGAAGAACCCCGAGCGGTCCGGAGGGAGAGGGGCTGGGAAACGGGGGTGCGGGTCGGGGAGCAGCGGGAGCCCCGGAGGGGTGGGCACAGCGGCCACCAACCCAGCCGCCCACCGGGGACCCACAGCCGCCGGCCTGGGAGAACAAACCAGGGCTTGATCGAGCCGTAGATAATGAATAATAAAATATTCTAATGACCTGGGACAGTCGGCTTGGAAAGGCGCGCGTTAACCCCGCCGGGTAAGGTGCTAAGGCCAGCAGGTCTTTGAAAAATTGAAATAAAAAGCTGCTGAAAATTGATGCATAAATGTGATGGCTGCTGGTTTAAGTTAAAACCTGAAGTCTGTTTAAAGAAGGGACGGACCCCCACACAAACCGAGCCTGATGAAGACGTTACTTAAGCCTATTAGCTAATAAATGGAATAAAATAGGGAAATAAAAGAAATGCTAATCAGGCCCTTGGCATCACCAGAAACTGCTACAAAGGGAGATGTTCCAGCCCAGGTAACAAAGATCACTATTAATAACGATCTCGGCTATTTTTGTCTTCTGTGGGTAGCGCAGGAGAACAGGTAACCCTTTCCAGCCCCGCCAAGGCGATGCCTCGCCGAAAAGCCGCCGGCGACGCTGGGAGGGGGGGCTGAAGGGTCCCCGGTCACCCCGGCAGAGGGGACGGCTCCACTCGTGCACAGTCCCCGGTGCCACCCTGGGGTCCCGGCGTGGTCCCCGGCACCCGGCTAACCCACGCGCAGCCTCCTCCGGTGGGAAGGAGCGCGCCGGCCGGCCGGAGACCCCCCCAGGTTGGGTTTGCCATAGCCACGGGTGGTGGGTTGGTGGCCAGGGCTGGGCAAAGGCTCCCGAAGCCGGAGGGGGGAGCGGCAGCAGGGTGTTATCACCGGTGGAGGTGGTAACAGATAACGGTGTTATCTGTAATGCCATTAGGCAGCGGGAATGTGGCCGGGGGCGGGGAGGAGGTTACGGGGGGCTTGGGGTGCCGAGGGGCTCCGCAAGGAGCCGTTTTCCCCTGCGGGGTGATGGGCTGCCCTCGGACACCCGCAGCCCCACGCCGGACAGTAGGGAGAGGCTCGGGGGACCGTCACCCCTAATCCCCAGGGAATAAATCCCAGGGCTCCGCAGGAGCCAGCGGCTCCATCCGGACAGCAGCGTGGGGCCCAGCCCGCGCCCCTCCGTGCCGGCTCCGCAGCCGGCAGCCCAGAGGGAAGAGGCTGAGATTTCGCCGGAGGGGAGGGCTCGGGGGGGGGCAGCAGGAGCCCTCAGCCCAGCTCAGGGTGCGAAGCTTTGCCGGGGAAAAGTTGAGCCCCTCAAGCGTCTGCCGGGTTCCTTGGCTCGGACCCACGCGACACGCGCCAGGCTCGGCACAAAACCCACCCCCCCAAACGCGTGGCAGGGGGCTGCCCCGCAGGGGACAGGGGAGAGCGGCCGTCTGCCGGGAGCAGCGACCATCCCCGCGGTGTCCCCTGGTCCCCGCGCAGCCTCCCAGGCACTGGTGGGGTGGGAGCCCCCCCCCGCAGGGGGTCAGGAGACGGGGCCGAGCTCCTGGCGCTTCCCCGGGCACCCCTCGCCAGGAAGGGCAGCGTTTGGCCTTGCCGCAAGGTGGGATTTGGCGACTTCCTCTGGAGCCGGTTGGAGTTACTCACATCCTACCGGGGAAGCAACAACCCCTCGGCTACATCTCTCCCCCTGGATCTCCCCTCCTTCTATCGGGCTCTGCCGGGAAGAAACAGCCTTGGGGTCCCCATCCCAGGGGGGCACAGCCAGGTCTCGGAGGGGCACGTGCCCAAAGAGTGGCTGCGGTGGCAGCTCGGCTCACCGACCCGTCCGAAAACCACGGCGGGAGGGAGGTGCGCGGCGCCCGCCGGCAGCACTTCTCCTTTGGAGGTTTGAGCCCCGGCCCAGCGGCGGGGACGGGGGATCCCCCCCTTCCTCCACGGCCCAGCCTTGCGGTGGCACCGCAGCCACCGCCATGCCGGGGGGGCCGCGGCTCCCCTCCCTTCATGGGCTTCACTTCGGCAGGAGGGAGGTCGGGCTGCTCAGCGTGCCGGAAGGTTTGGGGCCGGGGTGGCATCTGTCCCCGCGCTTCCTCGGGGTGACCCTGGCACCCAGCACCGCCACCGCAGCAAGGGGGTGGGCAGGGAATAGGCAGGATGGCGCCCTTTGGTCCAGGGTGGGCGTGCGCGGGCGGTTTGCACGCGTGGGCTCAGCCACCTGCGCAGGAGTCAGCGCGCGTGCAAGGCAAGTGTGCAAGGGGCTGCTTCTGCAGAGGATGCTGCCGGGGGGGGGGGTGCGGGCACGTACGGGGCACAGCGCCGTGGGGAGGAGCGTGGGCACATCACCAGTGGGGTGGGTGGGTGCCCGCGTGGGCCCGTGCAAGGGGGTCTGCAATTGCTGCGCGTGGAAGCACGCCCACGGCCGCCTGGCTGCACACGCTGCCCCTGTGCAGGCACCCACGGGGGCGGGGGTGCACCCGGGGGGGGGTGGTGCATTTCTGCCCCCCCCCCACCCCCGGCCAAGGCAGCACCCACGGGTGCCCCGCGCCCCAGCAGGCCGAGGTGGGGGCACCCGGCCCCAGCTGCGGGCAGAGAGCTCCTCCTGGTGGCAGTCCCCGGGCCAGCGTCCCCCTCCGCCCCACGGGGCCACCCCGGTCCAGGGGACGTCCTGGGGGGGGGTGTGGGGTGTGGAGGGCTGAGAGAAGAGCCAGGGGCCCCCCCGAACCAACCAAGGAAGTTTTATTGTCCTGTCAAAGTGGCACCGACATCCTGACCTGTTGCTCTTTGTCTGGAGGGGGATACAAGAGCCAGGGGCGAGGGGAAGGGAGGGGGCTCGCTGCCCTCCCCCCCCGCCCCCGGGGACACGGGGACTGAGGGGAAGGGGAACGCTGGGGGAGGCCCGTGGGCCGAGGAGGAGGGAGGAAGTGTTGGGGAGGGGGACGGGGACCCTGCGAGCATCGTACAAAGTGCATAGATGTGTGTGTGTGTGTGTCCCGCCGCGGGGAGGGGGCAGGCCTGATCCTGGGGACAGCGGCCGTCAGCCTCCGGGGACACGCTGGCAGGAGAGCGAGCCTGGAAGAGACACAGCGGGGAGAGGGGGGTGAGGACCCCGCGGGGAGCCCCAGCCCCTGGGGTGGTGGACGGGGGTGCCCTCGGCCAGAGCAGGCAGGAGGGTGCTGCCCCTCCTGGCAGCACAGAGCCCAGGGACAGGGGGACGCGCTCCCGCCCGGGCCACCCTGTCCGGTGCCGCAGGGCCCCTGCCACGGCCGCCTCTGCCCGCACATCCCCCTCCAGCCCCCCCGGGACGCACAGCCCCGACACAGGGAACGTGGGGAGGGGGAGGCCCCAGCTACGCCCTGCCCCGGGGCGCTGGGAGGGTCCAGGGTGGGCCGGGGCCGTCCCCCAGCGTCCCCCCAGCTCCCGCACTCACCCGCTCAAGGTTTCTTCTTTTTCAGCTTCAGCGCTTGCAGCCAGTGTGGGGGGGAGGCATCAGACCTGGGAGGTGTTGGCACAGCGTGGGCACGCGCCCCCAAAAACACCCCCGGGACCCAGACCAACCCCCCGGGGGCACAGCCAAGAGGGACCCCCGGCTGATCCCTGCTCCCCGGGGGGATTCGGCCGGGCAGGGCCGGGCAGGGAGCTGCCGCGCCGGCTGGGGCTTTAAGGGCTCCGTCCCAAGCACTGTTTAGGGTGGAGCAGCCCGGCTCTCCAGGCAACGGGGCCCTGGGAAAGCTGGGCCCAGCAAAGCCGGCCCCCCCGCCCAGCTCCAGCCCGGCAAGGGCCCAGCCCAGCCTCCTGCTGCCTGCGAACGCCAGAGGTACCAGCCCGGAGAGCCCCAGCACCCCTCAATATCCCTTTACGCCCCTAAAGCACCCCCAAAATCCTCAGGCCTCTGGAAAAACACCCCCTCGGTACTGCTTCAGTGGGGCACGGAACCGGGTCACAGCCCCCCAACACCTCCCCACCCTTCAGCATCCTCCCCGCATCCACGGCATCGGCCTCATCTGCCCCAAACCTGCACCCACCCCTGCTGCTCCCCAAGCCCAGCCCCGGGGCACAGCCCTCGCCTCCCCACGAGGGTCCCGTGCCCCCAGCACTCACCCTGAGGACTTCTCCGGCTTGGGGGGCAGTGCCAGGGGTTTCCCACTCAAGCCGGGGATCTTGCAGGACTTGGAGCGCTGCACATGGGGGTCCTTGGGGGGGGTCGCCTTGCTGTCCCCTGGCGGCGCCCCCTCCTCGGCCGAGCGGTTTCGGCCCCTCAGCTTGGCCTGGGCGCAGAGGAGTGAAGTCAGGCTGGCACACGGTGCTCTGCCCCCTCCCAAATCCTCCCACTGCCTCCTCCCCATCCCTCCCTGCCGCTGCCTGCCTTTGGCCAACCCCCCAGCCCCAACCTGCCTCAGTTTCCCCTCCCCTTGTTAAACCCTGCCCTCCACCTGGCCGGGAGGCGTCACCCCACTCGCTCGGGGTCCCGGCGGGCCCCACCTTGAGGGCGGACGTGTTGAGGCCAGGGAAGAGCGGCACCTTGACCCCCTTGCTCGACAGGGACGCTCGCACCCGCCGGCTCTTGGGTTCCTCCGCTGCCTCCTCATCAGAGGACGCTGCTGGGCGGTCTGGACGGGGCTCTGCGGGAAGGACATGGGGGACAGCGTCACCGTGAGACACCTCTGCTGCAGACAGACAGCCCCACGGTCCCTCTCCTGTTGTCACCGTCCCACGGGCTCTCACCTGTGGAGTCCCGGAAGATCCAGCTGTCCCCTTCCGAGGCAGCCCCGGGGCGGAGGGCCGGCGCCCGGTGCCTGCGCTTGCGGCCCAGGTTGGCCTTGCTGCGGTACACGCTGCTGTCCAGGACCTCCGTGTCCTGCAGAGCCACAGGGACAGGTCAGCGCCCAGCACCGGGGAGCCCTGGGACCCCCACTCCACCCACCCAGCGTGCCCACGGACCCCCGCAACAGCACTGGGGGGCCCCGAATCCACAGTCTGCCCCTCGGGGGAGGCTGGGGCCAGAGGGTGAAGCCCCCATCCCCAGAGGGGGACAGGAACAGGACCCCCAGACAAGCGTGTCTGTGACGGTCGGGCACCCCCAGAGCCGTACGAGGGGGCTGGAAGCTGCCCCCTCCCCGCTCACCTCCAGGAAGGTGAATTCCTGCCCGGCGTGGTCCGTGGGTCCCTCGGGCTGAGGGACGCCCAGGAAGAGCCGCTTCTCCTCCCAGCTTGGTGGTCTCTTCCCATCCAGGTGGTCCGAGGGGGCTTCTTCGCTCTCCGTGTCTGGCAGGGTCCCGCCGGCAGCCTCTGGCAGCAGAGGGGAGGCCCTGGGGCTCCGCGGGGCAGTGGCCGGCTTGGGGAGGTCCCTCTCCTCCTCGGTGGGGCTGGGCGGCTCGCTCCAGGGGGACTCCGCATCTGCGGGGTCAGCCGGAGCATCGCCCATCGGCGGGCTGGGGTCCGAGAGATGGATGCTTCTGCTCGGGGAGACAAGGCGAGACCCCAGAGTTCCTCCAGCTCCGGCTAACACCAGCCCTTCCCCTGCCCCGAACCTCGCCTCCGTCAGCCTCCAGGGGAAACTGAGGCACGGGGAGGGCCAAACACTGCTCCCGTGAAGTCAGGACAGGACCCAGGTGTCCAGGACTCTCCCCCCTCTCCCAGGATGTCACACCAAGGGGGTGGCACCTCTGGGAAGTTCCCCCAAAGCCCCCTCCCAAAGGCTGGGGCAGAATTTGGGGTCTGGGGAGGGCAAGGAGGCTGCCAGACTCACGGGGGACTCAGGCCAACTCTCCCCCTTGGGGCAGAGAAAGGGGTCAGACCCCCCAGTAGGGTCACCAGCCCCCAGGAGGTGGCCAGGGGGACGCCAGGTGACCAAGGGGCCCCAAGGGGCAGGAGGAGGAGGAGGAGGAGGAGGATCAGGGCCACCCAGGGTGTGGGAAGGCGCTGGCAGCAGGAAACCGCACAGCTCCCGGGGCAGGGCTTGGGGGATCCCCACTGCCCCACACAGGTCGACCAGGCTGGGGCCTTCCTGAGGCCCGTGGGACCTTCACTTCCCTCCTCCTGGGATCCTTATTTTCAGGCAACTTGGGGGAATTTATCATTTTGGGAATCCCCAGCTCCGTAAGTTGGCTGAAATCAGGGTTCCCACATCCTGGCGAAGCAATAAGGGCACGGGGCTAATTCTGCCCCTTTTTCAGGGGGCATAGGGAACACCAGCATCCCCCCAAACTCGGCACACAGCTCCCCACGTCAGAGGGAGACCGGCACAAGAAGCCCCAAAGGCATCATCCCCTCCTGGATCAGCTCAAGACGGCAGATCCTGCTGGGACAAGTTGAAACCCAGTCCCTCGAAAAGTTCCCGCTCCAGTTGCGGGGCCGGAGGCTACACGGGGAAATGCGGAGGCTGGGGAAGAGGAGCTCTGGCAGCCCAGGGCCAGAGGCAGCAGGTCCCCCAGCTACACGAGGCACGGTAGGACGCCAGCACAAGGCCCACGGCGTCGGAAGTCCCCGCTGCAGGACAGCACGGGCACCCGCAGGGGACGGCTCCCTCCCCGGGGCCACGCTGCCACCGCCAGCGCCCTCCTTACCCGTCTGCCGAGCCGGTGTCATCTCCCGGGCTTTGCTCCCCAGCACCAAAGTCCCGGCTCCGGGCCGCGCAGCGGGCGCCGAACGCGCTAGCCCACTCCCGGCGCTTGGCCTCGGCGTCGCCCAGCTCCACGTTCCAGCCGGCTGCGTCGAGGTCCTGGCTCCAGCCTGGCTCTTCCACCCCAGCCTCCCGGGGCTGGGCAGAGCTGCCCGGGACGGGCAGGCTGCCCAGGCCCTGACCCCAGGCCGTCTGGCCCGGTCCAACCCCACCGGCATCACCAGTGCCCACACAGCTGGTGGCATCCCTGTGCCAGTCTCCCAGGGGCTCCTGCAGGCCCCCGGACCTCATTCCACCGGCCCAGGACGTCGAGCCATCTGACGACGCTCCGGCGCTGGAGGGATCTGGCACCCACTCTGTCCCAATGATGCCAAATTGGTTGTGGCGCTCGGCTCCTCCAAGCTCTTTAGCCCAGTCCCTGCTATCGGTGGTACCGCGCTCCTGCTGGTCGGTGCTGCCCCAGCCGGGCTCCTGGGCCGGGGGATCGGCGGCGCAGGAGCCAGGCAAGTCGTCTTTCCTGACACCAAAAGCATCGACCAGCTCGGTTTGGCCAATGCTGCGCTCACCAGCCCAGCTCAGCCGGCCAGGACTAAACTCTCTTTCTTCCTTTCCGGTGTTCACGGAGCTGTACTCGCTGGCCCAGGCCGGTCTGCTGGGCTTGAACTCCCCGTCCCGGGTCTCCACGTCCCTGGTGCTGTATTTGTCATCCCAGGCTGGTCTGCTGGGTTCGAACCCGCTGTCCCGGGTCTCCATCTCTCTGCTGCTGTACTCGCTGGCCCAGGCCGGTCTGCTGGGGCTGAACTCCCGGTCCTGGCTCTCCACGCCCCTGGTCCTGTGCTCATCGTCCCAGGCCGGTCTGCTGGGGCTGAACTCCCGGTCCTGGCTCTCCACGCCCCTGGTCCTGTGCTCATCGTCCCAGGCCGGTCTGCTGGGGCTGAACTCCCGGTCCTGGCTCTCCACGCCCCTGGTCCTGTGCTCATCGTCCCAGGCCGGTCTGCTGGGGCTGAACTCCCGGTCCTGGCTCTCCACGCCCCTGGTCCTGTGCTCATCGTCCCAGGCCGGTCTGCTGGGGCTGAACTCCCGGTCCTGGCTCTCCACGCCCCTGGTCCTGTGCTCATCGTCCCAGGCCGGTCTGCTGGGGCTGAACTCCCGGTCCTGGCTCTCCACGCCCCTGGTCCTGTGCTCATCGTCCCAGGCCGGTCTGCTGGGGCTGAACTCCCGGTCCTGGCTCTCCACGCCCCTGGTCCTGTGCTCATCGTCCCAGGCCGGTCTGCTGGGGCTGAACTCCCGGTCCTGGCTCTCCACGTCCCTGGTCCTGTGCTCATCGTCCCAGGCCGGTCTGCTGGGGCTGAACTCCCGGTCCTGGCTCTCCATGTCCCTGCTGCGGTACTCGCTATCCCAGGCCGGCCTGCTGGGCTGAACTCCCGGTCCTGGCTCTCCATGTCCCTGCTGCTGTATTCGCCAGCCTCGGCCGGCCTGCTGGGGCTGAACTCCCGGTCCTGGCTCTCCATGTCCCTGGTGCTGTATTTGCTGTCCCAGGCCGGCCTGCTGGGGCTGAACTCCTTGTCTGGGGTCCCGGTGTCCCCAGTGCTGGATCTGCCAGCCCAGCCCAGCGTAAAATCCTTGCCCTTGGTCTCAGCATCCCTGCTGTCGTATTTACTGGCCCAGTCTGGGGTGAGCTCCCTGTCCTTCATCTCCCCATCGCTGGTGCCGTATTCACCAGCCCACGCAGGTGGCATCTCCCCACCCTGGCTCTCCGGGTCCCCGGAGCCGTACCTGCCAGTCCAGCTGGGCTGCCTGGAGCCCGGCTCCTTGTCCTGCTGCTGGCCACGTCCCACGCCGTAGCCGCTGCTCCAGTCAGCCTTCGCGGAGCCGATCTCCTCCCCGCTGCCCGCACTGTCCAAGCCATAGCCCGTGCCCCACTTGGGTTTGCCGGCACCAAAGTCTTGATCCTGCAGGCAGTTTTCCCCCGCGCTGTGGGATTTGGACCAGTCGCTGCAGCCCAGTCGCGTTTCCCCCATCAGCTCCGTCCCTTTGTAATCGCTGCCCCAGTCCTTCCCGGCGGTGCCGAAGGGCCCGTCCTGCCGGTCCCCATCCCTGACACTGCGGGTGCCGTCCCAGCTCGATTTGGTCCCGAATTCCCGGTCCCGCTCCGTCTCACCAGGCCAGTCTCTCTCCCTGACCACAGCCTCATGGGTCCAGTCGAAGGTGCCGGCCTGGTGAGGTCTGCCAATGCCGAATTCACTGCACAGGTCCTTCCGCGACCAGCCAAGCAGGTCCTGGGGGAAGAGGGTGAGGAGCGGGGAGAGGGCGTTAAAGGGGGTCGCAGTCCCAGCTCACGCAGCAGAGAGGAGAGTTGGAGAGGGAAAGAGAGGGAGAAATATCCTCGGATGCCGGGGGTCACAGCACAAGCAGGGTCCCCTTCCCAAGGGGAGGCCAGATCCTGCCGCCGGCCCTCCCCACCCCGCAGGGCCCCCCATTCCCGGGCCGGGAGCTGCCGACTGCTCGGGGGTACTCACAGCCGCCGCGCCCGCCCAGGGCCCTTCCCAGCCCGGCGCCTGCCGAGCCCTCCCCAGCTCGTCCCGCAGCTCCAGGTTGGCCAGCAGCCGCCGGAGGATGGCCATGGTCCCCGACTCGCCGGCCATGGCTCCCCAGCGGGCCCCACGCCCACACGCGGTGGCGGCGGCAGCCACACCCCGGCTCTCCCTGCCGGCACGGCACGCTCCCGCTCAGCCTCCACCCGAGCCGTCCCACCGCCCTACGTATACCCGGCGAGGCCCGGCCCTGCCGGAGAGGAGGCCAGCGCCAGATCGACACCGTGGCCCGGCGTTAACCCTTGCCGCCGCGGAGCCGCCCGGCTCCCCGCACCCCCTTACCTCTGGCCCCTCCGTGTCCGGAGAGCCGTGCCCCGCGGCATGGGCCCCCGGCGACGCCAGCAGCTCCGTCAGCCAGCCCGGGTCGGCGTGGGGATCGGGGCCCCTCGAGGATCCTTCGGCCCGGCCCGGCCCGCCGGGGCCCTGCAGGCTTACGGGGGAGTCGCCCGCCGGTGCCCAGGCCAAGTCGGCCACGGTGGCTGGATCCGGTGGGGTCAGATCCGGTGGGGCAGCCTCGACGAGGAGGCCGGGCTGGGCGGGGGGCTCGGGCTCAGCTAGGTCCCGGCCGGGCTCCGTCACACAGAGAGGGGAGCAGGGCGCGGTGGCATCCTGCTCTGCCTCCCCTTCTTCCTCCTCCTCCTCCTCCGCCGAGCCCTCGGCCTCTCGCTGGGCCACGGGACCCCCTGGACACGGAGCTCCCTCCGCTCCCCGGCTGCTGGCCACCGTGGGGCCGGGCCCTTCGGATCCGCTGTCCCCCCGGGAGCACGGAGGGCAGGGGGTCGGATCCTCCCCATCCGACTCACCCTCTTCGGACAGCCCCGAGTCGGCCATCTCCCGAATGGGGGACCGGGGGGGGGATGCTAGCCACCGTGCCCCCCGCGAGGGGAACGTCCACTCGAAGGACTGGGAAAGGCTCCAGCCAGACTCGCTGCCCAGGGACGACTCCGACAGCGGGTCCCCGGGACGGGGCAGGGCGCTCAGCGAGCCCCCCAGCTCCCCCATGCCCTGCCCCGCAGTCGGGGGCTGCAACACCCCCTCTGAAGAGCGCCGGAGCCCCGAGTCCCTGGAAGGGGAGGGGGGCTGAAATCAGGACCCTCGGGGGACTGTGGGGACACAGGGGAGTCATCGGGTCCCTCCGGGGAGCCTGGGGGACGAGAGGCTTTAGCAGGGGTCTCAGGGGGTGGGCTGGGGGGGCCCAGGTACTCACCGGCAGCCTCGGGAGAGCCGGGGGAGCAGGTGACTCTGGGGGGCAGTTCGGGAGTGCCGGGGGGGCTGGCAGTATCGGGGGATCCCTCTCCAGGAGTGTGGGGGGAGCCAGGGGAGCGGGAGACACCGAGCCGGGGTTCGGCTGTGGAGGAGGGAGCACCCGGGGCCTGGATGGAGGC